>NC_138150.1:17061655-17540154 GCF_964199315.1 Orbicella franksi | reverse complement strand
TAACAACATCACCCGGCAGGCGCTATGTTGGAACCCACCGGGTAAGAGGAAGAGGGGTCTCCCAAGGAACTCCTGGAGAAGGGGTATAGAGTCTTAAATGAGGAAGTGGGGCCGCACCTGGAACTTGCTAGGAAGGCTCGCCCAGAACAGAAGCCGATGGAGAACTGAACTAGTCAATGGCCTATGTTCCACTGAGCTGTAGCTAGGGGGCAAATCATCATCATCATTAGATCGCAGCTTGCTTTATCCAAGTACCCAGTGTAGTTTGTCGCCGTATCTCGGCCGCAAGTTTGTAAGCGTCCCAGCGTTGCAAATGTAAGTCTCTGTATTAGTATCACGGTTTTTAGTTTGTGCCGTTTTCGCTTTGTTTAAGTTTGTTTTGTTCATTATTTCAGTTTTAACCGCAATCACCCCATCGTATCATCGTATCGCCGCGTCAACGCTTGGTAGCGCTTTCATTTCGTTTGTTCCACTTATTGCACCATGCTAGCATCAAGACTGTTTCTAAACAAGTGGTTGATCGCCAGTGAAATAACGTGCATGTTAAAAATGTTATTGGTAGCTGGAGATGGTTTCGCGTCTTGTCGGTAGTTTCACCAACTGTTTACTACAGAACAGAGCACGGTCGAGGCTTTTTTAGCATAGTACGCCATTATATTTAGTAAAAATAGCTATTGAAATTCTTCTTCTTATTTTCTTACTAGTGGTTCGTGTGCCATATTTTTGGAGTACAGTCGAACTTCCCGTAAGCGACACCCAAAATGTAGCTAAAATGTCAAGCCTAGGTGGTCGCTTAAGCCCCGGCCAAACGATCGCAACATTTTAGCATAACATATCCAAACATTGTTGGCCCAGCATTTGTAAGCTCCAGCCAAACGATCACAGCATTTGAACGCAACATATCGCAACACTGTTGGGCGCAACATGTTACACGCGTTTGGCCACCCTGTTGCGACATGTTGAGTATTGAAAATCGAACTAGTGCGCATGCCCTGGGGCAACATTGTCGCACGAACCTGGCCAAACGACTACAACATCATGCAACATCCACAAATGTTGCATGAAAAATTTGACCATTTTCAAATTTAAGCCAACAACACCTAACATGTTGCAACACGTCGCAACAGGGTCCCGGGGGGTACTCCCTTATATGGGCTATATAGGTATGTGCGGCTCCAAGGGTAGGGTTTTTCAGCCGTTTTGGTCATAAATAGGGTATCGATTTTGGCCAGTTTGGTTATAAATAGAGTATGGTTTTAGCACTCTAGTCTTGAATTGGGTATGTTTCTCAGGAGAAGCTACCTTTTCATCTTCATCGATAAAACCGTCAACAAAAGCCCTTCATAATTTATGCTTGGGGTAACTGTGTCAGCTGCAACGATCATAAATAGGCTATCGAATTTTTGGACAGGCCATCAATAGGGTAGCAAAAACCGCAGATTTTGGTCATAAATAGGGTAAGGGTTTTGGGAAGTGGGCCACACACCCCCACCCAACTTTTCTGGAAGTACCCCCCCCCCCCCCGCCCCGAAACAGGGTGGCCAAACGCGCGCAACACGCTGCGCCCAGCAATGTCGCGATATATTGCGTTGACAGGTCGCTATCGTTTGGCCGGGGCTTTACGAGAGCTTAGACCATAATGGGTCAAAATTTTTCCTCGTTAGAACATGGTAACTGCCGAGACTTAAGGTTACTTCCCACCTTCAGAGGCCAAAAAAATCGTTTTTTCTTTCATTGAACAAAATTTAAGTTCGTCATTTTATCTAGTGTTTCCAAAAGAAAAACATTAAAATCCTCAAAAAGCGGCCGAGTTTTTTAGAAAAAACGTATTTTCAAATAAAGTTAATAAACTAGGAAGGTGTCACAATCTTGTCAACGGGCGAGAACCCTGGGGAAATTTTCGCGGCAAACGCTCATTGCTCGTATTTCATGTCATTTGCATATTTTTATTTACATCACGCACTTGACAAAAATTCCCACGTGGAAACTCTTTACGCTGGCTCCTATGGAAAAATCAAAAGCAGAAAAAAGTCCTTGGGTAAAGAAACCAAAAAACCGGCCCAAAGAAGAAAGAAAAAGCTCCACATTGTCAAGGAAAGAAAAGAAAACCTTGCCGAAAGCGACAAAGGCTGTTGGTTTGGCCAAACGCCTTCGACAATCTCGACATCTGCTGAAGATCCGGAACGTTCGAATATCCTTGGAGCAAGTAGCTTAAAAATCAAAGTCAACGTCAGTGCGGGCTGCAAACAAGATTCTTCGTCGGAATCTGGCAGAAGTGATGAAGAAAATGAAACCCACCCAAGGGAACTCATTTCAGCAATTAGGGTATTTCTTAAGCTGTCCGTCGATTCCTTAACGTCTTGTTTTTCAGCGGCACATTTTCCGCCTTAAACCTTTTTGGCGCGGGTTTTGCCTTTGCCTTTGCCTTTGGCGTCTTTGCCTATTATATTACGTCGTCATCCTGAATTGAACTCCACTGAGCGAGATAAAAAATACATGTTGCAATGAGATGCTTTTCCCGGGAAATCTTGATCTGTTGTCAGAGACACTAGGAGGTTCTGTTGTTCCATTGGTTTGCGGTTTCATTAGGCGTGATAATCTCCGGGCGTGGCACGAGTTGTTTACAAAGCTTTACAACCTAAAATCTCGCATTTGATTTTTGGAGGAATACATCCACTTTGAGCAAATTTATAGGGTATGCAGATTTGACGGCTTTTCGTCAAATTTCGCCAGAACATTCCAGAGATAATGGCAAACCAAAGTGTGTCGGGAAATTGTGATATTTAACACATTTTTCACATTTTTCACATTTTTGTCCAAAATTATTTTTTTTACACCAAATTCGAGACTTCTACTTTATCTGAATTTTCCAAAAAAAATATTTTAAAAACTTAAAACGAGAACGAGTTAATTATCCAGAAAAACGTAAATTTTTAAAACGAGTCAATCAACCGCAAACTGTGATGAGCCAATTAAAATGTGTCAACCCTTGAGTTGAGCAGGAACAATTTTCGCGGCAACTGATCTCATCCGCGGGGTCGCATTTCGCTTCTTTTGTTTATCCCTTACGTCTTGCAATTTCTCGCACAGAAATCTCTTCTGTTCATTGTTTTCGTCTCCTAAGTGATAGGCTAGGCGATTTTGCACGGTCTTCGTGTTCCCACATTTGAACGCAAGTGCAAATCGCAAGCGAATGTTTCGTCGATGCCCTGCTCTAGCTTCTTCTGGCACAGAAGTTGATTGCCTGTGACAAGGCAGCTTCTCCAAACGCTCCTTTCCTCTGCCTCGAAGAGTGTTTTTCCATATTCTAGTAAAACAAAAAGGCTGATGAATTACGCGTTTAGTTTTTGTTTCAAATGTGTAAATATCCGCACTCGACTCGGCTCGCCGAGTAGGCCTGTTCAAGGCAATTCTGCTATCATTCCTGTTTTTTTCCCTTTTCCTTCTTTACCATTTATCTGCTGATTCGGTTTATAAGCTGCCCGAATGTTTCACGCAAGACTTCGCTACTCTCGATGTAAAATATAAAGATATACTGTAAATATAAACATTGCACATTCATTCCCGGGAAGCGTTACTGTAGCCCGCGGGGGGACTTCAAAGCTGCGCTTCACTGGTTGGCGGCATGGCTACGTTGACAACCGCTTCATTGGGGTGCGAAAACTGTGAATTTCTTTCGAGACCGAAAACTCAAGGTCAAGGTTTATTTTTGCATGAATAGGCCATTTTGCTAATGTAAATATTTCCTAATTGCATTCCCTTGTGGGGGCAAGAAGTGATCACTCGGCCAAAAATGGCGTCATTAATTCATTAAATAGATCAAATTTGGCCCCCACAAGGATTGAATTAATAGGGTATGTAGATTTATCGGATTTTAACGTAACTTGGCTAAACTCGTCGTCAGATATTACTGCACCAAACTATGGGAGGCTTTTGCGAAAATCGAAATATTTTTCCTGTGACGTCCCTTGAGTAACAGCAGTCTGAAAATTTTCCATATTGTCCAACTTTAAAAGGGATTTCCTAAGCAACCAGTAGAAATATCGAACAAGCCTCACACACTTTGTTAGCCCTTCATCTCCTGAATGATAATGTCCTGTCAGTTTGGATGTCCGCGGTTTAAACACAAACGCTGGTAATTCATTCCTGACCAATCAAACATTCATTGAATACCGAGATCAGTTCCTGCGATGCCCAAGGACACCGTTTCGGCGAGCTCGAGAAGTTGTTTTGTGTATAGCGAAGAGACGTCCTGTACGATTAAAAAATACATGCGCCATCTGAAGCGGCAGGTCAGTATTTCAATTTATCTGCTGAATAATCTCTGTGTTTTGTAAATAAATACGCCGGGTAACTTTGAAAATGTCTGTTTGTGCCCTTATTTCTGAGCCTGAAGTCTTTTGATCAACTTGACGTGCTCGTGTTTCTGTTGTTAGATCGCGGATTTCTTAACACCTCTCATGCGAAGAGTCGTCAAGGAATTGCGAAGAATCTAGGACCCCTGCCGGTTGAACCGTAGAACATCGGCAGGGGTCCATAATGTCAGATCCTCATGAAACTCGTCAGAAAACAAAATTTCAGAAAACAAAATGGTAATGTGCATAATTCCACTAAACCAATAATGTGAATGGAATTTGCGCTCGCCTTTACGAAGTAATAACTGCTCCGGCCTTCGGGGATATAATTCATGGTCAGGGCCACTCATACAGTCTCCCTGCAGTTTGCTTCTATTTACTGCCATTTGCTTGCGGTTAGCATTTAAGGAGTGAAGGGGAAGGCGACTATATGTGGCCTACCATGAATTATATGCCCCTCAATTCAACTCTGCCTTATAGATCTAGACGTAATGAAAAGTGACGTGAAGACAGCCGTTACATGCATATCCCCGTTTAACTTATTACTCGATGTCTTCACACTCTGGTCCAGCCAGTTCTATGCATCTGGGCGGATTTGTATGTGTTCACTTACATTATATTTGTGCGGTAAAAGTCTCTTACGGCAAACCTGAAATACCCTCGTAAGCGTCATTATTTAGCGTGTTTGGAATTCGGTTATTGCTTACCAGCTCAATTTACCATTGAAGGTGCAGAAGTGTAGCTGAACTCGGCTGGCTCAAAAACTCTCTGCTTGAAGACTGCATAAGATTTTCATGAATCACTCTGTATCGTCTGTGACTTGCGACATAGTATTGATTGAAGGTGGCTCAACAGTTTCCAGCACTTTCCAATGCTGTGGTTTTGATAGGTCATTATAACCACTCTTCACCAGTTGATGCTACAATCATGGAAAAAAGAAAAATTCTGCCCAATCATTGGTGAACACGTTGCTGTCATTTTCGTGATACAATAGGTCACCATAGCAATAGTCTGACCTTCTAAAAGCACCCTAAATTTGGCTTTACGTTAATATATTTTATGTACAACACGGTGAAACCCATTTTTAACCCGTGGATTGCGCAAGCAAAGTACATGCTGTAGTTAAGGATCATATTTTGCAAATTTGAAGGTTGTTCGTTCATATGTTAAACTTCCCATTGCAAATCCACTGTTTCGAGGGTGCATATATCGTTTGTCATCTCTAGGATAACGTGGTACGTAACTGCGAGTGTTACACTTAGTATGGAACTGTTAGTTCAAATAACTCAAATGAAATGGTTCTTAAAACTTCTGGTTAATTTGTTGATCAGGGAAAGTGAATAGCAACTTGTAACTGTTGTTAGTTCGAATCACTCAGATTGATTGTGCGTTAAAATTTACGGCTCATTTGTCGGCTGCGCAAAGTGTTTATCTCAATCACTCAGGTGTACGTCAAGTAACGGTGACGTAAATGCTGCGAAAGGTTCGGATTCAAGTCACCGAAAGGTAGGCTATCTGCCCACGTTGTGTTACTGCGTGGTCAAACAGTTTTTAAATAACTCTTTTGCTGTGGGTAGGGAGTCCGGAGAAAAGACCTTTGTGAAAGTTTACTGTAATTTTTCCTCTACAAAAGCTAATTTTTTTATGAAAATAGTAATTTCATCAGTTACGCAAAGGTTGGCTCATATCGATCATAATTCACTGCGAGAGCTGTATAATACAAGATAGGAGATTTTTCCCTTCTGTGCTAGCATTTGACTCGTATATGTCGTTTGACATCTCCAGGACAGCGTATTTCGTAACTGTGAGTGTTGCGCTAAAAATGGAAGTGTTAGTTCAAATAACTCAAATATAAAATCCAGTTATCTGACATTGCCGATTTTCAGTTGCGTTTTCCAATAATTGAGTTTTCAAATACAGGTGGGCTTCATAGAAAATACAAAGTAACCGGTGTTCACGTTCTGTCTGTCACTGCCATAATTCTAAACAGATCTAGAAAACGACGCAAGAAAACAAGTTCATTCAACTGGAAAAGGCGGGAATCGAATTGTGACGTCATTGAACGATATGACAAACCGGTGACATACGAAAGATACGCCACTCGGATCCCGGATGAAGTGACGTATGGAATCTACGAGTGGTTTAGTTCCTAGTAGAACACACTCTAGTCCATATAAAAAGGCTCGGATATTTGTTCGCGGACATAATCTGTTCTGAGAAGCGAACAGTTTTCCCAGGGCGAACGTCGAGGAAAGCTGTGAGCTTCGAGGAACAGATAATGTCCAATTAAGGGCAAAAATATCGAGCATGTTTTTTAAGTCTAATGGAGGCTATTGTGTTTCTTATCCTTCAAATATGTTTCGCAACACCCGGGATCTTTTGAAGACCTTTGAAGATTGGGCAATAATACACGGATCCCCCCCAGTTTTAGCTGAGGATTTTCAGTCACGTGACGCGTTTGGACCAATTGGGTACGAGCGAAACATATTTGAAGTATTATAATTGCTAGAATTCCGACTAGCAAACCAAAACCGGTCACTCTAGCAACCCAGGCCGTTGATTCTCTGCTCTTGCTTCTTTTTCCACTTTGGAAATTGCACATCCATTATCAAGTTTGACATAGAATAGGTGGTAAATCTGTTTTGCCGCCAAACATGTACCCACGGAGGCTGCAGATCGGGATGATCATCTTACCTGACGAATTTTAAAAGTGACGGTTGGCGCAGCATTGTGGTGTACTATGACGTCGATATTCCTTAACTGATAGCGGAGATCTAAGTTCTGAAAATGTACTGAGAAATGGAAAATGGGTTGACATTTTAAATGATCGCTGAGAAAATCCCGAAAACTTAATCGATACCTGAGATTCCGGTAGGGCTTGCCACAAGTTGCTCGGCAACTTTTTGCATTCTGAGCAATTTCTAGTTTTCTAGATATCGGAGCAGCTTTTAGGACTTTAATTGGCCATGCTTCCATATTTTACAATATTTCAGTTGACAATTTGAGAATTTCCTGTGAAAAAAGAGCAGTTCCTCCCCCTGGGGCAGATCATGGGCGAAAGATGTATGCAGCCGGGCTGCTAGGTCAGCGGTTTTTTCAAAGAAAATCCAAAATGGCGAACGAAGATTCACGCTCCACTGATTCGAGTGTTTCAGGTTACGAAGGTCGTAAATTCAGATCCTTTGAGGGTAGCCGCAGAAGCAGGGGCAAGACTGATTACTCCAGCGAAAATGAAAATGGTTAGAAGTCTTCACCGTGAACAGCAACGACAATTTTATTGGCTCATAATAGAATTTTTACAAGATTAATATTTTTATATTGATATTGATGTGTAGTATTTACTCATACGCATTGTGAACAAATTTATTCAGGACGCTGGTCACAACGCAAAATTGCACAAAAATGCTCAGAAATTTTACTTTTGTTGTACAGATTGCATATTTTTGCATCAGACCAAATAAAAGAAGAGAGATACAAAAAAAACGTTTTGCTTTTTGTAGCAACTTTTGAGCAACTTTTGTTACAAAAAGCAACTTTTGACTTTTTTCGGAGCAACTTTTGAGCAACTTTTTGAGAAATTTTGGGCGACGTTTTGGGAAATCTCGAGCAACTTGTGGCAAGCCCTAGATTCCGGCACCCCTATTCAGACTCTATTAACACCTGGGAGCTGTTTCTCGAAGGTCCCGAAAAGCTTTCACACCCGGAAAGCTATAGTAAAATCTCAAACTTTATGATTACAGAGCTGTTTTATTCACATATTCTTAATAGGAACAGAGGTTCCCTTCATCTGAGAAGTTTCAGGCGTATACTCCTCTCTGTTTTTAGATACAGGATAACTAAAAATGGCTTTGTGTGCCTGAAAGGTTCCCGACGCTTTCGAGAAACGGGCCCTGTGCTGCAGCAACATGTCGTACAAAAGTGATCCCCGGGGGTGAGGTACACTGTAAATCTTTGCGTAGGGGTGTGCCGCTTGGACACATCAGCTTGATTTTGCAACCCTACTACAGACTAGGCACCAAAAACTCCTACCCTATCTCTGACTAGTTATTTCAATGCAGAAACTTTATCACTATCATTATCCAACATACGCTAACTAACATGTAGCGGGAACCAATATCTTACTAAGTCACTTCCGAATTTCAATTTCTATATATTTTAGAACCCCGGATAACGAACCCCGTTTTAGACTTAACTATCGTAATTAACTATCCTAATTAACTTAGTGTTAGCTTGGTGATATCCTCTGTAAATATTGTTTATTATCATTATTATTATTATTATTATTATTATTAATTTTTTTATTATCATTATTATTATTATCGTCTACACTGACCACTTTTCCGGTAAATTATACTCTATTCTAAACCAAAACTGACTGATTTCTTTACCTTATCCTCCCTATCCTAGAGTTAATTTCCTGAAAACTATACCCTTCACAGCGGCACACACCCATAAAATATATATATGGTTTGCCCCCCCCCCCCCTTCCCCCACCCCCAGGGAGTAAAGGTAAAGGTAAGGTAAAATCTTTATTTAGACACGGTATTTCCTTCAGGACGTAACAATATTGAATTAAATTAGTGTAACTATTTAACTAATAAATCACTAACATGGGCTCCTGATCACTAATAACTACTACAATAAAAGAAATGATAAAAAACCTGCTTTACAAGGAAGCCGTGTATAAAAGCAAAATAATACTTACATAAGACTACCATCAAAATCATAATTCTTCAACTTAGATTTAAATTCATCAAGAGAGGGTGACTGACGAATATCCAAGGGCAAACTATTCCAGAGTACAGCTCCGCTGTAGGACAGACTTCTTTTACAATAATTAGTGCAGGGCTGTGGAATGGCAAGCGAACAGTCACTATCTCTTAAGTTATAGGTTAAATTATCGGAACGGAAGACAAAGTGCGAACTAAGATAGTCCGGAACCATATTATTTGCAATCTTATACATCATCATTGATTTATCAACAAGGCGTCGACTGTCCAGTTTAACCCAGTTTACCATTCGCAACAATTCATCAATACTACGATCGTAATTTGATCACTTTGGAGTGACCTTTATTGACTGTGTAAGTAGGCTCTATTTCCAGCCGCCCGTGGGGGGGGACGGGGGGAGGGGAACGTAGACCGGACTCGAGAAAGCAGCGGAAATCGAACCTACTGTGTAAGAGTGATACTTCAAAACAGTTTCTTGCGATAACTATTTCGCAACGACGTCACTAGGAGATGTGTCCAACTAACCAAACGTTTGCCTTCTCTTGTACCGTGATGTCTGTTCGTTATACACTGGGGACAAATGTTGTGTTTTCAGGATGTAGAGCTGCCTCAGTGCTCACGATGTTTGAAGGAAAAACAATATTGCTCAGTCAGACTAAACAATGCAAACTGTTTTGAGAAAAGCCATGTACCAGAATGCATTTGATTTCTAATCAAATTGAGATCTATTTAGCTCTAAATATACCCCGGGGGGGGTACCCTACAAAGCTCTCCCCGAGGTCCAACCTCTTATCCTTTTGAATACCATTTTGTCAGAAAAGGTGTTCCTTTCGTATACTTTTAATTGAAAAAAATACCCCTTTCGCATACTTTCATAACTGGCTCGTATTATGAATAAATCGCCAAAAAAAGGAAGTCTCGTTTTCATTTTTATGTAGTGTCAAATAAATGAAATGATACAGCCATAAGGTGCGTCTGTTCGAAATATTTTTAAAAATAACTATTAAGAAAATAACAGATTTCCCTGCCCTTTCATCTCCTTCAAATCTCTATATACCTGAATTCTGAAAAAGGTACCCCTTTCTGGCAGAGCCTCCCCGTATAGGCCATTATAGGAAGTACACCCCACCCCCGGGAAATACACACGAACGACGTACAATTAGTTTGCAATAATAACAATCTTCACTCTCGAATGTACGAGCATTTGATTATGCCGTTTATTTTCGATTGATTTTGTCCGATGTTCGGGCACTGGAGAAAAAACATTGCTTTTGGGTTGCCTTCGTTATTTTACTTTTCGTCAGGAAGACATAATCGATTTCGTGTGGACGGTCTGCTATAATTAATAACAGCACGTGTGGAAACAGCTAATCGCGTGACAGTTTCGATAGACACCCGGAAGATATTCTGATTCCCGTCCCTAAACAGGCGGCCCTAAAATTCTTGCCTGTTTTCGGGCAACATTGAATCGTCAATGAAGAGGTAAAAGTATTTCTTGAGCCTTTTGTCTTGGAGCATATCCATTAAAAAGACCGCATTCAGGCAGCTTTGATTTTATGAAGAAACTAAAGTACCCTGTAGCACACACATCCGGTTGAGTATCCCATCATACACCAGAAGCACAATCTTAGATCACGTGCCCAGAAGCAAGATGTCTTCGAAAATATGGCGGGGAAAGGTAAGACATTTTGGCGTTTTTCTGTTATTTGGCTTGTTCTTATACTATCATAGAAAAAATTTATTCCTTCAAATTGAAAAGTAACTTGCAGACGTTAATGTCAGTGGAAGAAAGCTTTTTTAAAAGGTGAATGTGAGCATATAGCAATAACATTATCGTTTCGTTAGGGCAAATTGAAGCAGTACATGGTCTAAACTACTGGTTTGGTTTTCATGACAAATAGTGTGCAAGAGCAAATAGCTGTACATATTTTTGAACCCAGTTGGAAGCTAAATTGCGGGGCTTTCATATAAACGGATTCAGCCGGAGGGCAACTGGTTTCCACAGGTGGGCAAACCTTTTTGAACTGAACTTCTTTATAGGAAAAACTTTCCTCTAGATGGTCAAACCTAGACTGTGAGTAGTCCCTCTTTAGCTTAGCCTGTCGTGTGTGACGTGAAAGGAATCGTGGTTTTTTTTGTGTGTGTCGCGCATGACGGACTAAGCGAAAGAGCGACTACTCGTAGTCTAGGTCAAACCAGGTAGGCAAAATCATCCTTACATCCGGTCAATTTGCCCAGTGCCTGGCCCTTGATGTTATCCTTTAATTAAATTATTACAAATCCCTGAATGCAGTTCTTATGAACCATTTTAATGTTATTATAATTTTTATGGCTAGTTCCCTGAGCAAGCAAGATTAACCCATTGACTCCTGTGCTGGCCGTAACCGGCTGTGATGAGCCTTGGCCTTTCTTCCACTTCTGACATCATCACCTTTTACTAAAATTGGCCTCATTTATGCTCAACTTCCACAGGACGAAAAGATCTTTCCAATGATACCCAGATCAGAGTGATCGGCCCAATGGAGCCTGAGATATGCACAAAAATGCTCAAAAAGTTGGGTGAAAAACTCAGAGCAAAATTTCCTGCCACTACACGTGGCTGCTCCATGACAAAAATTGCCCATCTTGATGATGCTTTCTCAGAATGTTTTAGACTGGTAGCAAGCCCAGTAGAAGGTCAATTACTGCAGCAGAAAGAAAAGAAAAGGTGAAAAAGGAAAGGCAAAAAAAAATAAATAAAAATCTCAAAATTTTGATTTCTGAACCTGCCCGAGCAAAAATGTCATAAAACCCGATGCTAGTGGAAAGAGAGGCATGCTGGCATGTTGCAAATGCCCTTTTGAGTAGAGAGCTAATTTGACCCATATCCAGCCTGAAAATCTCAAAATGTCCAAAAACTGAGTTTTTGACAAAAAGCTCCAGGAGTCAATGGGTTAACCAAATCCTATGTTGTGATTGGTTACCCCAGCAGGCAATTTGGCACTATCTAGCCACACATGGTTATGTGCTGTGTCCCACAGGAAAAAAATTGTTTTTTATCCCATATTCCTTTATAACTATTGACCAAGCTTGTTTGGTCAAGATGGCTGAATTTTGGCCTTGTTCTTTTTTGCATCTTTATTGACCTTAACTCTGGTTTGGTCCATAAACATGCAAAGAAAGAACTTGGCCAATATCCAGCCATCTTGACCTCACGCTTGGTCAATAACCCATAATTATGTATTTGGACTGAGTGAAGCACAATTCAGGGTATAAGTGGGTGAGTAATTTCAAATTGAATGAGTGTGCAGAATAAGGCTGGTTACTAAAAATCCCATCAATAACAAATTTCAAGATTAAAAAAGTCTTTAAAAAACTTCTTTTGGTAAAATCCTCAGAAGTGTTTTCTATGAGTTTTTAACACTGTAGGAAACGTTAAAAAGAAAGCCAGTAAAGTGTAATTAAATGATATGTGAATGGTGTGGGTACCCGATAAAAGGTGACCAATTACCAAATTTAGTTGTGACTGGATACCTGCAGTTGGACACCCAAGTGACTGAATGGTGTGTGATGAATTTTGTTATACATTGTAGATAGGATTATCAAAATAATTTACAGATTCTTATTGATCAGTGACACATTAAATGCACACTCAGGGTGCAGAGTACAAAACTGTGTAATTGTAGAGCACATAACATGAAAGTTTGTATAGTCACTCAGACTTAAATTATAAATGTAGAATGAATGTAATGTAGTTACTTACATTAAATGCAAACTCAGAGTGCAGAGTACAAAACTGTAATTGTAAAACAACATGAAAGTTTGTATACTGAGTCGCTCAGACTTAAATTATAAATGTAGAATGAATGTAATGTAGCTACTTTAAGAGTTGCCTCATACATGTTATCGTATAATTGTTTGTTCCCAGAGAATGAAACACATCAAACTGAAAGGAGCCTAGATTTTCAAGACAGGACACATGATTATATCAACGTCATTGGAAACTAAGGCTGTTACAGTGATGTAGGTAAGTGATGACAGTTTTGAACTAATACATGTTTTATCTTCAAAAGAAAGTTAACCACAAAAAAGACCTGAGTCATTGAAATGTCCCCTTTGCAACACTGAGTGACTAGTAGAACACATGGATCATGTGTACAGCTAAAGGCATCCGCAGTCGAGTGTCAACCAATACTTTTGATTGATACTTGATCGACATCCCAATCAATACTCAGGCGACACTCGATTGACACTTGATCAACAGTCGGTTGATAGTCAGCCAAGTGTTGACTGACTCATATGAATTGATCAAAAATTAGTCAACTCTCAACTGACTGTCGACCGAGATAAACAATGGAGTGTTGATTGAGTGTCAACTGGCCACTTAATAGGGATTTGTTTACCTTGAATATTTTCACCATCGGGTCTTAGTGAACATGGAGTCACTTTAAGACAATCATGTGTGTTTGAATGTTTTTATCACTTGTCACCTTCTATTTCCAACTCTTATCTACCATTGCATTTTCCAAAACAAAGTGAATTTACGTGTATTTAATTTTGGGTGGCCATTTAATAGGGGTAAAGACACTAGAAAAACCCTTATCAGGATGACCAAAAGGTGGCTGCAACCACTTCATAGAGGTGGCCAGTTAATAGGGGTTTTATTTACATTATTTTGCTGACAATAATTTCGGGACCTTGTTAACTGGCTGCTTAACGTAGGTGGCTGCTTAATAGAGGTTCGACTGTAGTCACCAATGTAACCGCAAAATATTATTTGCAATTGCCAAAATTGAGACTAAAATTGGAAAGGGGGCTTCCATTCTGTACATGCTGCTGAAGTTGTCAATATTTTTATGCTGTTAGTTAAAGTGTATATAACAGACACATTTTTTATTTGCTTTATGGAATCTACATAAGATCATCAGTAATGTGGAAATGAAAAAAGGATATAATTTTTCCTTATTACATTTTAGCCATCTGAAAAAGTGACATTTCAATTCTGGTTAAATCAGAAACCACAGAGGGTAGAGACCTGGGACTGACCAAGCCACAATGTCAAAGCAAGAATATAGGTTGACATATCCTTCTAAACCGAAATTGGAACTTACAGGAGTGTCCAACACCTACGTGTAGTATATTCACTTTTGTTAAAATCATTTCTTTCTGTTTGGCTCTAAAAATATGTCAACCTACATTCTTATTGTGACGTAGCAGTCTTACTAGTCACACTTCTTCAACTCTCACAGTTTCTGACCCAACTGAAAGGGAACTTTCACAATCTCAGACACCTGTAGCACAGTCAAGTAACAGTGATATCCTTTTATCGATTTCCATATCACGATCTCAGGCAGATCCCATCTAGCAAATAGCTAGTTCCAGGCACTCAGTCAGTGGGGACGACCGGAAGAGCAAGTGGGCAACGAGGTGGGATCCAGGAAGGAAAGGGCAGGGGAGCCTGGAAGCATTGTTTTAAAAACTTCATTCCACCCACTTGAAGAAAGAAGCTGTTTCTTGTGTCATATGTCAAAATTGTAGTATATTCGGTATCAAGTTTCTCACACAAGTTTCAAGGGGCCATGCTGATCTTCACAGCGTGTTGTGTTCTTCTGCAATCGTTCATGTCTGCCGTGTCTAGACTCTCTTGGAGTGTGGAAGTCTCTGTGTAGGTGTAGAGAGAAGTAAATACCAGCAAATGATTAAATCCATGTGAGTTTGAGTAACTTTCAACTCCTTGAAATCATGCACACATAATAAATTATGCTCACCATTTCAAGCATCACTTTGCTTCTGACAAACAGACAAGGTGCGGATGTACATGTAAACTGTCAAAAGTAACCAATCACAGGGTATACCAGAGCTGGTATACCGTAATGAGCTGGTATACTGGAATGAGGTTTTTAAACAGTGCTTACAGGTTCTCCTGACCTCCACTTTTGTCTCCCAGGCCCTGCTCGTCACCCACCCGCTTTTTCAATCATCCCCATTGACTGAGAGCCCAGAACAGGCTATCTAGCAAATAAAGAGAATATCCATAGTATAATAAACATATTTTAAATTACTAGCACCTTGGAAACTCTGGAAATAAGTCAAGGATTTTTTTTGTTTTTCAATACAACATTGTATTTTCTCATAGGAATATCCAGATTGAATAACTTTTAGTTATTGACACTATCTTGAGAATGGTCTCATCTTAAAGCCAGCAGGCAACAGGTTCTGATGTTTGCCAAGTGAGCAACTGACCAGACTCAAATCATGGTCTGTATATTTCACTGTTAAAAGCCTCATGCTGATTGGTTGGATGAGACAGTCTTAATACTGGCAGGTTAGTGCATTTACCAGATTCATGATGATTCCAATGGTCAGCATATTGCTTTAAGTACAGGGCTGTCAAGTTTTGAAGTACACATTACAAATTCAAACACCAAAGGCGGGAGCCTCCCAGGTAGTCTGGGGGCACACCGTCAGAAAATTATGATGTTTGGATGCTTGGAAATGCTAGTTTCAATGTTTTCCAGTCAGTATTTGGGCCTCAGAGCAAGCAAACCTTGAATGACTATATTTACTGGGTTCTATGTTTAACAACCATTTTTTTACTCAAAATCTCAATGGTCTCAATCAGAAAATCTTTCCTGTTTATAGTTGTTACAACAGTGCAGACACAGAACCAATGATGCTCTGCTGACTTGGCTGAGAGGGCAAAATGAACTGACAGTAATGACTGCTGTGGTGTTTTGATGATTACTGGTACATGTACATTGTATATGATCCCAATTAAACTGGTTTAAGTCGACTTCCGACTCCTGACCACAACATTATTATTTCTTTGTTGTGGATGCCATCTTGGCACATGTGGAAGCCTGGGAGCTAGTTCTGTGAAAATGTCGCAGCTGTTTCATGACCCTTCAATCTCCTCCTGCTATACTGCTTCCATTGCATATGGGAAAGGTTAACAGTCATTTAAAACCCTTTGAAATACATCTTTATTTTAAGTTTCTTGTCAAAATAAATGGTATATGTAAAGTGAGATGGAAGTAGATGGCGAAGGATTGGCCAGTAGCTGGCTGTTTCGGCTGGCAGCCGGCCCTTAATGGCAGCCCAACTCTATTTACATGACTGTTACATGTATATTAGCCTTATTTATCTTCCTAGCATAATCACATCCTGCATTGCAGTCATCAAGATGATTAACATAAATTGATGGGGGAACCTTTTGGGTAGTTGTTGCTATCTGCATGCTATAAACAAAGTTTGCCTGTCCTGTTGTACCATTCATCATAAGATTGGAGCCTCTTGTTTCATAAACTATTTGCAGTTTTTCCAGTGCTCACAGGGTTTGAATGCTTTTAACACCTGTCCTATTTCTTACCAGGTAAAAAAACAGACTGAAGCAGCGAGAAAGTCTACATGTATGTGCTGAGACATTAGATCCCATATAGATCTTATATAATTATGAGGTGAGTCATGATCTCTCTATGTACTGTATGGTTGGAGTTGTTAGTTATTAAATTACTTTTGCTACCTGTACCAGGAATAATAACACAATGCAGGCAAAAATGAAATGAACAGGGAAGTGCTTGTTTCATTGTTGTTCACCTATATCAAGAACCTTTGTTACATTTTATGTGATGAGGTAACCTAGCCATGCCTCAGGGGTGCCATTGTTCATGAGGGAAGGAGAGACCAAATTCTTTCCACTGTACATGTATGTACACTGTATCAGTAATTCCTTAACCATCTAGCTTCATGCTACTTAGTTTTAATTTTGTTTCTTTTGGAAATTGGAGAGACAGTGTCAGTGGTCTAATGGTTACTACACTGAACTGTACATCAGCCTTTGGTTTGTTCTCAGGCAAGACACTTTAATCTCACAGTGCCCCTCACCACCCAGGTGTGCAATTAATTGGTAATTTAAAGTGGCTGAACACAGTTTTTGATACCTGTGTTTCACTCACCTTTTTCTCAAAAACCCTGGATCCTTTGGTTGCCAAACATAGCAACAAGCAAGTTAACAACACAAACTTTGGCTTTTTGATAGTAAAGCTGACCATGTGCCATTGCCATGGTAACATGAATAAATATAAACAGGCCTTTAAAATCGGTTTTGTTTATTTGCAGAAAATCTGGTCATTAGATTTCCATTATAATTAGCATGCAACAAGCTTGTAACGATGCTCACAAGTTTACACTATTTTGATAATAATTTAACAGACAGATCTTTAATTATCCCTTGTTGAAGGTTCACAAGAAGATCTAAAATTTCCTTTCGTGCCAAATTTTGTGAAATTCTAATGAGTGGTTCTCGAGAAATAGCTTATAGGCGTATTTCCGAGAAAGCTATTCCGTATTCAATCACAATTTTTTGCCTTACTACGCACACGCTGCATTTAACTGGCCCGTACGAAACGAGCAGATCTGTTTATAGTCTGTTACAGATCTGCTGGCACATCTGTAGCAGATCTGCAGATAATCTACAGATGATCTACAGATTATCTGCAGATCATCTGCAGAATGTCTGCAGAATGTCTGCAGAATATCTGCAGAATGTCTGCAGAGCGTCTGCAGCGATGATCTGCAACAAGTCTGCAAATTTGCAGACGCTCTGCAGACGAAATCAGCCTATCATGTTAAACAAAAAGCCCACAAAATGCACCAATCAAACAACGTTTATTTAAAAGATAGACAGAGGAGGTCGGTTTGTTATTCATCAAAAGTAAACAATTACTGTTGACAGATAAAGCAAATAATATCACTAGCAGGAATTTAAAGTATTTTCTTAGCGTGACATTTTCCACATATTCCAAATGAATAAAAAAAACCTCGGGTAGCAACTACTCCTTTCAAAAAATCTAGGCTTCACGTAGCCTGCGAGCAACAAGGGAGCTTGCTCAGCTCGCAGGCTAGGCTTCGCGTGCTTTTTTTGGTTCGCTTGGCAGGTTATTTACAGAAACGAGATCGAGTAAACTGGATACTAAGTGAGATTCATTTCCTTCTCGTCTGTGCTCGGCACCTGCTTGACATGAAGCCAGTTTAAAGGAACGAAAGAGGTAAGTCATAGAGTACATAAATAATGCATAACAGCGACCGCTTATCGAGTTTTTGTTCGCCTTATGTATCAATTTTTTCATTCGCTTCGTAGCTTACTTACATATATCAACAGATATCAAAAATATTCGTTTATTAGGTACTCGGTTCACGTTGCAGCATTCTACTGTGGCCTAAAGTCTATGGTGCACTAACCTTCGATCCCTGAACGGCTTGTTTCGAACATGTGTCACTAATATTCCAGCACACCAGGGCCGAGCGAAGACCGTAATTAAGAGAGGTCGCTACCAAGAGTTTACGGAACACTGACGGAATCTTGACCCGCACTGTTAACGCATACTGAGAAAGTACGCTTACACATTTGTAACAAGTTTAGATAGTGCATTGTCTTCTAGTAGGTAGCAATAAAAGTAAAACCTAAAGCCAACTTGGCATATTCAGTTTTTACAGACCAGTCAAAAGATTATTCACGATATGCGACCAATGATTAAATGTTACTTTTAGTGTGACCTTTTCATAAGGTCGGTTTCGATTCTAAGTCACTGCAGTGAGTAAATCCAGATTTTTCAAGACATAGAGTATTTTCAATAAATGAGTTTACTGTCAAGCGTTGTAGATTTCGTGTGTTCAACAGCACACATCCAAATACTCGGAATAAACATAATACACCCGCAAATAACTTGATTCACACACTGCTCTAAACATAAACTAAACATGAGTTTAAGGTTACAGTATACCTTCAGGGGTGTCTCGCGCGCAAGCGATGTAGCGCGTGCAGTTTAAGCTGTAGATACCTAAACCCCTATATCAAATTAAAGCTTATGGAGCTGGCTATCAAACCATACCAAGAATTTTGAAAGAAAATAAATTGTCAAATTTTTCACGACCACTAAATGCGAGCGCCCGAATCACCTTTCGAAAGCTACAAGTCAAAGCGAATTTCGTTTTTCGCCAATTTAATTTTTTCCTTGGTTTCAGGGCCCAAAGCGCTTAAAAAACGTGTCTGCGTTTTGGCATATTCAATTGCAGTAAAAAGTTACAGAACATTTTCGAAATAGGATTAAAAAAATGTGGAGTGATCGTACAAAAATCGCTCTCGAAGAAAAAGTATTTCGTAATTAACAATTCCCAGACACACTTTTGTAGTTTATATGTTAAACTAGCCACTGTCCAAATTTAAGAGCAATTGAACAAATTCCCTTTGAGTTGTAACTCTTTAAAGTGTCTGCTTCAAGTGAAAAAATTTATTCGAGAAAACAGCGCTAAGAAAAATTTTCTGCTTCACAAACAAACTCCGCCCACAAACGCCTTCAACTGGGTTCTCAGATAACTAAGCCAATCAGTGCAGGGAAAGTTTACTACCGTTAACCTCCTGGTGAAATTTACGCGCGAATCTCTAAAAAACTCTTGTGTTTCGCAATGCGCTCAAGGAACCGAAGGCAGAGAGATAATTTTTCTGTAGCTCGGTTTTTCTTGAAGCTGGTCTGGCAAAATGGGGAAGACTAAAAAGGATACGAACGTTGGAGTGGCTGAGCGAAGGAAACAAACAAAAGAAAGTGCCGAGAGCAACTGTGTGTGGGCAACTGTGCAATGATAATATTTCAAATGGTCTCAATGAGTCCGACGATTCGTCGATATCGGACTCATCAGAAGAGTCTCTGTCAGCATCCCTGTTATTGCTGTCAAGGTCCGAAATTTTTACAGAACCTTTCTTTTCTCTTACCACGAATATTTGCCCGCCTTATACGATAACTATAGCTTCACCCGCGTGGCAAACTTTCACTTCTTCACTCATTGATGTATTTTCATTCGTTCTTCGCTGTTTTCGCTTTTTCGAACCGGTCCATGGTTTAAACGTGGTCTATGTTTACTTATAACTTAATAGAGACACGGCTAATACCAAAAATGTTGGGTAGTCAGAACAACAATGCTGATCAACTGAGTAGTCAATTCGTGACATCCATATGGGTAATTCC
The DNA here is from genome assembly GCF_964199315.1 of Orbicella franksi. Taxonomy (NCBI): domain Eukaryota; kingdom Metazoa; phylum Cnidaria; class Anthozoa; order Scleractinia; family Merulinidae; genus Orbicella; species Orbicella franksi. The sequence continues at coordinate 17,520,069 of NC_138150.1, read as the reverse complement.
CGCGAAAATCGTCTCGGTTGATTGCATACGCGCCATAGGGCTGTCAATCAAGAGGTAAACTTTTACTTCTGGTGAAAACGTAAAACCGCCATTTCTCCGCCAATATTTAGCCTTTTTCAAATTTTTTTTTCAAAAATTAGAGATTATTCTTCGACCACTATTTTGACCCAAAAATCCAAATTTGAAGAAAATTGCCGACCCGAAGGTATACTGTAACCTTAATCCATGCTGTGAGAAATTACTAACTCTTTGTAAGTATTTTTAGTGATTCGACAAAATGTTTCATTCTCTTCGCTCAACTAATACTTGTTTGTTTACATTGTTCGATCGCATTATGAAAAAACTACATTTTTTTTTCCGTTCAACAACTTCTTCTATTGCTTCAATAAGCCCATTTTCTCACAAAATGTTTTCTTCATTTTTTAAGTCCAAAATACAATAAGTATGTCACGCAGTAATTCAAGCACTGCAAGTTACTGAGTGAAGAATTATCTTGATATCTGTTTTTTGTTCGCACCAAAACGAAAAAAACTACTGAGGGAGTTTTATCGATGATTTAAGCATTTAGCCTCACATCAGTGTAATATCAATTTTGCACTTTTCACGCCAAAGGAAGAAATAAATAACTTGGATACATATTGTTATATTATACTGATACTGAGAGAAAAACTGTCAGCTGTTTTCATTTCGTAGAGACGGTCACGATCACAAAAATACATGTACTTTGGTAGAACTTTCCATTCTTATTTAGTTACAGCTTATCTGTACTTCCCTGAGTTTTTTTCTTTTGGCTGTTCCAACTTTGTTAAAATGCGGTTCATCTGGGATACGGAAAACTCCAGTTCGTTGAGAGTGACAAACCTTCCAACATACACTATAAAAAATAAAATATATTAGTAAATTACATGTATGTATTACTTTTAAAAGTAGTCAGTTTATTATTATCGCAATTATAGCAATATGATTACAAAAATGCGACACATCATCTCTGATCATGTGTGTTTGTGTACGTATGTTACTACAGGTTACTGCCTGATGCCCTTGCCCTTTAAAGTCTTCACCACATCTTGATTCAGAGCCTTACTAATGAAGCACACCCGCTTTGCTTGTCTGTGTTCGGGAGCCATGGGCAAGACTTGTTGCCAGAGTCTCCTCACTGAAGGAGGCTTCAATTAACAGCAAGTATAATTTCGTGGGGTCTTTATCGCATTGACTGTATGTGAATGGAGTTAAGTTTAGCTGAGGATATGTGGATTCCAGATCCTGGCACAAGTTCTTGTTTCCCAGGGCCTGCAACGTAGTATTTTTTACTCTCATCTTGATTACCAGACGGCAAGTTCTCGAACCTAATCATTAAATTAAAATCGAACAGGACTGCTTAATACTAGCCTGTGCATATATCACGAGTTTGATTGTACTACTAATACTACTAGACGGTTTGATTGTACTACTAATACTACTAGACGGTTTGATTGTAATACTAATACTACTAGACGGTTTGATTGTAATACTAAATTGGTTATTAAATCGATTGTTGAACCTACCGAGTTGGAGTTAGTTTCCGCTGCCTTGTGAAGAGTCTACAAAAGAGTTGAATAGCTTTAGGTACAGAAAGTCAGAATAAAACCCAAAAATTGCGAACCTTCTTGTGTAAGTTGACTACATAACTTAAGTGCCACTCAGTCCTACTCCCTTTTGTTTCCAGAAATGTTATATTTTGTACATAAATATCTATAGGAAGCAACAGATAAAAGCTCACAGGCTTCATAAAGTCACATTTATCTCTATTTTGCGCTCCAAAATTAATTTATTCTACTTAAGAAATTGCATGGCTGGATTGCCTGTTCATTTCAAAAACTACCCATTTAAATGTTCCAAGCCTCCTGAACTGGTCTTTAAATGTTACTATTAAGTACAGCTACGTATGTGCAGTGTGCACGTAAATCTGCTCAAACAGTAAAAATCTGTAAATCGCGTCACCGTTACTCCAGACTTAGTTAATATGATTTCAGCAAGAATGCTGTGAATAAAATTGTTTCTCGATTTGCTGTTCACCTCTGATAATTACCCTGTTTTTTGAACGATCATCAGAGTTTAGTTAAACTGGAATGTTACATTAAAAGATGTCTTAAAACAGTTGAAAAACCACCAACCTCCAGTCTTAATAATTTTCCCTGGGTAGGGAGTATTTTTACTGGTCTTCCTTCCTTTCTTTCCCTCCTCCCAGTCAACCATGGCGTCTAAGCCCTCGAGGATTTCTCCGGCATAATGTACTTGCAAAGCACTTGCGACGCTATATAAATCTTCTTCCGTCCAAAGAACTATAGCAAAAGCCATCTTTTTATGTCAAAAAGCAATTTCTTACAGACTGTCTTGTTTGCGTGCAAAATTTGAATGTGACACTTCAACTGAAAGGAATATCAGTGTCAGCAACATCTCCTACTCTTATTGGACGGTTCAAGTGTGACAGGTGTCGGGTATCAGCCAGGAGAATCTGTCATATTCGCAGCGGCCGATGAGATTTCACTTGTGGTTTTCTCTCTTTGTCGAGAACAGCAAATAAAGGTAAAGATAATTTGTACATTTATTTCATTTTCTTCATGGCTGCGATATACTTACATGTTTATACCCCCAAATTGAGGCATCACATTTCTTATCACTAACAAACATGCCGCTTAGGTCACCCGGTTATGCAAATCAGGGTCTGCGTTACTGACTCATTCTTGTAAGATAATGATGGTTTGAAACGTGATGTATTTCACCTCTGCCATTTCCGGGGCGTAGAAGACATCAAGATTTTAAGAACGTCTCCTTTAATATGTTTTGAAGCTGTTGTAGGTATAAGAAAAATAATCATAGTACAGAGATTTAACCACTTTCCACTTTTCATTATTCATTCACGTGTTGACTTCAACTTTCGTATCGTTGTTCTATCAACACTGATATGTCGATCGATGAAATGTTTTTCCCTGAGCATTTAGAACTGGGAATTTAACACCAATGTGCCCTGCAGTGCTCTTAAATTTTATTGAAAGGATGTGTTAGGCATATGTGTCTAATCCCTATATAATAAGAATAAATTAAGGTCGAAAGTGTATTTATCATTTAATTTAAGTGTTCAATTGATGTATAACATTTGATTTACTAGCACATTGTACGTAAGTGGCTGACCATTTATGCCTCTTATTTACGCATTTTTAATGTTCGACTATCTTTTTATTCGTAGAATCGAACTATTTTATTCATCTCAAAACGAACCAGTCATGACTGATCCAACTAAGGTTAATATACCCAAGTGACGATACAATGAATGGTCTATCGATCCGGTTTTTGGACTTCAACGTGTTGCAGATCATCTGCAGACACTGCAGATATTCTGTAGATCTGTTGTTCGTCTGTTTTCGTCTGCAGTCTTAAAATCGGGAAGAGTTTTCAAGCTCAACGTCTGCAGCAGACTGAAAACAGACTCTGCAGACGATAAATTAGGCTGCAGTTGATCTGTTTTTGTCAAAACAGATCTGTTGCAGATCTGCTGCAGATCTGCTCGTTTCGTACGGGGGGTTCTGTCAATAAGAAAGAAAAATCTGAGAATAGCTGGGTTCTTTGCATCGTTACCTTTCCTAACATATATTTATAAAAGACTAAAACCATCAACACATTGCGTTCAATTACAAAGAAAAATAGCAAAGATATTGCGGGCATTGAGCAAATAAAATGATTGCTGTATCAACGGCATGTTTGTTTTTGAAATCCTTGTGCGCGCACTGAATCCCATTAGCAAGAGCACACGCAAAAGCTGTGTTCGGCCACCTTAAGTCAATTCAGTGCTGGGGACTAACCCTGCAACAGACTAGCATCCCATCTATGGGGTGGAGGGGGAGGAGAAGTACATGTACTTTTTATCACTTCATGCTTTCAAAACCAGCAAAATTAAGCTGCGGTGTCTTGGATCACTTGGCCTGACACAAATTCTACCTTACCTTCATTGTCAAGCCTCTCCCCTAGTAGGGTTGAAACTTTTTTTAAAACAAATCTGATGACTTACTTTTAATTTAATTGTGTAGTTTGTAAAATTTAAAAGATCAAGGCTGTCACAAAGGTTAAAACACCTTCTGTTTCTTAATAGATTCAAAACAGAGAAGCAACAATGAAAGTATTTGCTGAGACTTAAAGAAAGAATGATGTTGAAGCATTGGATTCCATATTAAGAGAGTCACAATTTCTTTGTGTTTGGTTTCATGTACTAGACCTGTGGCAGATCCAGACCTTGAGCTAAAGGGGGGGGGGGGGGGGGGGGCACTGCTTTCCCTGCCAACTTTTCTTCCTTCTGTGATTGTTTGTACCCAAAATAAGGGGGGCGGCCTGGGTCTCCTGGGCTGCCCCCCCTAGATCCACCACTGTAGGCATGACAGTGTACAATGCAGGTGGAAAAAGAGATGTTACTGTTTCATTGTTCAGCTACATTGTATTTCAAGAAACTGTTCTTTGTGGCAATACTACATTTTAGCCCTTCATGGGTAGGGTGTACAAAAATTCCCTTTTTGCAATGCCTGCAGGGTTACTGTTGTGGAGGAGTATTTTTTTGTGGTAAGAGGGACACAGTAATCTACTGTTAAGCACTCTGGACTGCAGATCAAGAAGTCTGGGTTTGGGCCAACTGTTAGCGTCTCTGTTTTCTGGCAAGACACTTTACTGACTCGCACTACCTCTAAGTGTACAAATGGGTAGTGGGTAATTACTTTACACTGGCTGCAAACCCTGCGACAGTCACTTTCATCCCATCCCAACCCATCATTGTCAAACCTTGCCCCTGTAGGGTTCAAACTCTTATTAATCTGATGATTTTTTTTTTTTATTGTAAAGTTCTTTGAAACAGACAGACTCGCATCCCATTTGTGGTGGAGTGGGACTTCTCAATATCACTTAATGCAACAGAGACTGCAGGGTTAAACTGTAGTGGTTTAGATCACTTGGCCTGATGCAGACTTTACCTTACCTTCGTTAAGTCCAAACTTTTCCCTCAAGTAGGGTTAAATTAAATCTGATGACTTGCATGTATTTTTAATTGTGTAGTTAATGTAAAACTTAAAGGATCAAGGCTGTCATAAAGGTTAAAACAGTTTCCATTTCTTACTAGATACAAAACAGAATGCTGTGTGAAGAAAGATTCATATTGAGGCAATAGATTCCAATTATCAGGTGAACTCATCTTTTTCTTTCTTTGTGTTTGGTTGGAGAGGTTATCAGTTACTCAATTTTACTTGTGCTAGAAATAATTGCACACAATGCAGGCAGGAAATTAAAACAAATAGAGATGTTATTGTTTCACAGTTCAGCTACCTTTGTAAATTGCACTGCATTGTTTTCTTGGACATGACATGTTCCTCTCACAGTGCCTCCCTGCACCCATATCTACAAATAGATACTGGGTCAGTTTCATACTGGGGCTACCCCTGCAACAGATTGGCATCCCATTTAAGGGTGGGAGGGGGATTAGAGAGATGTCATATCAATATTGATGCTACAGAAATTGAGACAAGGTGCGGTAGTTTGGATCACTCAGTCTGTTGAAGAATTTACCTTAAACCTTCACCATCGAAACTCCCCCCCCAATAGGGTTGAAAGTTCAAAAATCTGATGACTAATTTATAATTGTGTATTTTTAATTTGCAGTTTCTTACTAGATACAAAATTGAGGGACAAGGAAAAGAGCTATGTGCTGAGACTCAAGAGGAGAAAGAATCAGATTAAGACATTGGATTCCATAGTAGGTCTGTCTGGGTCAATATTATTTATGTTTGGTAATAAGGTATCATGTACTAGGAATAATTATTGTGGACAGCACAGGCACAGGCGGTGTTGGACACGACTCGCAAAGCATGCCGGGAGAAAATTTCCCTGAAGCTCATTTTCATCTGATCGCTGAACTGCAAACATCTCTGCGCGCTGATGGTGATGTGGAAATATAACTTATAGGAGGTTCGCTCGCATCCGATGCTGAAAGAAATCTGGAATGATATCCGCATGAAATGTTCCGCACGCCAAGTAATAGCTGTAGATGACTTCTGGTCGATTTACAAAGCCACCATTTTCAGTGCTAAACAGATGATTTTAGGAATCGAAGCTTCACGGTTCGTCGAATCTTTACGGTTGAGAGATAAATTATTTCCGTTTCTGGTCTCTTCGAATTCGATCTTAACTTGCCGGAATTGAACCTACCTTTGACACTATCCTTCTTAGATATTTCAACTTGTGTGTGAAGTGTATCAGTGTATCACTGGCCAACAACATGGTTGTTGACAGATATGTTTTCGTTCGACGATAAGAGAGCTGAGAAGTAAAACCTACGAAGAAAAGGGTTGAATGATTCGAAATCAAAGCAATGTTTTGTCCTTGAAAACTTGTGTAAAGCTTGATTAATCGAGTTTCGCCTGCTGTAATTCCTGATTAACCAAAAGGAATCATAAATAACTTGCTAATGAGCTATGGCTCTTTCAAAATAATAAAAATGATGTGCAATAAATGAAATTAAAACACTAGAAGCTTAATGGGAGAAGTAGGGTATGTTTTGCTTTAATGTAAGTGGTAAAAAATAATTGTATTCGTCCCCTGTACCAGATCACTCTTCCAGCAAATTCTTGTTCAACTTACAAATCCAAGGTTAAATATGTACTGTGTGGATCTATTTTGTAGACAATGGGATAACACCATTTTGGTCTTGTTCAACTAGTTCCTTGAATGTGTTTAAAGTAAAAGGTCTCCAAATGACTTTGCCTCAGACATTGCCACTGTCAATATCAATGTTCAAACTGATGAGAGTTTGAGATTTCTCTTCGCCTAGTGCTTAGGTGTTGGATGTAACTTGTAGCTACTCCAAGTGTCCATTCCTGGGTTCTCAGTACATGTGAGGCCATGTAAAAGGGAAATCAGGCTCAATGGAAAGAAAGCTTGGTTGAGTTACATGAAATGAATGCTTTAGACAAATAATATACCTCATGCTATTTAAAGTGGTTGCAGCTAAGATTGCAGATGGGAGATGTGAAAAAAAAAACTGACTTACATTTACTTGCAAATAATAATTCAATTCCAAAGTATGCTTTTTAAACTGAATATTTGCAAAGTACTGACAAGCACAACAAAAAACCAGCAAAATGGCACGAAAACCATATTCTGGAAACAGCAGCCAACATTAAGTTCACTTACAAATTAGTAAACTGGAAGACTGTGAATAATAGGCACAGTCAATTAGCAATGACTGAATTGCTCATGGTCCTGTGCCTTCATTGCACGTCCTCATATCACAACTCTGCTGAAGTTTAAGGTTCAATGTAACTTGTGTAAACTAAAGGGAGCTCCTTACCCAGAACAGTGCTATGCAGGTCATTTGAAATATCTATCAGTTTAAAATTTATTATTTACTGTGAGTCCTGTGGTCAACAACACAGTGATCATGTACCGATATTGACATTTCCTACATTGGCTGTTAAATATTTTGCCAAAAACAGTCTCCACAACACTACCTCCTGTTGACTCGTAATGACTGTGACCAACTGAATTCAGAATAATCTAGCATGTAGCTGTATCGTAGATCATCTATAGTGAGATGTTTTGACTGAGATAACTAAATTGTAACAACATTTTAAAATACAAGCAGATGCACTATATTGAACACTTGCAGTAGCTCTTAAAACTTGGGATTGCCATGCAGCTTTCTAAGTAGTCACTTGCTTTATGTTATTATGTATTCTGTTTTGGTCTATTCCATTCTAACTTTGATATCCTGAACAGCAGCATGCTGTAGCTTTCCTTGTTAGATCACTACAGTGTAAGTGGATAAATTTAGTTCTTGGGAAATATAGCAAAGTTAATTCCAAGCCCATGGTCTTTTAAAATACCAGCGGGTAATTCAGCATGTGCTTCAAACACATTGGCTCGTTCTGCTCCAGGTGGGTTGACAATTATGCGTAACTATACACATGAAACACTTGTTATTAATTTTATTGATGTATAGTCTCCCACTACTACCAACATTCAAAGGAAAACAAGCATAAAGAAGTGGGAGATCAAAAATAATCAGCCATAGATGACTGAACAATAACATCCGGTCCAAGAGTAGTAAATTTCTGTTAGAGATAACAATTCAAGACAGGCAGTGATCATGATAGTGAAAATTCACTGTAAATGAGATGATATCTTTAATGGACTAGCATCCAAAGCAGGATCCAAAACTCTTGAACATCGGCCAAACAAACGGATGACATACGCACTACAAAAAAAAAACATAACAAGAAAACATAAAGATGTAAAGGGAACAAGCCGAGCCACAAAATAACAAGGGTAGAAATCACACAATCACTCCCGCGAAATACCGCGAACATATGACAAATCAAGGAAAATGCCCCAACTTCAAGTCCGATTTTGACCGTTAAAACGGCGGGGCCCGCGTGGGCTCACCGGACTTTTCTTAAAGTTCAACTCTCGAACCTAAGTTTCACACAAAAAAAATTCACAATACTGATCCCTGTTATCCTGCAAACGACCAAAAGAATATCCATGTCAAGCGCGTGTGGTAAACAAACGTTTTCAACACCGCATGATTTCCACTGACTAGTTCTGATGCAGAAATTGCTTACCTGCACTTGAGGCTTGGCATATAACTGGTCTAGATATTACACTAGCAGCTCCTAGAAAAGGTTCGTTTGATTCTCATGATGAGTGCAGAAATCGGTCGAGAAACGACAACCTACTCTCCATTCGCAACGAAAAATGTGTCCGCCATTGCTCCGGCTGAGACGACATATGAGTGGTCGAATACTGTCACGTGAACCGTGTCCAACACCGCCTGGCACAGGCAGAAAATTGAAACGAATAGAGATGTTATTGTTTCACTACTGTTCAGCTATTTTAACAAACTGTTGTTAAGTAGCCGTATACCTTAGCCCTTTAGGGGTAGGGTGTACAAAAATTCCTTAAGAATTGTTAAGGAAACCTTGATATCATAAAGGTTAAAGCATTGCTTGGGGTACTGTTGTTGAGGAGAATTGTTTTGTGAGACTGGAGGGACACAATGGTCTAATTAAGTTAGTGTACTGGACTGCATGTCAAGCAGTCTGGGTTTGAGCCAATGTTTAGGGTCTCTCCGTTTACTCTCACGCTACCTCTCTCCACCTAAGTGTACAAATGGGTACTGAGTGAATTTAATACTGGTTGCTAACCCTGTGACAGGCTAGTATCCCATCCAGGCAGAATAGTAATACACCTTATCACTTAATGCAACAGAGACCTGGATAAGCTGTGTTGGTTTGAATCACTTGTCCTGATGCAGACCTTCATGGTAAAAAAACTTGCCCCTGTATGGTTGAAGTGGAAAAAATCTGATGGTTTATTTTTAATTGTGTAGTTTTTGAAATGAAGAGGTGAAGGATGTGATGTCATAAAGGTTAAAACATTTCCTGATTCTTACTAGATACAAAACAGAGAAGAAATTATAAAAGCTGTGCTGAGACTCAAGAGGAAAAAGAATCAAAATGACACGTTAGATCCCTTATTAGGTGAGTCACAATATTCTTTTAAAGGGAAGGGTTTTTAATTACAGTGTACTTGATGCATGTACTTGGAATAATTGAACACAATGCTGGCAAATAATTTAAACAAATAGAGATGTTATTGTTTCACTGTTCAGATATTTCAAGAAACCCTTGTTATATTGCTAGCCGGATACCCTAGCCCTTCAGGGTGAGGTTGTACAAATATTGCTTAGAATAGAATGCCCGAGGTACTGTTGTTGATAACTGTTCAAATTGTGAGACAAGGGGCCTAATTGGATCAGCGGCCAATTGCTTTCCAGTCCATGTATCAATGCTTCCTTAGCCATTAAGCCTCATGAGTGATCAGCTTAAATTTTTTCCAGACAGTCTCAAAGATAATCACGAAGAAACAGTAAAGAGAATTTAGAGAGTAATCTCAAAAAGGAATTGTTTAAATTACACCAAACCAGTAAGGAGAATTTGTTTCTTGACTAATTAAGGACTCGGCAATTAGAACAAAAGGTTATAAACTGGAGGATATTGTCTTGATATATCATCAAATTCTCAGAACAAACCTTGAAAGAAATTTACAGCAAAGAACACCAGACAGCCTTGAAATTTAGACGTAAAGTTCTTGTTGACAAGATCATGTACGTTATCATTTCAAAAGTGCCAAAGGAAAAAATGTACCTAATTTTATTTTGCTATAGAAAGTAAATGAAAATGCTGCATAGATTTAATTTGAGTGGACAAACATAGGGATCTTATCCATAGATCTTAAAGTTAGACCCATCTTGTAGAGCATAATAACAGTGCCACATGAGAGTACTGCATGTGTCCTCAAAGTGCACGTGAAATAACTTTCTTGATTACAAACGTCAGTCTCATCATATGCCAAAACGTTTTATAGTGGGATAGAAATGCCTCATAACTGCGTTCACATCACCAAGTTATTTAATTATTTCTTTGTTTTTTATTGCCACGGCATTTTACGTTTCCACCGTCGTCTGAATTTCCCTCTGGGATTTCAGACACCTTTGGGGAATGTTCTTGAAATAGCTGTCAATGTGAAAGTCGCTTTCTGCCTTTCAGTCGTATAGTTTCATAAAAGCTTGTCAAAACTAGCTGTAGCTGTCGGGTTCTCAGATCAAAGGTGAACAAGAGAAAAGCATAACTACCAGTAAATTACAGTAAATTCTATTGTAATTAGCTAATAATTGTCTCGCACGTACATGTACGTCTTAGAAAACGGTTTTTGCTTGTGTGCGTAAGACAGTACAGCATTTGAGCAACAGTTTGAATTTCAAAGCAAATTTGTCTTGTTATTTATTCACTTGTGTCGATATTTCAATTTTTATTTGTATTTTGGTTATAAGCGTCCATAACCTATATTTTAATACTATAGAAACATGAAGCTACCCTAGAGCTTCCCATTTTCAAAAAATTTAGGAGGGAAGAAAATGCAAATATTTTCCGTTTTGTCGCGAACATTTTTGCCGTGAAATTTTCAGTGTGCTATTTTGCCGGTGAACTTTTCGCCAGCAAACGTTGGAAATCAAGGTTAATTTTAGAGTGCTATATTTTAGCTGGTGTTATTTATTTCGAGTTGCTGCTTGTCCGCGTTTTAAGTTGTTTTTAGTGTCATTTTTGATGATATAACCAAACCGACAAACGCATTCCCGATGGGAGAATTGACATGTAAACTAAAGTCGACTATACACTGTATGTATGTTTTGTTCTCTGGATTTCAGTATACCCATTGTTAATTGGACGTTTTATTTATCTTTCTTTCAGGCTGTCATCTCAAGTGTACATGCAGTGACATTAACACGGAGAAAGGAAAGCAAAGAACATCGCTTAGTTGTTGTTTTTTTTTTCCAGTGGATCAAGTTTTAAAAGTAAGGTAGATTTACGAGACAAAGTTTATCTCGATTGAGTTTCTTGCGAAAGATTGTTAGGGCGGAACTCGTATCAGTGATTTCATAACACAAAACTCGAGTCAAAAGACGACATTGGAATTACTGTCAATTTGTCTTGTATCTTGCTAGTTTTCGAGGAAGCAGTGAATTGTTTTTCAAGTTTGGAGCTTTAAAATTAAGGTAGAGTATTGGCATTACCTGGATTTGTTTTTGCAACCCGAATTTTCAGCCGAAAGTCTCGTTATTAAACTCGCTGAAATTACCGTCTAATTGTGTAGTATCTATTTTACAAATCTACTGAAATCTTTCTAGTTTTCGAGGACGTGTGGAATTTATGAAAAGGTTGCGCTTTTAGAAGGGCCATTAAAAAATCGAAACACGGAAAAAATGTCCTTAGAAAAAAAAGTCTGCAATTTTAAATGGTGTCTGGTTTTGAGTCAAACATAAACAGAGTCTTTTGGCGGAAAAAAATCTTGCTCTATGTAGGATTTTTCCCATCAAAAGTCACAGTATATGCTTGATTTCTGGCTAGACTCTGTTCAAAAGTGCAGAATTTTTTTTCTTCTTGGCAACCCTACATAGTCAAAAAATAGTAAAAGAGAGCCTACATTTTGACTAGTTTCCAGGCCCTTTTAAAAGCGCATTTTTTTTTATTTTGTTTTCTTATTGAATTGTTTTTAATTGAATCATTAAAAAGCCAATAAAAGTTATATTGAAGACAAGTGTGTAATTGACTTCTACTTGCTGTAGTATTTTTATTGTCTTTAATATTTTTTTCAGCAATGTTAGAATAATGTACACAATAAAAACCACAACTTGCAATGCTGTTTCCATTTAATTTTATTGTTTTGCATTAATAAGTAAAGTACACAATAAAAACCGCCACTTGCTGTTTTTTCATTTAATATAACTTTATTGGTCTGCAATAATAAGTAACTAATTAATTGAAAATTAGTTAAGTTAAATTAAAACGTGTGAAGGAAAAACTTCGCGTTTAAAAACTAAGACTTTTGGCGGGAAAATTTGAAAAAATTTGCACAGCGTTTCCCCTTACATCTTTTTTGAGAAAAGTTAAAAAAGGTTGCCCTTCGCAAATTTTTGATCGCAAAAATTTTTGAAAGGCAACAGTTGACAGAAAATCCCGTCAAAAACTATTGCACCACCCTCGCATTGAAAAAGCAATTTTAAAATTTCAAGATAATTTTTCCGTCCTAGCCAAACAGTTTTCAAATTTCATTTTTCAACGAACTTCGCGATGGTGTTTGTGCGAGGTGATGTAAGAGTTCCAGAGACATGAAAAAGATGAAATGACAAGCGGATTAAATAAGCGACAAAATAAAATTTCATTCCAAAATGGACTTCAAAATCTCGCAAAGTTACCGTGGAATACCGTTTCAACTAACCGATTTCAATTGTATATCCAATCGAGTTTGATCTGCAACTGTTTGAAGCTTGTCATTTCATATCTTTCTCCTTCAGACGATAATGTAGATGGTACATTTCGGATCAGTTGCACAGGAGCAAGAACACTTATCAATCAAAATCCAATCATTGTCCCCCAGCAAAATTGCCTAATTTCGATGGTTTATAACCCATTTAAGTTTCGAAATAAGTTAATTTTCTCTTCCGATTGGACCGTTTGCCTGTTCTTTTTTCCCGTACAACAACCAAAGTGTAAACACAAAATAATCAATATCTGGTAGATGAAAGATGTTTTCCTAAAATAACGCAGTTTCTTCGGCCGGTTCTGTATATTACACGACAATGTCGGAATAAACCACCGCAAAAATATTAATCTCTTGTTAAAAAGTTTTCGAAAATATTTTACTCTGTTTTGAACAAAGCTTATCAGAAAACTGAATGCTTATGTACTCCTTTTGGACGTCCAGAAATTTAAACGTTAGAAATGACAAAAGAAAACAAACAATCATGTTTTGCAAAGACGCCATGAGAACTTTGTTTAACAAGGCAAGTTTTTAATACTAATTCAGATGCAAATATTATAATCCTTGTTAACGAACTTGTTGCTGGTCGTTCTGCTTTTGGTTATGATTGCTACAAAATTGTTGGCAGCCTTTTAAATCTTGACAAACAATCAGCTAAATAGATAATTCTAAATGTTTATTGCGTGCTAGTCGCATGGGAAAGGTTCCTTTTGACGGTCATTGCTAGACAATATTGTTGGAAAACAAAAGATGGCAAAATCAAAATTTCTAATTGTTAAAGCATTCACAGAAACAGGTTTTATATTTTCAGTTGTTCTCCACGATCCTGAATTCGTTCGTACTTTAAAGCTGAAAACATCAATTCTCCTTAACGATTGCCTTACTTGGTCTTAACTGTAGTTCTGAGAATTTGGTTGCACATCAAGACAATATCTCCTAGTCGATGATTTCGTTTATCGTTCACGCTATATTTCTTACCTTTTCTTTTTTTACAACACCTTTTATTAACCAGATATTGATTTTACAAACCTAAACTTTAATATCTAGAGGTTAAACAAACGTTACGTCGTTAAGGTGGCACTTTTAAAAATTGAGAGTTGTGTAGTATGTCCAATAACGTGAAGATATTTTCAATTTATTTTACATGTGTTACTACAACATGCAAGAAAAGCTTCGATTTACAGCGAAATATAACTATCTCGGTAATCAGATGATTCTGAATGCAGTTTGTAATCTCTGAGAAGTTTCTCTTTAGCCTTCCAAATTTCTCAAAGTCAGTTCATAAAACTATCGCTACCGTTGATAATTTTTCGGAAATCTTCGAGTGATCTCCGGAACCCTATCGTTGGCGATCTTCGGAATACCTCGGATGGCTGTCGGCAGCCGTTTGGAATCTTCTTATTTCTTTAGAAATCTTTGTAATTTGCGATCGACGTTTTTGGCCACAGTCTATAGATATTTGTTTTTAAGTCTGTCTCAGATTGTTGAGCCTGTTTGCAAATAATTTCATAATACAATTGTGTGTTCATATAATTAATTGAGATGATCATCCGTACTCTTTCAAGAGTAATTTTCATTGTCCTGGCATTTTTCTGCTTTATCATATTTAGAGTTTGAGGCTTTATTCGATGATAATTTAATGCTTGAGATAATTGTAATAGTAGCAAGACAATTTAAATTTGTTACAGAATAATTTCGTTTTTTCCAGAATATATTTTTTCTGTTTCACGCTACAGGCATGCGGTCCTATAATCTCCTTTTACATGAAAAACACTGAATATAACTTCGAGGTTTCAGTACTCGATCTGAAGAGAGTAAAAGGTTGCACGATAATTTACCATTATTATTATTCGTTGTAGAGTGAATTTCGTTTTGCCAAATATTTTTTTCGTTGTAGTACAGGCCATTTATATCTTCTTTTGCCTCAAAAGATAAAAACGTACACGTTTTGATCACAAAAATTTATGTGGTGTTTCCAAATATTGTGCCATCGTAAAAACTCAACGTTGTTTATCCACTGAAAATATTTCATGAAATCATGTCGACCAAAATGGTGGCTACCAGAATTGAGATCTAAGATTAATTACGGTCGAAGGTTACCTATTGAAAAATGATTAACAGTAGCTCGAAACAAATAAATACCACGACCTTTTTTTACCAGAAATAACCTCGACAACTAATCCTTACAACGCAAATTTCAAATTTATTGCCACCACTTTAATCGAGAGTTATGAAATTAAAATTCCTATCTTGTTGCCATCAATTGTCAACTCCTCGTGAATATCCAATCTCTTCTTTCGTTCGCAGGGTCGTACCGATGAATTCCATCTTCGCCTTTAGACCATTTCCTCTCCTTAAAAATAAGACAATAAAGAGAAACATAAGCTTTTCCTCGGGACAAATCTATTTTGAGGATTCATTATTAATTAATATCAGGGCAAGCAGCGACCGAAGCTTATGAACCGGCTGCACGTGGTAACGGTTTTCAACTTTGCGGGAGCAACACGCAAGGACAACACGAAATATCAAACAAATTCAGCGCAAGTATCTTACAAACTTTCGCAAAAACTGTATTTCTTAACCATGTCTGATTGCAAAACTGCAACTGTGTGGTTTATGAACGAAGCTGTGCCGAGCTCGGTAAAGAAAATTGCCAGCGAAGGGTGGGGCTTTAGGAAGGTAGAATTGTTCCGTTCGGTGAAGAGCAAAGAGATTAAAACATACACTCACCATTAATATTCTAATATTTCTATCTCGTTCTGCTTTTTCTTCTTCGAAGGAAAAACATGGCCAGATCCGACATCATCATGAACACATAAATCCACGTCTTCACGCTATGACAAAGTGTTTCGTTTGACGCAAATTCCACAAGTAGTCATGAATATTGATCACAAACTAGAACCAATCGCTGACAAAAACGTCGCCGCATATTTTCACGACTTGGATTTTAATTGTTATGCAAAACTATTGTATCACTTTAAAAAATGTCCATTTCACTCCAAGTCTTTGCATTTTTAGGCTTTATTAAAAAAGTGATACGCGACACTTAATACATTTGTAAAGAATGACTCACGCGGCCGTCATGTTTCATTAAATAACCTTTTTCTGATAATCTTATTAGTCAATTTTTGCAGGTTTTTAAATAGCCCTAGGCTGGGTTGGTCAAAGCCTCATTAAGCTAACCCAGGATTAGTGAGAATTTAGAGTTCGGTTTTGTAGTTTTTCCGTGAGGTTTTCTGGTTATATCATTTGCCCTTCAGTTTTGAGCTTGTGTAATCTCAAACCACACAAAACAGAAGCAGCGAAGAACATTTCACACAAGAAAAATTGATACTTCAGTTAACTTTTAACCCTGGGTTAGTGTTAACCGGTTTTCGAACAACCCGGCCCTGATGGCTTACTCCGAATCAAGGCTTACAATTAGGTACAAGCTAGAAGGGCTGGAAGGGTTGCTGATGATGTGAATTTTTAATTGTATTGCATTAAAAAAGGCGGACACGTTATGTTTATACTGACGAATATTTAACAATTAGATTATGAGCTCGAGATTTTTTTGACGTGATAGTTGATGAGGCCGAAGGCCGAATCAAGTATCATCCCATCAGAAGAAATCAAGAGCGAATAATCTAATCGTTTCAATAGAATTCTAACTAAATTTGCTTCAAATAACGAATACTGATCATTTCTCAACGTAGTATTAAACTTCATGCCTTAGCAAGAACTCGCGGATTGAATTTTATTTGAAACTTGCATTTGCCCACGCGCGCTCATCGGTGAAAAATGTTGAAGTTTTAAAGTCGCATAGCGGTCAGTTTCCGGCTTCTTTAGTGTTCTTGAGCATTTAATTACCAGTGATATTTCTAAATAATCCTCGAAACAGAAGAGACAAACTAGAAGACTCAGCGTTGCGACCATGAAGACAACTTCTCGCCACTGCACTCTAATGGCTGATAGTATACGAGTAGCTCAGCCAATCAGATTGCAGCAATTGCATTAGCATACTGGTAGAACTCATTTATTTGAGTGTTATAATAAACATAGTACATGCTTTGAACCAAGGTACAAACTGTTATGATTAAGTTTAATTTAATATCAGTTGGTAATGAAGAAGTACAGTTCTGTCCTTGTGCTTCTGTAAATGAACAAAATAATCGGTCTAGACAGGGAGGGGTTTACGTTAGGAAAACCGATAACTGAAAAAGAGACATTTGACTTTCATTTTCAACATGGACAAGAAAAATAAATTAAAACTTGGGCAGACAAAACAGTATTTTAATAGAGCTTCCAAAGGAAAAGCTAAAAAAATTACGAGCGTCCAAAGTTTTCATCAAATGTCATCTCTTTATGCATTCGAAACAGACTGTGAGAAAGTGAAACTTGAATATACAACCGACAGAAAAGAATGAAACTAATGAGAAGACATGCATTTGCATGAAAAGGGGATATCTTAATGATTGATAACCCGAGAGGAAGAAACAAGATTATCAATAAATGATTGCAGAGCAGTAACACGAAATTAACAACCTTGTCTAGTCGAGGAAAAAACCGCAAAACGAAAATAAAACGCCAGAGTTACGCGTTCTCCTGAAATAAAAGCGTTTGTAACTTTTTAACACAACTATTAGGTCCACACACTTTGGAGTCGCTTATTTATTACAAGATGTCACTTAATAAATTAAGAGAAGCAAGAGAGTTATTTTTCCGTGCAATTAAAAGCATCAGTAAACCTGCTATTGAATTGGCTTCCAGCCAGCCTCATCTAACTGAACTGTTAACCTTCCTAGGGTACGAACTCTTCCTGTAAATAAGGGTTTTAATTTTGTTATTGTTATTTTTTTTATACGTTACAAAATTCTGGCAAAAAGTCCATTTGGACGCTTTCAGGTTGCAGCGTGTAATTAAAGTGCCGTATTGATATTTGGAATTTGCATCACAAGTGAATACGGACATCGATTGAAAGGCGATGCAATTTTCAGCTCTTAATACTCAGAGTGAGTTAGTCCGCCTGCGTACTTCCACTGGGTTTGTCTTTTAAAGAGTATATCGTACTGCAGTTGTCATTGTCGTAATTCATGGCTTTTTCAGATGGACGGAAGGTAAGTTAAAAAAAGTTGGCAGGTTTGGAAATTGAAGCATTTTCGTTACGATCGTGAACTGAAACATTATCAGTTTCACTTGCGGTTTCTGAAACTAAGGCGACGAACAAATGCGCCTGGGCTACAAAATGACTAATCAATAACAACGGTAAACTACGAAAAACACCGAAGATTAAAGTCAAACGGTTTTTTTTTATAAAAAAAGATATCAATAGTTCAAGGTTAAAACAATCAAATTTTTTTTCTAATTTGGACTTGTGGAAAATAACTGTTTTTGAATATTGCTTGGGTTATTGTGGCATGTCTTAGTGTGAGAGTGTGATTTTTGTATAGGAAAGCCATTTTCTTGTTTGAACTGACAGGCAATGCTACCAGTTGCCATGATTGTTGACATTTTGACATAACTTTGGCACTTCTTCTTGAGAACGTACACTGTTTTGCATTTTGGCATTGGGATTGGAAAGTATGTCTATGAGGACTGCAACCTGAGTTGTCCTCTTCTTCGCGTCTTCTTCTAAAGGATACAGAGCTGAGACGAGACGAATGTATGGGCCGAGTGTACGAAACTCTTGTTTTAAACAGGTTAAAAACCTACGGTCACCCTAAACTACATATTAGGGTAATTTGGAAAAGCGCATAGTTGGATTTACAAATAGACCCTTTCAGTGAATTCAAAAACCCTGCTTAAGTGCGTTTTGTGTCACCTTAATTTTCAATATCTACGTTATTAGCTGATGAAGCCTCTGATTTGCATAAACAAAGCACTAAATCCTGCGATAACGATATTTCTGCTGTTAAATTATTTAGAACCACAAGCACTTAAAGATTGCCACTTGAAAAGAAATCAACGCGTCTACAAAACCGTCCTAATTATTTTCATTTGGTTTAAAATGTTTTCTTTACATTTGCGCATATTCACGGCTCGCTAATGGTATAAGCACAGTTGTAGGGTGTAGTCAGTAAGCCATGACAGGCAATACTAAGATCTGCGAGGGTTCTTTTAATACGTGTTTATTAATTAGAACTGGAATCTTTACACTTTTCTCCGTTCTTATACATGAAGCACAGAATCATGACATCGCAACTAACCTTTGCCAAACTTACCGCGACTTTGCCCTAATATATCGGCCTTGGCGGGCCACAAAAAATAAATCTCTTCGATTCCGAAACAAGTGAAAGAAATAAGTGTTTTTCAAAGTTTATATATTTGTTCATTACAATTCATGGCAGAAAAAAATATACAAAAAAAGAAAGAAAAACGATCAAATATACGAACAGAAAAAAAAAATGTGAAAACAAGTAATACGAAATAAGAGTAGTAGCGATAGAAGGCCGGTAACAGAGTGCAAGACCACATGCGTACTTGGCGAGACACCGCGAATCAGGAGTTATGTATGTACAGATGACAATACATAATAATGATAAAGGATAGATTAAGATAAACTAAACTAGAAATGATGATTATATGATTCATATATGGCTTGTGAAAGAAACTCAAATCGTGAGAAGTCCAATCCTTCAGCAGTCCTTCAATCGTACCACCCCTCCCTCTCACAATTTAAGACAACATCCAAACACCTGGACCATTATGTAAAAACGAAGGGAGTTTGATGCCAACATTTATCCGCTTGAAACGTTCGCACTTCACTCTGAACGATTAAAAAGTATCACAAGACTTGAATACAAATAAAGCGCTCTAAAATATAACTTCACTGTGAACACCTCGTCTTACTGGTAAGCTAGTCCTTGCGATAAATCACCTGTTCACTGTGTTCAGTTCAAGGTTTGAAAGTAAATTCTCATTTAGGCAGACACCTCTCGAAGGTTAGCAGACACCAGACACCCATTAAGCAACAATCTGGTCAATCTGGTCGTTTTCCCCTAAAAACCAAAACTGCCCTACTAGTGGGACGTTTTACTCGCATCATAACCTATCTTTTAACAGTGCGTAACAAATTATTTACGATATGTTAGCTCAATAATCATATTTCTCCTCAGAAAGTCCAAATTGTTTCCAACCAAAGTTTCTAACTCCATTCAGTAACCAGCGAACAAAACATTTTGATGTCTAATGCGCTGTTCACAACTGAACACAAAAATCGCTCGAGGTGTTTGAACAACCGCCACAAAAACACTCAAAAACCGAAAACCGCAAGCAGAATTTATAATTTCCAGCAACCGCACGATAATTTCTTAATCGTAAACCACCAGATAAATGTGAATGTACCCGAAAACTGGCAATCAAAATTGACTTAAACCGCCAAACCGCCAGAGTATAATAGACCCTCTGCAAATTTACATTAATCTAAATAGATTATTAGCTGGATGATCACGTATTGCCTTCATCTAGCTACCACAGGCTAACATCAACATAATCTTTTTGAATTACACTCCGAAAAAAAAAAAAAAGAAAGAAACGGGTCAGCAAAGATAGAGAGTATACGGAACTGAACTGAATATGAAATAAGTCTTTGGCTATGTTAAGATTTTGTTCCGGTTCAGATTTTACTATCTCTTTTGTCTTCCTTTTTGTTAACTTTGCAAATTAGCTTTCTTTTCTGTTGTCCTCCTTAGAAAAAGTTCTCTGTAACTGATCTTAACTTTGTTTTCAAGTTTATGTTGAGTCGAATACAAGAACTGCTCGAGAACTACTATGAAACTAACTCGGCGTGGTTTATTTAATTATTAAATTGTTGATTTTATGGTTGTCTGGGATATATTTGGCTCTCTCAACACGGAAATGAAAACCATATCTTGGGAGTCGAAACTCAGACTGTACAAAGCAATTTTTTTTTTGTCTTGCCGAGCACAACGTTCCATTTTTACTAAAGAACAAATTAAGCAAACTTTAAATGAAGTTGCATGTCGACTACTGTCATTGGAATTGAGACAGTTTTAATAATTAACGTCATTTCAGTATTGTGGCAATCATGCCACAGGCTATGATAAAAATGAGCCATTCATTACAGCGTTGCAAAAATTACAGGCTTAAAAATACTCCTTCAACTAAGACATTCCGTGATAAAAAATGTCACGCTTTGAACATCAGGATTTCGCACCGATGGTGGAGGGATGTCACTTGGTAAACTATGAAGCACGGTTTAATTTGGGATTCGGATTCGGCGGAAGTTTCGGTAAACGAGATCATGAATATTAACTCTTTCCTGCATGGTAATTATGTCATAATTCTAATAACAACCGTCTTTTAATCAAAACAAGTATAGAAATGACTTGCAAATGACTTAGTTTATGCACTTTTTATCAACACCGCAAAGAACCTGATTAGAAAGTTGATAGAGAGTAATTGGAGAGAAAATCAGTCGAAATCAAGAAAAACAAGGAATACTGCGGTCCACCAACGAAGGTTAGTTAACTTTACATTAACGACGCAGAAAACAAGACCGTTCATTACGCTTACTACTACTTTGCACCTGTAAACGTTTTCATTTAAGAAGGGGCAATTTTCATCTATTTTAAAAATTTCTAGAAGCTCGTAAGCATAGGTAGTGTGCAGGGAAACAGAAAATTTAATAGATTTGTCTTTGCATCGGGGATTTGACGAATTCGTCAAATTGCATGCACTGAAAATGAGTCAAACTGCATGCACAGAACACAAGAAATTATCGGTTGTCTAGTTTTTACCTTGACCTTAAACTCCCTCACTTGAGAAGCTTTTGCCTCTCTGGCTAGTCCACGCATGTTTGGTTGATTTTTGCTTTACGTTGTGTTTTTATGACATTTTTCGTCAATTAATACCTTATGTAGATGTAAATTTAACAGCATGAAATCTTTCAAAGTAAAATTGAAAACAGCATCGGACGCCAGGATGGACGAAGCAATAAGACAGATTCTGCTAACGCGGGACGCGTTCCATTTGAAAAAAAAATTCTGGTGTAAATTTCCTGAAATTTCAAGGTACGAATGGAACAGAATTTTCAAGAATGGAAAACGATAAGCCTGTTCCGCTATTCGCATTTTTTTTCCCAAAATTGAACATGGCTGGCTCTCCTACAGTTTTGTTCGCTTGTAATTATTCGAGGTTTAAATCGCAAATCTAGAAGCAAACAGAACACTACTGATACGTCGACATCGTGATGTTTACACGACAACCGCAGGGACCTTTAGCAGCGAAAACTTCGCAAAACAAAGGGTCTCGTGAGTGGTACAATGGCTCTGCACTCGTTATAAATCTTGGTATATTTCGTAGCCATCCTATGCAAAACAACAAGAAAAAAAAGACAAGTATATCACGGGATCATATTTTTTATTGAAATTAAATACTTTCCTGACGTATTTTAGCTGTAACTAGTATTTATCGACAGACTAGAGGCAAAACTCTAAAGGACTGAGTATATTTAACACTTTTCGAATACTTGTCCCGTTATCTTTACGCTTGATGTCGTTCTCGCCGTGATCGCGGCCAAAAGAACCTGAGCGCTGAATAGAAAATCGAGAATTTGCATAATTTCTGAAAAGGAGGACAACCTCCTGAGGTATTCCCAGATTTTCGAAAAAAAAAAATTCCTGGAAATTCCTGTTCCTTTAGACTTTTATCCTGGCCAGTTTAAAGAATTCTCGGTTGAATGGGTCGCTTTTCGGAAATTCAACAATTTCCGGAGTTTTTGGAACATTTCCCGTGAAATTTCCATACCATTTGTCCCTGTTTCGAAACTTTCCAAATTTTAATTTAATGAAAAGCGCCCGCGTGTTTACATCCTGGTTCACGCCATCCAATTCAGATCATGTGATGATTCATTTGGGAGGTTACAATTGCTCCGTTCGCACCGTATCGTCATGCACCCAGTTGCGCCTGACAAATTGCACAAACCTCCAAAATAATCATCACGTGGTCTGAATAGGGTGGCAACAAGGATGTAAAACACATTAATCCCGTTCAGGCCTGAATTTTTTTTTCAGGCTTTACTTTTACAGCTGTTCAAGTTGTGTATATAACTGCGATGATCAATCATGGCTTCGTATCTCATGATCGTCGTAGCTCAAACATACGATCTTTCACATATTCACCTGGTTAACTTTTTAAACCTTAAAACTAGGTTTCCTTCGATGTGAAGACGACACAATTTTTGACATAATGTAACCTCAGTCTCAAAGGGAGAACCTGGCGGTTTTTTTTTTTTCCTCTATAAATTCAAATGACATACTGACCTTGTTTGAGATAAATATAATTGCGTATTTATACAATGTATAATATAATTCACATCACCTGGTGATATACAGGAACACAAGCAAGAAGAGGAGGAGAGTACGAGCAAACTGGTCATTTGGCGCGACTGGGAATCAGATGAGATCACAATGACCGCAGGCTGGTTTACAAAAACCGTAATCTTTTTTATGTTAGTGCTGAACGTTGCTGGCAGGTAAGATGAATAAAACCCTATAACAAAATGTGTATTATTATTTACATTTCACCAAGAGAGTCTGATCATATCTTTCTTTCACGGATCACTATTAAAATTCCAGCCTACTGAGTCGAAGTTTACCATAACATTTAAAACGAATGAAATTAAAAGACCTTTAACCCACCGATAAATGGTGTAGCGCTAGTTCAAATAGCGCAGGGGTTCAAAAATTGCCCATTGTAAAAAATAGCTTGAAAATCGCCCCGACCTGAGGTTAATTCTGAATGGCGACAAAAATGCAGATGAATAAAACATCTTTATCGGTTCAGTCACAGTATAGTGAAATCGACTGATAAGTAAATTCAATAAATGATTGTAAAATAGGTTTGAATTCCTGTTTTGTGATTTCAGCGAGACAAACACGACAGAAGAAACAGTAACTGGAACAGTAAACGTTTCAATGAGTTTGGCCGAATATCTAAGGACCAAGTATGATAAGACAGTAAGGCCCAACATCGGCTCAGGTAAGAAGATTCAACGGCTCAGTTGTTGCATTTGAATTACATTATTGTTACTTACAATTCGTAATTTTTTTACAGCCAAAGCGTCTTTCGAATTCAGTTTACCTATTGTTATTTTGGCGAGCACCTATCGTTACTAAGGTGTCAGTAGTATGTTGAAGTTCCGATCATAGTATAGCATGTTTTCTTGAATGTTGTTATATGTGGTCCACGAGTTGGCCATTGGGCCCTTTGGTTTAGCTGTTCAATGAATTTGACAATTATTAAACGAGCGGGGGTTGGGTTTGAGGTGATAGATAGCTAAAGAGGCGCCTAGCACACAGTTGGCTTTATATAACCAAAAAGTCCGCGAGTGAAATAATTGTTTGCTTAAAAAACGCCCCCAAAATATAGAAACCTTAACATACACATACGCGTACCCTTACCGTCAAGTTTGTAGAGCATGGTATAATTGCTCATATACCATGATGGCTAAGCCAATGAAAACCCTTGAATTGCATTATCCGTTGAGATGCAGTTTTTAATAAATCTGTATACACAACTATGTTACTAGTTATTATTCTTTGACTCTGTTTGATAATCATAGGCAAACCTACTGAGGTTTCTCTTGACATTTATGTGGAGTCGTTTGGAAACATAAAGGAAGTGAACATGGTAGGAAACTGAATGAGTCGTTCACAGCTTAGTTATCATTCTACTGTTAAAAAAAAAACGTTTCTCGAGGTTAATTTGAGAATAGAAACAATCATGTCCCTTAATTTAACACCGAGAGGAAAGGAGAAGGCCTTTACGAGCTTGTTCAAACCGCCTCAAGAACGTATAGAAACAGGCTATTAAATTCATAACAGCAACCCGGAGAAACATTTTTCTTCCCGAGGCCTACAGGTGCAATGTGAAGGAGACTTGATAACTTCATTTCAATTACTGCAGGAAAACGGACTCGCTTGCACCAACATAACAAATGTTATGTAAAGACGTGATAGCACTTATATACACAACTTAAGCAACCGTGAAAATAAGCGGCCTAGGAATAATTTAGGCTTCAACGCTGCTTAAAGGACCTACGTCACGGTTTGCGCATTTTGAAGAGTTTAGGCTCAATTTTTCAAATTCGTCAATTGTAATCCGTGTTAATCTTCTCCATCTTTAGCCATCCTTGTTCCTTTATGGTTTATCATTATATAACCCTTTGGTGTTTTTCTATCTTATTAAACTGTTATTTTCAGGTTTCCTACCATTTAAAGGTAATTTTGTATGTGGCCAAAATAACTCAAAATATCGTGACTGAGCTCCTTTAAGTGTACATAACTGCGATGATCAATGATCACTTGCATCTCGGATGTTTCTTGGGTCATTTAAATCTTCGTTGCATGCAAATCATTCGACTATACATGTCTATACATGTTTTTGTCTAATAAAACTTCATGTTGTATCTCTTTCTTTAGGAATTCCCAGGTTTCATGTATCTTCGTCAGATGTGGTTTGAAGATCGTCTCGCTGAGTTTGTGAAATCAAAAGGTCTCGTTCTCCAGCGAGATTACATTTCTCAACTGTGGCTACCAGATCCCTATTGCTATAACGCTAAAACGTCCGACCTCATGTTGCCTGATACAGAGGTTCATAGCGTTGTTAGGATTGATCCGAATGGATTCGTTCTGTATAGCAGAAGGTCAGTTGGTTTTATTCCTCTGGTTTGTAGTAATACGATAAGAATCGTTAACCCCTTGATAGGGAATTTCTGACTCCCAATGAATGAAAATTTCACTATTGCACTGTAGCCTCGATCGAATTCGGAAACGCAGAACATCATACACTATAAATTTACTTCAGTCTTATTGACCAGCGCCTGGTAAAAATATATCATCTCTAAAGCAAGCAGTAACCCACTTTTAATTAGTTTTCATTGTAATAGCTTGCTAGGATACATGTATCTATCCGACCAGCCAACCAATCAATCAATCAATCAATCAATCAATCAATCAATCAGCCAATTAATCAAACAATGTACCAACTATTCCTTCGATCGAATTAATCAATCGATCAATCAATCCATCCATCAATCAATCATTCAACCAACCAACCAACCAATCGATCGATCGGTTGATCAATCAATCTGTCAACCAACCAACCAACCAAAAAAAATTTAAAAAAACAATCAACCAACCAACCCACCCACCAATCAATAAGACAATCCATCAAACATGTCTTTTCTTTTGTCCCATTGAAAATATCTCTGATTTGATGTGGTCCCTTAAATTGTCCATCATAACTAACCTTCTATGTCTTCGTAGTACACACATTGTTGCTTCATGTGAAATGGACCTTTACGAGTTTCCCATGGATGTACAGCATTGTAAACTGACATTTGGAAGCTGTAAGTTTGCGTTTCATTTAATTTTCCTTCATCCGGTGAGGACGAAAAAAATATATTTAATACGCATTTCTAAATTATTGCTTGGTCGGGACTCCTTATCTATATCAGAAGGGCAAAGTAAAACAAGAATTATGTATAAAGGAATTATAAACTTGCCCCAGTTTAACCTGCCTGTTACAGGCTCTCGGTCAGTATATGGACGATCGATTAAGTGGGAGGACGAATGAAAAACGAGTAGGGTCTGGGAGAGAAAAAGGGACGGGTGGATCACCGACCAAACGCTATAACAGGCGACAGTTCAACTTTCAAATTTATACGATGAAGCTAAGAGCAGCTGTTTCTTTGGGCATCTTTAACTAAATAGTTCTTTGCATTAGACGCTCGGTAATCCAAATCGAATTATTTTTAGACGTCGGTAACCAGTTCTTCTTCTTCTTCTTCTTCTTCTTCTTCTTCTTCTAATAATAATAATAATAATAATAATAATAATAATAACGCTATCAGTTGCTTTGTGTAAATATTTTCGTGAAGGACGAAAGTTCCTGTGAAGCCAGTTGAGCTGGCCACGTGAGCAAAATACACGTCACAGGATGGGTTCTTTCTATACCCTCCTCGGATTTCGGAAACTGGGAGTGGTGTAAAAATACCTAAAGAGGGTTTACCTTGTAAATGAGGCCTATATGGGCGATGAACTCTCTCACTCTTAATCTTCTTTTGGTTCTGATCAATTTTTATCACTAACCAACAAACGTCAGGCAGTTTGGGCGTGGTTTAGGGTATTACCATTGTTTACCCTTTTTGTCTTTCGTCAGATGGTCATACAGACAGGGACATTGTGTTGAAATGGAAAAACCCCTCTATTCAAATCGCCAACAAAGAAATGGCACAATTCCTCGTTGGTGAAGCTACTTTGTCCACTAGAGTCAACACGTTCATTACTGGTAAGATTGTTTCCAGTGATATAGCAAGTCAGGCCACGCTTCCATGTGAGCTGCCTTGTCATGAATTGGTGGATGGATAATGCTATCCAGTGGATGAATCGCCATCTGGTGGCCATGGGTAAACATACAACTCTATCCACTGGATCGATTATGATTTATCCATCCTTAAAGCAAGTGGAGCCTGTTCCGGGGGGTACTAGTACAAAGTTCTATACGGGGAGGCTTCGACCCAAGGTCCAACCCCTTACTCTATTGTATACCATTTTGACAGAAAGGGAACCCCGTTTCTCATACCTTTAATTAATTAATTAAAAAAGGTACCGCTTTTACATACTTTCATAACTGCCCGAATTGTGAATATGTCGCCAAAAAAGAAAGTCTTCTTGTGACTTTGAGGTAGTGCTTAATGAATTAAACGATGCAACCATGAGGTGCACCTGCTCGAAATATTTTAATTAAGTGCTTTTTTTAAAGTACCTAAATGAAAGATTTCCTTACCCCTGGAAGTCCCTGCTCTATCTGCAACCTGAAAAAGATACCCCTTTCAGGCGGAGCCTACCTGCAGAGGCCATTATAGGGAGTGCCCCCGGGGAAGCCAGTTCTTGAAATATAAATAGGAATGCAATATTCGGATGAGAACCTTACAAACACAACGGGATCGCTGTAAACATAACGCTTACGGCTCGATCACTTTACGGCAGTCGGCAAATGATAGTTTTGAGAAGCCCATAAGTATAGGCCAGCTTAAATATAGCTAGACTTTGAGGCTGGATCATGACTAGCAATAACAACTGTGGAAAGCAGTGGCAACAAACCGTTTGAAATGCAAAGCTAAATTTGATTGTGCATGCACACATTACTAGTCCTATCAAAGGGGGCCAGTGAAGGTGTATTCCCAAGATGCATGTCCTCTCCGTCACTACCTAACAGGTATTGTTCTAACACGATCTCTTGTGCTTTCCTCAAGGGAACTACACAGTGTTGACGGTGACGTTTCCGTTTAAGAGGCGCATGGGTTATTACATCATCCAGGCGTACATACCCTGCATATTTCTGGTCATGCTCAGTTGGATCGTGTTCTGGATGAGGCCGGATGACAGCGCCAGTAGATTGACCGTGGGCATCACCACTATACTGACCATTGTGTTTTTGCTCGGTTACACAAACGGAATGCTTCCAAAGGTGATTTTATGTTAGCCATGCGTTGTTAACTAGCAGTCTCTCTTTGACGTCATGCGTCGATCGTGAAGAGAGCGAGCGGATACTGCGGGAGAGAAAAATGCCCGCGCGGGAACTGGGAGCAACCACAATTCTGCTTCTTGATCGACGTTTTAAGTCACGATAGAAAAAGTGAAACTAGCTCGTAATCAACTTATTTATTTAATTGTCTAAAGTAATGAACGACAGCCAAGTCCTATCAACAAACGATCACATTTTCCCATAGTCTGCACTGTCGCGGACCATGAAAAATAACGTCATATAACAAATCAGAGCGGCCAAGATCAGCGTCGAAAAAAAATCACAAATCGCACTTTGCAAAACGATAGATAAAACAACCAGAAGTGTATATAAACAGTGCTCAAAAGCTTTTATTCTACTAAAACAATTAGATTATTCGCTCTCGATTTCTGTGAGTAATAGTTGACTCGGGCTGCGCCCTAAACAACTTTCACGCGATAGAAATCTCGAGCTCATAATTTAATTGTTTAGTAGAAACATAATTTTAAAAAAATATATGCAATGTGATATTGTTATTACTACGGAGTTTTGAAATTGCAAAGTTAAACGACTTTTCACAGTCAGATGGAGTAGCCAAGCTTGCAAAGTAAACTTGATTGTTAACAAAGAAGAAACATGACCGTCTTTGCAGCTTGCTGTGATTGGTGGGTAACTATTATGGTGATGTTTTTGTAATGACATGTCTTTAGGTCAGCTATGTTAAAGGAATGGACTGGTATCTAATGGTGTGCTTCACAATCATTTTCTTGAGTTTGTTGGAATGCATTATCGTGGACAGACTGTGGAGAGCAAACGCCAAGAAAGTAGAAGACGAGAAAAAGAATGGCAACACGAGCAAAAGGAAAAGCAAGGTTAGAAAGATGGAAAATAACCATCATCTAAGGAATGTAAACGACAACTCAGTCAGACGGACAGCTACCAGTTAACCGGTCAACCATCAGTCAGTCAGTCAGTCCGTGTGTCTGTGGTCCTTCCGTCTATCAGTCTTTTAGTTAGTCCTGTCAGTCATTCAGTCAGTTAGTTCTCGTCGGTCAGTCAGTCAGTCAGTCAGTCAGTCAGACAGACAGTCAGTCAGTCAGACAGACAGACAGACAGTCAGTCAGTCAGTCCGTCAGGCCGTCAGTCAGTCAGTCAGTCAGTCAGTCAATCAGTCAGTTAATCAGTCAGCCAGACAGTCAATCGGCTATCCAGTCAGTCAATCGGTCCATCAATCAGCTAATTAGACAGTCACCCAATCAGTCATCAGCCATCCAGTCAGTCAGTCAATCAATTCAATTCAATTCAATTCAATCAGCTAATAAGTCAGTTACCCGGTTAGTCATCAGCCATCCAGTCGGTCAGTCAGTCCGTCAGTCAGTCCGTCAGTCAGTCAATCAATCAATCAGTACCTTAGGAATCACTGTTTACAAAACTGGCTTGAAAACCAGAACCGGTCATCAACAAGTTCAAGAGAGAAATTTACCCAAAAGGAAGCTAAAAATAATTACAATTTGAAAACTACTGTACATTAATTACAAAGCCAGTACACATAATTACAAGTGACAAGGCTTGAATTAGGATGTCACGCATTACGAATACAAACTGGAAAATATGAAAATAGAGGATCGTTAATCCAGGTAGAAGAGCGAACATGTTCAGTATGCGAAGAAAATTGTATAGAACATGACCAGCATTTCTTGATGTATTGTTAGGAGTGTGGCACTATAAGACGTGAGCTGCATTTTCACATTTTAAATGCAGATGCTCCGTACACCAGTTTAAGTGATAACTAGAGGATTAAGTATTTACTTCGAGCAGATAATAAAGATACATCTAAAATAATGGGTAAATGTATCCATTTAATGTTTCAAAAAAGAAAAGAGATTCTTAATTCAGAAATGTAATAAGCGCTATGAGTTTCCAATATTTTGTATATGGTAAATGTAAATGTAAATGTAAATGTAAATGTAAATGTATGGTAAATATTTTTAGTAGTTAATGTTCAAACCTTAGTCAGTTACCCATTCATTTAGCAGCTATCCACCCAGTAAATCATTCAGTTAGTCATTCATTCATTCATTCATTCATTCATTCATTCAGCCAGTCAGTCAGTTAATTAGTCAGTTACCCAGTCAGTCAGTCAGTTAGTCAGTCAGTTAGTCAGTCAGTCAGTCAGTCAATCAGCTGTTGTTACTCTTCCTATCTTCCTTCGATATATTTATCTCCTGAACGAATTTTTCTTGCAATTTTTCTTTCATCAGTGCTCGATAAGGAAAACGGATGGGTTAAACTGCAGTTATGTTTCTGAAGTACAAATCTTACCGCCGAAGAAAAGAGAGACTGGCACTCAGACGAACAACAAAGATGCAAATTTGAACAAGTGGGAGACAGAAGAACACGAAGAGATATTTCACATGATAAAAGATGAATACAGGCACTTAAGTCTCGATCATGTGCGCCCACACTTTTCAGCAGGAACCTGGGTCCAGGAAAATAAGGAGCATGCGCATTACGACACAGTTGTTCGGTGCTTCGTCAAAAGAAATTGTTGCCCGATGGAACTTTCGGCAAGGGTGGACAAAACAAGTCGCATATTGTTTCCTTTGTCATTTCTGCTTTATAACATCGCTTATTGGGTGACTTACTATTATGGTATAACTGTTTTGCCCTACAGAATATGATATCATATAAAAGAAATTGATAACAATAATAGTACGATGTAATTAAAGTCAACATTTAGAGCTTATACCGACAAGCAGTGCGCACGCTTTGTTGGTTCTTGCCCCTGGGAGACGGGGGTGCGAAGAACTCTTTAGGTAGACTTTCGGAGATACTAGTCATGCCCCTGGGGGGTTCAAAACCGTACCTTCGGTGAGTGTAGCATTGAAGTCTCATTGAGAGCAGTGCCTGCTCTCAGTGTGGGTATGCAATGCAATCCGCAAATAAAGGGGATATAGTTGTCAAGAAATAAACAAAGTTTGTACCTCTCAGGGCAAAAACTAAGCTTTAGACATATACACGGAAAAAAATTAGCTTCTTTTTCAGATTTTTTGACCGATCGTGATGGATTGCGCATCCGTAGAAAGTCAAAATTTCTCAAGTTTGTTTGTTTTTTCGACCTTTTTTTTCTATTTGAAGTTTGGGCCCAATCTTGCGTGACTTGCAGCTTCCAACAAGTGTTTGGAGACATGCTATGTAGGTCATTCAGTGCGTGAAAATCCAATTATTGCTGTTGTTTAACCTCGCGCTCTAATTAAGGACATTCGCTGTCCACCAATGAGAACAGAGAATAAAATGTATAACAACAATACCAGATAGTGGCAATGTCATTTTATTTAACACTAGAAGAACACTAGGTGGTAATAAAATTGATGACCTTGTCGGCCATTGACAACAGCGCCCTGCTTAGTGCGGAACGCTTTGCCGTTACCCAGTAGCCAATGACAATCAGGGGCTGTGAAAACAACATAGAAACGGCCTACCACATGCAGTGATTCATAGAAAACGTTGTAAACATGTAACCTTCCTTTGTATTATGCCGAAAATTCCCTTGATTAACTGTAATTTCCGGTTTAATGTGTTCTTAGTAAACGACTATAAGAAATTCATCAATTTAAGACAGGTCCTTTGACAAAAGTCCGTTGAGACATAAGTGCAGTCATAAGTCGGTTGTTTTTCTCACAATTTGGAAAGTACAAGACTTACAAAATGTCATGGATAGAGTGTGAATTAAATTTGGAAGCTATTGTTCGAGTCCTAAGACGATGATTATTACCAAGGACTTCATTACTTGAGTATACACCTGCCCAGACATCCAGCTGAGAACTGAACTACAAACCCTCAACACTTCGAACTTCTAGAAAAATTCGAGGAAAAAAACTGTGTTGTCTAATCAGTGTAGTAAAGAGCTGTTGAGGAACTAATTTTACTTAAAGAGCAATCGTTTCATTGGGCATATAGTGCCTAGTTCCGCAATTTTTCCTTTAATTATTACTCCACGATCATAGGTAAGTGAATTTTTTATTGAAAGTTTCCGTTTAGCTAGACGTCGTCTAGTACCTTACGATTCAATAATATTTTTTGGGACGGGAGATATTTTTAAGTTTTGAAAATTCCCCGCACTTGCGAACGAAGTCGTTCGTTTTCGCTATCGAGTTTCGGAATTTGTCAATGTTGTCATGAACTGGTCGCCGTTTAGCGTCCTGCTCAATAGCACTCCAGGTAACTTTTACGATCCATTAAACACTTTGACACAGAATACTTCGTTTTCCGTTCTTAGGAAGCCAAAACGTTAACAGAGTAAAAGATGTAGAGTTTATAAAAGATATATAAAGTTAAAAAGTGTTTTCGGTTTCGTAGAAAGCTACTTTTGAACAGTTTATCTTACAAGAATTAAATGATCTTCTTCCAACTCAGTGTGTTTTGAATGCTTAAGAAATGTTTCAAAATAATACATTCCTTCCATTGAAACAGAATCTTCATTGATCAAAAGATGTACTGAGGGATTTTCATAACTTACTAAAATGTTATCTGCGTTTGAAACAGTACGTAGTGCATATATAGGAGGTATTACATAGCAAAGCTAATCTCCAACAATATTTTCAAAGCAAGCGGAAAATGAATCTAAATTGCCAGTTATTCCTTCCTGACTTGTTTTTCTCCCAGGAAAATAGTAATAAACGCAAATAAGCTCTCTTAAGAAAATTAAACTGAAGAGTAAAAAGCAGATGTCAGCGTTCATTTTGAGTGAATTCGAAAAATCCAAAGCTAAGCCACTTACTTCTAAAGTGAACTAACTTCGTCCCCAATTCCCATTTCAATTTCAAAGGGAAAGTATTGGGACGATTATATGAGGACTAAAACTCGGAGCCACCTGTTATTTAATTTGAGATACTAATAAAGTGTTTCTGTGGCAATAACGATAACAGGTAAGAATAAAGAGCAGCTTCTTCGTCACCAGCTTGGTAAAGAATGTATTCATCTTTATCAACAACAATTTTGAAACGGTGTGATCAGTATTAAAACAAGTGGTTAATTCGAGCCTCTATGGGAAAACTGATACTTTGCCAAACTTTTTACGTGATGAAGCTTAATATGTAAGAGTTGGGTGCATTGTCCCGGACACAGTCACCGACGCATTATTGGGTTAATTTTTAGCAGTAGCCTTTATACCTTAAGTATAGTTATGAACCTCATGTGTTAGCTTACAAGAACTCTTTGATTAAATTCATGATTGCAGGACACTAACCAGACCCAGCTGCTATGGACTGGTTTATCGTTGTGTTTTATCAAGCGTTGGCTCTAACTGCAGTCAGGTAACTTATTCAACTTCATGTTTTAACCCATTAACGATATTCACGATAAGTGTTTTGTTAACATGGCAACCGGAGATCTATCACCTGTTAAAGTAACCAGCGTTGAAATGTTTTTTTGCGTCTATATGTGTGTATGTGTGTAGCAACGAAAGTGTTTGGAAATACAATTTTTCCTGCTCGACCGCAACGAAGATCAAAGGTCACAGTTAAAATGGTCTGCTATCGAAATAATAAAAAAATTGAGGACCATTGAGGACAATATTTAAAAATAGGAGATGTCGCTATTCTCTCCCAGTTCGTTCTCCCAAAAAAGCCTTGACATAAGAGTTACATGTGATAAGGGATGTAAACAAATGAATCGGCTTAAATTATTTTACTCTATATAACAGAACAATTACGTTCTTAGATTCTAAAACTCTCGTCCCTTCCGCGAGCTCTCGTTCTACTGGCTGATGAAACCAAATTGCAGTTAAGGTGTAACTCTATGCATACTCCTTGTAGAAATAAAAATATCATTTTCAAAAGTAGCCATGGAATTCGAGTGTAAATTAAAATACTTGCCCTTGTCATAAATTCAATTGCAACGCTAGTGCTGTTTTAACATAATTATTTAGAACTTTTATTTTATCGGCAGTTTTAACATACGATTAACAAAAATTTAGTTTTTCATTCCCTCCGTGAAAAAGGCAACACCTGTCGACATACTTTAATTGCTAGTTGAGTAAGTCAATTGCAAGTTAAAGTTGTTCTTAGTATAGCTGACGCCTTCAGGTGAAGTTCCTTGACCGTTCGTTGACTATTCCATTAACTTTAGAGAAATAGACAGAGAGAAAAGAACTAATGGAATGACGCCATTAAAATTTTATTTTTGTCTACTAATATTACAAGAAGAAATAAGTGGTTGATCACTCCCAATTTACATTTTAATTGTTTCAGAGCCGCTGGAGGAAATCTGTCACCACTGCAAACCCTCAAGGATCATTTGAAGAACACCAGTTATGACAAAGGAACACATCCAAACGATGGAGGTTTGATTCTTGGCTGATAATAGTTTTTATTACTCTTTGGAGACTGGCAGTTGGTGGCTAAGAATGTCCAGTAATTGTGCTACCACATATTCCCCAACCAGTTTAAAATGCCACCAGCTGAGACGTAGTCCAAGCGGCCGTAACTTAAGATCTTTACCGTGTGTATCAACTGTTCAAGATGCACTGTGTTGGTTGATGTACACACACACAGGTGGGGGGGGGGGGGACACACACATGGATGGAGGTAAACACACACAGGTGGGTGGACACACGCCGCGGAGTTTGCGCTCAGGGAAAAACTGAAACGAAAGTAAACCATAGCCTTTTTTTCTTGTTCTTTATTTTGCAGTAAATTACACGTTAATTCGGGTGGATCTTTTCGTTGAATCGTTTGGAAGGATAGAAGAAGTCAATATGGTATGATATTTATAAGCTTTATAACTTGGCTTCTCATTTTTCCCCTCAACTACATTCCATGTGTACTTGCTACCCACGCAATAAAAAATCGCAGCAAAAGGACTGGGAAGGGGTAAACATCCTTTCATCACGGTTTGCTTTAATTCCGTGATTGCGAGATAAGAAGCGCCAACTGTTAATGAAGCAATAAGAACCAATTGATATCGACATCGATTTCGCCTCCTAGAATATCCCTTTTAATAAATTACTCATTTATATCTGCATGTAGAAATGATGGGGGGAGAAATGATGGGGAGCAGTCGAACATAGGAACGAGGAAATCATTCAGAAAAAAACAGTAAATTTTCGACATATCCTTAAGCTCGTTTTACCGCGGTTTCCACGAACTGTATTAAAACAGCAACTAACTGCACATGCAACTATTAGTTTTAACTTGCAGAAAAGATCTTGTAAAGCAAGATATCTCTATTGAAAAGGACGCCGTTTTGTCAATATTTCTACTGTGTCAATATGCACATATTCCACCTGACATATGAAATCTTGTTTAGAATCCCATTAGATCTACATTGGAGTTGCTTCATCTTTTCACTCCTTAGGAGTTAGATGCTTACATGTACTTTCGTCAAGAGTGGAAAGACCCGCGGTTAGCAAACGTTGTTAACAAAACAGTAACTCTGGTCAGAGAAGACTCAAACTTGATATGGAGGCCAGATACGTTTTCATATAATTCACGTCAAACAGATTTAGACAAA
Source organism: Orbicella franksi (assembly GCF_964199315.1). Classification (NCBI taxonomy): domain Eukaryota; kingdom Metazoa; phylum Cnidaria; class Anthozoa; order Scleractinia; family Merulinidae; genus Orbicella; species Orbicella franksi. The sequence continues at coordinate 17,484,156 of NC_138150.1, read as the reverse complement.
GAGGACAAAAGCATGCATACATTTTTGAAAGTAAAGCCAACTGGGGACATCTTTTACTCAAGGAAGTAAGTGTGTCACGAAAAATTAGTCATCAGTGTGGAGCTGAGCGAAAATACAAAACAAAAACTTTAGACTAATGGATTCTCTGGGACAAGAACGGTGATAATGGGGTCAAACTCTCATCTCTGTGCAGACTGATATATCTAGAATGTCTTCATCTTTATATTTCGTTTTAGTGTTAGATTCCGTGAGATATTGTTGTATAGTTGACATAAAACGAAACCGTAAATGTACATACACCCCTGCTAGATGCAATTAAATTAGAATAATTCTTATCACTTAGCAATTGAGACCTGTTTTGATAAACGCCAACTGCAAGCTTTCAGAAGTCGAAAAAGAGCAAAGAGAGATTGTGAGGAGTGAGAGCAGTTCTTGAAGAGTGTTTTAATTTCGGTTAGGTTGCTGAATTTCTCACAATTTAAGTCAGATTTTCACTGATTTTTAAAACTGAAAGATCACCTGTAATCTCTAATCTCGTTTCCAGCCTTAATCATCCCTTGTCCTTTCGGTTTGTTGTTACCTCAGTTTTCGTTTGCTTTTGAATGTAATTTTTCAACGTAAGTCTCGATCCTTAAAATTAAAGGCGTGGAATGTATGTCTCTTCTCCCCACAGTTCCCACTTAGTATCCGCGTGTGATATGGACCTACACAACTTTCCAATTGACGTGCAAAACTGTTCACTGACATTTGGGAGCTGTAAGTATAAAACATCAGCATAACCGTGAATCTTCGAGGTCTTCTTCTTTCTCCACTCAAGAGGAAGGGATAGAAATCCTTTGATAAGCACAATAATTTGTTTAGAAACTGGATAATAATTTCCGAGCTGTTATTGCTAAAACACATCCATATTCGTTTATCTTTTAGACGGGTTTTCAACAAATGATGTGGAGTACATTTGGAAGCGCGACGAAGTTATTGTCGAACAACCAACCATGGCGCAGTTTTCCATCACTTCTTCCAAAACCTCGCGAAAAGTTCAAGTATACATCACAGGTAAGATTTTAAACCGCAAGTATTCATTTGGAGAACAACCTTCATTAGGCGAAACCTTAAGATTAAACCATTATGCTACCGACACCTTCATTAAGCGGAGGCAGGAGCCTATGGACTCCTTGCAGAGGTGAGAACCCTGCATGTGTTCTATCCCGGTTAGCTTGCGGTAAGTTCCACTCGGTTTTGCTCACGGTTAGCATTTTGTGGTTTGGGTGGCACAGCGTTATATATATTTTTGCTCCTGGTATGTGTATAATTTAAAAAAATCGTGTTTTTGGCAGCCAGCGCATGGTAAGTGAATATATCCTGAATCCAATTTCCCCCGCGGGTTCGACAAGCAGTGTCCGCAAAAGAAAATATTTATTTATTTATTTATTTATTTATTTGAAAAATACAAAACACTTAGTGAACTAGAAATACCTTCATGTAAAATAAGTAAGTGTTTAATCTGGTTCAGGTCCTTGTTAACTAAGGTCTTCCCAGCTCTTCATTCTGATACGGAATCTTAATTGTGTTTCAATTCACGACACTCTACTCTCACAGTTCTAAGGGCTTCTATCTATCGTGAAATATCTCTTCATTGGTGATTTCAGGTAATTATACCATTGTCGAAGCCTCCTTCTTGCTGCAAAGGCGTCTGGGATACTACATGATCCAGCTGTACCTTCCTTGTATCTTCCTGGTCATGTTGAGCTGGATCGTGTTTTGGATGGGTCCTGACAATGGAGGTGACAGGCTCACTGTTGGAATCACATGTATCCTCACTATCGTTTTCTTGCTGGGTTACGTCAACGCCATGCTACCAAAGGTTTGAGTTTGACACAAAAACTATGCAAAGAAATAGTGATCGATTGTTTTCGAAAAATGTAAGGGCTATGCACGCATTGCGTGCCTATGACGCTGAGTTTTCATTGGATCATAGGGTCTTCATATGCAACATGTGAAAAAGTAGTCTATTTTAAAACAATTGATATTGAAGATTACCCAATGAACAATTAGAAAATATAATTCCATAATGAGCATATTAGTCATCGTATCTTTAAAAGCAACAGGATAAAAACTTGCTTTAACTAAGACATTCGAACGCTGGAACATTTTCAAACAAATGTATGGGCTGCTTTTTCTCATATTTCCTACTTTTGTCTAGCAGTCACAGCCTCGATTATAATTGATTTTTACCTGAGAATCAATTTAACTAGATTATCAGATTGTAAACAATATAACACAAAACAGCAGTGATACACATTGTGTTCCAACGAATCTTAATACTGAACTTGACTTTTCTTATGTTAGTCAACATACATTTTCCAAAGTGACCGTTAAAAATTTTGAAAACTATTTATACCGTAAATATTAGAGGTCTTGATTCAAGACTGAGAAAAATTATCTGCAGCAGTACGTTAACCTCTCTAGACGTCATGCTTGAGAAGTAACAGCCAGTAAAGCAACGGCTTCTCACTACTGACGTTAGCATTTATTGTCTTTTTACGGTCGTATATCTGAAACAAGATTCAACATTGACTCTTTTCTTAAAAAAAACAGTTTGATAAGAAAAATGTATAGTCCAAACCATTTAACCATTTCCCTTGCACATTCTACACTTTCCCTTTGAAACCTTCAGCTATTCTTCTGCAACCTTGTTTGTAGGTGAGCTATGTCAAGGGGGTAGACTGGTATCTAATGACGTCATTCCTTTTCATCTTCCTGTCCCTGGTGGAGAGTGTACTGGTGGAGAGAATGGCTTCTAAACTGAAAGAAACCGAAGAGAAAGAGAAAGGAATAGAAAACCAAGGACTGGTAATGTTAATAATTCAATAGCTCATCATCTAAATGTTAAGGGAAACCAACTTTTTTGTTACTTTCGTTCAAAAATAAATGCCGTGAGTCTCACCGCAACCTCAAAATACGACCCCATCTTGCAAAAGCAAAATACAGCCTTAAGTTACATTTCCAAGAGACGGGGGCGGAACTTAGGGGAGGGTACAGGGGGTGTGCAGCCCCCATGAAATGAAGGCTTCGTATTCGTATTCGCTTTTAAAATTTGTTAACCTCACCAGTCAGTTAAGCCACTCCTTATTGGTACACCAAAATCCTGGATCCACCCCTGAGAGACCACATTAACTCTGTAAACCATGCAACGTAAAGAGCCCCATCAAGTTTTTCCAAGTGCTTTTTTACATTTTGTTCGGAAGTCTCAAACTACCTTAAATCCACTTGGAGAAATCAACGGAAATAAATAAGTTAACGTTTGACAGCACCGAGGAAGGCACAATGTTTCGTGCAGATTATAACACTCCAAAACCCAGGTACGAGAACAATGATCATTCTGGGTGACGTACAACGTAGCTCTCGTTATGAATAACCTGTAGAGTCGGACCTAGCGATGCTAGACAGTGGCAAAGTAAAGGTGGACTCTTTTTACTTTAAAAAGGAGGGCTTATAAAAGAACGGGTAAGGGTCTGAATTCCCAACTTAGATCCGCCATAGGCCTTAGAATGTCAGCCCTCTCAAAAATATGTCTATCCTACAGAGCACTTCTCAACTGTCGCTGACCAAACTAGACCCCAGTTATCGTCCGAACTCCAAAATAGTGAGCATATCAGGTGATTCACCTCAATGCAAGGGTAAAGTACACGTCCTTCCGTTGCCAGTGATAACACCTGTTGACGACACTTCACCGAACTCCGAGGAACCTGGGTTGACTGAGAGAAAAGGATGCTTTGTACACCCACTGAGGGGGAAACTCTTGTCCAAACTCAAGTGTGGAATGAAAGGAACCTGTCCTGAAAAGATCGATTTTGCCTGCCGTTTTCTTTTCCCTCTTTCATATATTATATATAATACCGGCTATTGGTTTGTTTATTTGCACGGCATCGAAATTCTTGCCTGAGATTCGTACACTATCATCGGAAACATACTGCGATTCACGTCACGCAACACTGAACAGGCGTTGCGTGACCACCCGAATAACTTAAAAAGTTTTAGCATAAATCTACTAGCGTTCTATAAAGATTGGCTACCCTACCATCACTATCTATTCTTTTTTAGATAGTGAGTAGCCTAGCAATGTGCTGTTGTTTACAAAACGGGGGCCGCCTCTTTGCGTTTTCGAACTGTCTTTGAAGAGGGTTTAGAGATAAAGTCTTGAATGATTACTAGATTTATACTAAAACAATTAGGTTTCTATACATGATAGTTGAATCCGGCTGCGCCCTCGTCAACAATCACGCGATAGAAATCTCGAGTTTGTGATCTAAATTTTGAGTATATTATAACGTGGTATGGAGAAATCCGTCGCACAGCACCTAGTGATCAGTAGGATGGTGAGGTTATTATCAAGTGTAAGCATAGGCGTACTCGCACCTTCGGAATAGGCGGGTTGGGGGGGGGGGGAGACGGTGTGCTCCTTGCCTGAAAAAATTACGCTATGCCAGAATGCGGGAGTGTTGAAATCGAGATGTAAACGCACTCAAATTGCATGAAAAACAAAAACGTTCACAATTCTCACATCTAATGGGAAACTGCCGTAATTCCAAAAATAGTTATGTTGAAAGTTTGCATACTCAGTGGCCTCGATCAACAGTCTCAATCTAGTAAAATCTAAAACTTATTGAAAGGAAAAGTTCTTCCTTCCATGGCGTTGTCCGAAAATGTCAGCTATCTTGTTCATACTCTTCACAATAACTTGCCACAGGCGCGCTTAATACAGACGACAGCGAGGCTATTCACTCTATCCTGTCCAATGGTAAACAGCAAGGACGTAATAGAGGAACACCTCCGAAGAAAAATGTAAGGAGAAATTTAAAATACCCCTTTGTTAAGACTTTCCAAACAGCTTTTTTTCTGAGCCACCACAAAAACAAAAATCTTGGTCTTCGTTCGCTTTGATTAGTGTCCTTGTGTTGATCAGGGCCGTGAATCGGTCAACAGAGTAAAACGCAGACTGTGGACTGCGGACTGCAGACTTCGGTTCGGGGGTAAAATGCAGACTGAGGGTAAAAAAGAAGATTGTAGACCCGGGGTAAAATGCAGACTGCAGACTACAGACTTTTTAAGCAAATGTCGTGTTATTTCCATTATCGAGTGCCAACCGTAAACAGTGTTCTCCAGGCTAATCGTAGTGGTTAGCCTGAATATCACTCAGGTTAGCCTAAATAACGCCCCGGTTAGCCTGTTTACGGTTAGCTGTCAATGATGGAAATGGTAACACGATTCAGTTAAAGAGTATTCACTATGCAGTCTGCATTTTACCCCCGGTCCGCAGTCTGCGTGTTACCCTAACATATGAGAAATTGGAAAGCAAATAATATCCTTACCGTGGAGTTCCACGATACACATTCAGAATCGACTTGCAGCTGACAGAAAACCCCAGGACCCTCATGTCATTTCCGTCTAAGTCCTTTTTGGCAAGGCAAATGTCAGAGAAAGTAGCTTACAAGCCTTGAAACCTAAAACACAAAAATGAGGGCTCGTTCTTTGTCGGGAGCCTGAAAGGCCGCGGTTTCAGACTACCTTGGCGTCTTTGGTGCGCCAACGATACTTCAGATCGGCAGCAGATATAAATGATAAACTTTACACGATACTACTTTACAGCCTACAGACTCCTGGTCAGGCGTCTAATCACACAGAGATTCATAAAAAGTAACTAACTAGAACCTTTATTTACGAGTTTTGGAAATCAGGCCAACAGCATTATTTTGTAATGTCTTCTCTCAAGTGTCGTTGCCTTAATCAAGAGCGTTCTGCCCGAAAAAATTACATAATTTTCGTAGCTGGGGGGTATGCAGCCCCCCTCCCACAGCTCGTACGCTTATGAATGTAAGCAACCAGTGAGAGCACAAAAGGATTATTATCTAGTGTAAGCACATATGATAGGACAATACGGTTATTATTAATTGAACAGTATCTGTTGATAAGCCGGGCAGAACGGTTTTATCTAATGAGCAACAACTAGTAGCTATAGGAAACTACGGTTATTATCCAGTATGACAGGACAGTTGGGTTAAAAATTATTCACTTTTGTTCAATATCTAGAGAATGATATGGTAAGGTTGTTATCTAATGAACCACAATGAGTGATAAGTTAAAACTCACGTGTAAGAATTCACTGCAAGTCTGCAAAACAGGTTCTTGTATCTTGAGGTAGTTATTGTCAATGTAGGCTAAGGAGGTTCTTAATTAGATTATTAGAGACTATTGTCCTTGATTTATACCCCTAAACGAGACGACAAGCATCCTCGACCTTTTCATATGGGGATCCCCACGGATTTAAAGAAGACATTTTGTCCTATACTGAACTGCATTGTATCATTTCTTGCGATAAGAGGACTTTTAGTGATAAGGTGTGGCTAATGTCGAGGAAAAGGTTGTTGTTATTCATCGTGGTAGATGCAATAATAAAGTGTATTATCGTTTGTCTCACGATGTAGTCACTTGAGATGTAGATCGCGATGTTTCGACTGCTTACTGCTAGTCTTCTTCAGGCGATAAGGTCGACTGATTGCACGGTATCATTTATATCACAAAGGTCGGCTGTGATTGGTGCATTTCGATCCTCCTATTGTTCCATTGTTCCGGCGAGTAGCGAGTAGCTGTTCCCTCAGCGGTCCGCTGTTGTACCGTTGCGGACCGCTGAGGGAACAGCTACGTTTTTTTTTATCTTCCTGCGGATATTCCGAACCTGAACATGAAGATGTTGGGATCCCAAACAACCCGGATACTGAGAAAAAAAAATGCCTCGTTGAGTGTGATGCTACCTTGAAGGTAAAATGGTTTTTAGTATAAAACTTGGAAGAAATAGGTGCGTCGATCGGTTTAAATAGACCCTTTGCTTCCTGCATTCATAACAATGGTGCCGAGTCGAGGTCCATCCGAACCTCGCTCTGGTGCTACATACGTTACGTTTGCACTGAAGTGGAACTGAAAGCGGCAAAGTTCTATTTTCCACAATTTACTGTGAATAGCACTGTTCTTTTTCTAAGGATATGGGGCTGGAGAATCGAGGAAAAGTTGTCTCATCTCATATTGACAGTGGCGAATCTGTAGTTTTTCGCTCAACACATTTCAGGACGATGAACAAATGATTCTAGTCGAGCTATTGTAAGCATGTTTTTGAGGCTGTGGAACTGTTTGAACTGATTACTTTTGGCGAGGGAAAGCTCAGTCGACGTTATAATATCAATCTGCCCCGCCCGTTGTGGGCATCAGGTTGCAAGACCAAGCCATGAATGAAAGTCGAAGAAACCGATGACAACTACTCAGCCGACTTCTGTAGACAACAACTACGCCAAAAAACGCTGCCAAAACAGCTATGAAGCTACAGAAGACAACTACGGAACTCCCAACCAATAAAACCGACGCCAAAAGGGTCTCAACAACAATAAATCATGAGCTAGTTGAATGATGGCAAGATTCCGCCAAACTGTTGTGGAGGGGTTTCAATATCTCATTTAAAAGCAACACTGATTACGGACGACAAACGTCCATGCAATTTAGGTGCTTCTTTTCGTTATCAGCCGCATCCGACAGACAAATTCTTACTATTTCAAATGGCATTTGAAATACTCTATCTATCCATATTAGGTCATAGCCCATTACAAGTGAGACTTTGCTCCATTTCGCTAGGAGATTTATTCAATGAGTCGAGGAAAAATTGCACATATTCGGTAGCAATCTGCAGTTTACCGTTAGCCGTAGATGTGGTTCTTAATCACATCTCTTGCTGAGAACACTCTAGCCTGCGTAGTAGACATTTCCTTTCCTTTCCTTTTCCAAAAAAGCACGCGAAGGGAACGAAACTGCGCGCGAGCGAGTGCGAAAAATAAGGTGCAGGGGGAAGGTGGTGAGGCGAAGGAATTCCTTTCCTCCTCACCCCCTCCCTCTTCACGCTTACCCCCTCCCCACTTCTCTCCATTTTTTGCTCACCCCAGGCAAGCTCGTTCGCTTGTTCGCTCGCTTGTTCGATCTTCGCCTGGAAAAGGAAAGGACATGTCTGCTACGCAGTCTATGCACACTCCTATTGTAGGACGAATATGAATATTTTGTATTAAGCCGCCATAAAGAACCAAACGTATTTTGTCTTGCCACTCGCACGTCAAACTTTTTTCATCCCCTTAACTTGGCTGGTGCAAACCGTAACAAACCAGTGAAATCTATTTATTTTTACATAAACCCTTAATCTACGTCATAAATGCCCCACTGTTTTTACGACAGACCGAAAGTATGTGTTGAAAATGTTTTCCCATTGTTAACCTCAACACAACATTTTACGATTTTACCTTACAGAAATATTCCCATAATCTTTTCCACTCCAACACTCAAAAGCGTAACACGTTTGATTATGTCGCTACCAATAAAAATGAATAAAAAGATAAATGAATATGCAAATAAATAAACAAACAAACAAACAAATAAATAAATAAAAAATAAATGTGTTTTGTTATGTGACACTGACAGAATTGCATTTGTTATAAACAAAAAAAAAAAAAAGAATCAGTGCTTCAGGTGATCAGGTGATCAGTCAGGAGTGTTATTCTCATAATTTGTCTTACTGACCACTTGTGGTTAAGTATTGTCTAACAGCAGAACTAGTCTTCTACCGGGCCAGAGCAAAAGTGGAAAAAAAATTAAACGGATATGATTTGTTTTGATTAAGTAGATAATTTGGTACATGTATGGAGCATTAGTTAACACTATCACTGTCAGGTTACTACGATATGAATGTCCATAATATAAAAAAAAGCATTTTAAATTCAAAAGAAGATTAGAAAAAATAGTAACAAAATAGGTAAACAAAAATACACGCGACCAAAAGTTATGGGAGTAAAATACCTTCTACCCGATATATTCTTTATATTAACTGATCAATGATTACGTTACGGCCGATATTATGTCACGTACGAGGAGCCCGCAGTACCAGTTCCGGACCAAAGCGGTAATATTTTCGTAGTTCGACTGAAGCGATCGAAATCGGATATAAATTTGTGGGCAGTTCGAGGAAACCAACGGAATTGAAGATGGCTTTTGTTGACGAGAGTTGGCAGTCAAAAAGTCGAACTGTCAGGGACAGGACCACGCATATCTTCAACCAGGATCTACTGAGCGATGTGAAATTTCTTGTTCCAGTATCGAATCAGGCAGAAAGCGAAAGCAAAAGAGTGAAGGTGATCCCAGCTCATAAGTTCGTGCTTGCAGTCGGTAGTCCTGTGTTCTTTGCCATGTTCTATGGACAACTGGTGGATCCTACTGACACTGTTGAACTGCCTGATTGTGATTTCGAGAGTCTGTTGGAGTTATTTCGTTATTTATACACCGACAACGTAAATTTGACCGGAAATAATGTTATGCAAGTTCTGTACTTGGCGAAGAAATACATGGTCCCGTCACTCGCGGAGAAATGCACAGAATATCTGCGAGACATCTTAGATGTATCGAACGTATTTTGCATTCTACCGTATGCTAATAAATTTGAGGATACAGACCTGGAAGATCGATGCTGGAAAGTGATTGAGACACAGACAGAAGAGGCCGTGACATCAGACGATTTCGTTACAGTCGATCGATCAGTACTTGAGTCACTTGTCACGAAAGAAGTGTTGACCGTAAAAGAGGTGGAATTGTTTAAAGCAGTCGATCGCTGGTCAACGAATGAGTGCAAAAGGCAAGGAATATTTCCCGATGGCGAAGCAAAGAGACGAATGCTGGGAGAGGAGATTGTGAAAGCTGTAAGGTTTCCGCTGATGTCACAGAGAGAGTTTTGTTCAGTCGTTCCGGACTGCAACATACTCACAATGAAAGAGATCGTGGACATGATGAAACACTACAGTGATGTCTTAACATCACCTCTACCATTCGTACAGGATCCAAGAATTAAGCGTCACCAGTGGTGCTTTAGGTTTGGAAGGCTGGTCACTTCAGCAATAGAGCCAACCATTTCTCCGGCTGGGTATCACTGGGGTGGCGACATTTGTAGCAATATTTGTGTAACCGCGGACCAGGATATTGATTTGCATGGTGTTCAACACTTTGGCAGTGAGAATGGCAACTATAAGGTTCGCATCCAAATTGAAGATACTACAAATGGTAGTCACGCTTCTATTACAGCAGAACCACGCTGGTACCTGTCACAGAAGGACGAGATTTGTGACTACTATGTCTTCGATGTGTTCCTTCCTTACCCAATTTGCTTAGCAAGTGGTAGAACGTACAAGATAGTGTCGACCATTCACGGTCCCGTAGCATGGTATGGACAAGGCGGGAAGAGAGTCGTAGAGTCCTCTGGAGTTACATTTTTCTTCAGTAAACAAAAGTCCAACCAACTGACCGATGTCAATAAAGGACAGTTTCCTGCCCTTATTTTCACTTTACCGTAAGAATTCCAATTTGACAGGAATTTCAGGAATGGGACAGAAGTTTTCGCAAAGTTCGTTTGTGAACTTTTCCACGACATCTTGCGGTTGTCCTGAATGCTTCAACAATCCTGCGGCCCTCCCTCAGACCTAAACGTTAGTAACGGCAACAGGCCATCACTTGCACTTGCCTTTCGTTTGTTTGATTTTCATATCGTGATCATTTCATCGTGTCTCATAGCCTAATTACGGAGCTTAATTAAGCAGCGGCGAAGGTGACACCAAGGACGATGGCTAGAAAAAATGGATTTATATTTTACCTTTAAATTTCGCAATTATTTGGTAGAACTATTCATTAAGCCGAGCGGTGTAAAACCCCACTCAAACTAAAGATGTAAAGCCAGCGATCAATCAAGAGTTAGCCGTCGTGACTCATGTTCTTCAAAATACTCAACTGAAACTTGGTCATTTCACGTTGTTATTTTGGAGAAATGTTACGAAATGTACAAAGATTTATAACGCACGTGCACAGCCATCGTTTTGCTCAAAAAATCTTACGTTTGGTGACGTTCTCGTTGTCGTTGCGGCGTCGTAGTTTGCTTAAACTCCCTGTTAGCCAGTCATGTCCGCCCTCCCTTCCTCCATCCATCGGGCTAATATTGCGGAAAACTGAGCACAAAAATTGCAGATACGGGTAAATGTTACCTTCCCCATGAAGCAGCTGCTATTAGTAAATAACGATGCCCCACCATTATCGTACAGAATTCAGTTGAAAATCATTGATAAACCTTAAACCACATCAGCACATTTTTCCATTTTTCGTAAATTTAAACCGAGAGACTTGGTTGAATGGATCAAATCTGTGCTTAAATGAAGTCCTTTTTCGTGACTCGTATTGATTTTTCTAGTTGCTTTGTGAGAAGTGAATAAGTAAAATTCAGTCCTGGCACTCTGCGAGAAAAAGCTTGGGCCAAGTGTGTATCCTTTGTCACGTGGTGCAAAATAAACTCCATTTGCTTTGATCTTGCTGTGTCACATTGTCTTACTAGTATTTTGACAAATAAAACTGTAAGTGATACAACTAACACTAGATGTCTGATAACAAACCTGTCATTCGAACGTTCTCTTTTTAAAAAAATCCTGAATTTGAACTGTGTTTTTCACGGCGCAAATTTAGGAGGACTACGAAGACTACAACTTAGACTACAGTTAGACTTGTTTTTGTCGCCAACAATTTTATGGTACACCGACTTTTTAATTCCTAATCTATTGAATGGAACGTGAGGGACACAATAAATATATAAAAGAATAATATGTCAATAGAACAACTGATTCCTTCAATTCTCAATATACAAGGACAGTAACGGTCAGTCAAAGGCGCTAATAATACTTTGATAGAGAATAAAATAAAAAAGAAATGAAATCATCTGCGTTCATACAGCAGTTTTTAATTGAGAGTCGAAAGAAATCTGGCCATTTGGTCTTGTTTTACTACGGCTGGAGATTGGCTGAGTAGTCTAATCGGTAAGTATGTTAATGGGGGTGTGGTTTTGGTTTTACGACACTCAATTGAAACCGGCGCTCTGTAACATACAGTAAACACCCGCACGAAAGAACCTAGTGGTTTAAGAAACTGTTGGCAGCAATTTGCCATTTTAATACCCAAAAATATGAGAACCTGTTTAGCCGAGCAAGATCAAGCAGGTGCTTATATGTTCATCGTCATCACGTTTCTGCGCGCCAGTAGGCGCATAAGGCCGATTTCTATAGCCTGGTTTTCACCAGCGACGCAAGCACAAGTGCAAGCACAAGCGCAAGCAATAGGGAGACGCAAGTGAAACGAAATTCGACGCAAACACAAGCACAAGCAAAATCACCCGAACCTTCCAAACTGTTAAGACGCGACGTAATCTGGATCTAGTGTTTTCAGTGACCAAACATAACAGCGTGTGGTAAATATCCTTGTGCTTGTGTTGTCCCTGAGCACTATTTCGTTTTCACTTGTTGCAGCGCAAGCGCAAGCATAAGTGCAGGCACAAGAAAAAGGAAAAAGTTTGATCCCTGTGCTTGTGCTTGCGCTTGTGCTAATGTCTGCGTCAAGGCCGTTTACACGATGAAATAAGAATTGCTCTTCTTGCGCTTGTGCTTGCGCTTATTCTTGTGCTTGTGCATAAGTCGCTAGTGAAAACCAGGCTTATATGTTGGCTACAGTTAAACTATGATAAACATACATTTTAAACTAAGGAGTGTGACTTTGAGATTGCAAATTTATATTAAAAGAAAATACATGATACAGTTGTGAATAAGTACTGTGTATTTTAGGACCTAACTCAAGTTTATTTATTTTTCTGGTAATCAACAACTATATCTCCTTCATAGAAATTTTAGAATCTACTTAAGAACCTACTTAACATAAATTGTCAATAACTACCACGAACAAGAGCCTATTTTGCCAGACTTCTAAAAATGTAGTTTTTTTCCCGCGTGTTTTTACTGGATTTAGTAATTCTACTCTTTTTCTGGGATATCCTTTAAATACATTTTCGTAAGACTGGCAACAAATTCTACACCTGTTTCAGTTTTCTATATTTCAACATGTACCGGAGATGTAATTGTCAGTTTTTGATCTGTATAGAACAGTACAAACGATTCCAGACAATTCCCTTTGAAAATAAGCATTATAACTTAGCTTTGAACAGTTTAGGCTTGAAAACTAATTATTTCTCAACAAAGGCAAATCATGTTTTTCCCAGCTGTACACAGCTTAAGGTGAATAAATCTTGGGTTTTTAAATTATTTCCACAAATGGAGTGTTCCTGTTTGTAGTTTTCAACGAGTGACGTGAGAATTCGCAGCTGTATTTAAACTTTTCATTACACATGTAAATGAGTGATTTTTCTCGACACACAGGGACTGCAAGAGATCCATCAACTTCAGTTGACTCTTTGCTGTTAGCGCAAGGGAAGAGTTCATTTGCGAGGGATATTTAATATCTGAACTAAGTGCTGAAGGTAAGGATGATGGGTCGATGACCGAATGCCATGCACTTCTATGGAAGAAACTCGTCTAAACTAAGTTATTATAAGCAGTTTTTCACCACTTAAGCATTATAAAACGATGTTTTGTGTTATTGGCAAGGCGCAGTAAAACTGTACAAGTTTTTCCAACTAAACTATTGGAGGAGATGGAGCTGGAGATTCGAGAGGATAAAATCATCATTATCAAGTTCACAATGACATTTCTGCAGTTTTTCACGGCCTCACCCATTTTGATAATGTTGAAGATTTTAACCAAGACCGTCGTCAAACTATCACGTATTTTATAATATCTCTTTCATTTTAGCATTCGCGTGACATTTCAGATTGAAGATGGCCAAGTGGATGTATGTTTTTGCCATTGTGGCTCTGCTGATGATTACTTTGGACGAAGCGAAAAAGCCCGAGTTCCAAGACCAGACCATCAGGAACAACGACCACAAAGTATTCGATGAGACCAAAAAAACCGCCGACAACAACTGGTCTACCCACCAGACGACCAGGAACAACAAACACAGAGTATTCGATGAAACCAGAAACGCTGCCGACAGCAACTACGATGCTGTAGTTGACGAAACAATTGATCCTAAGTCAGCAGTTGAATGAGTAACAAAAACTGCGCAATAATGTTATTAAGTAGTTCCAAAGCTATTAAACTGCAATAATGTTCATCATCTGATGGTAATAATTGCTTGCTTGGGTTGTGCCCATGTATCATAAGGTAGGGCTCGAGAAAAAAACAATTATTTAGAGATTCTCTTATTCCCAGATTCTGACTTCAACTCTGTTTAGGTAGCAGCTGCTCAGGAAAACTGAGATGTCTGCAAGTTAGACTACAATTGGCGTTGTGTTTCTTTGTCGCTAATAATTTTATTATACATAATCGTTTTAACTCCCATTTTAAGCAGCAGAGAAATTATTTAAGCCAGAAGAATTGCGCAAACAATGATAGAAAGGTGTAAGCGAATCTCAAGATTGGTAAATATATAGTCCATTTAAATTGAGAACTTTGTTAATTGGAACGTTTTTGATAACGAAAGTTTTGACATTGAAATCAACGTTTTCTTTACTGACTGCATGAATGTCTGTCTAACTGACGACTGGCATACCTGTTAAACCGGTTTTGTGATATAACAGTGGAATTGTGATAATAAAGACGAATAATTTCGTTATGTGAACCAATTTGAGTTTTAATTTTCCAGCGTTGTCTTTGCTTGATAAAAGGAAACCGAAGCATGAAACTTTCATTAGTATTAGTAAGTTCATAATGACTAACGTTGTCTTATGATCCGAATTGAAACGGAGATTTGCGTTAGTATCGTTCACGAGGGGTTCATCATAGCCCGAGCCTGATATTTAAAGAATCATTATAGTTCATTTGATGTTGTTTACGTCATGCTTACTATTACAGGTCGAATACTTCAGATATATAGGAGAGGTTTCTTTTTGTCAGCCAGAGTGGATCAAAAATGTAGTCTCATGAATGGAACGTGTACGACACCATTTATAATTATATAAAATAATAATATGTCAATATAACAATTTATTCCTTCTTTTCTCCATACATCGGCAACAAGAGTCAAAGACGCTGATAATATTCTAAATAAAAAATAACAAAAAATATCGGTCCAATGTGGCAGAAATAAAGCTCCTAGTAACTTAGGTGCCGGTCAAATAAGTCCACAAATGGAGTGTTTCTGTTAGTAGTTTCCGAATAATGATGTGAAAATTCTCAGTTGTGTTTAAACATTTCATTACGGATGCGAATATGTGATTTTCATCGGCACGCAAGAACCGCCGATGTGAGAGGTCCATCCACTCTCAACCTCTAGTTTCAGTTGACTCTTACTACATGCGCAAGAGTCTTAATAAATCCTTACGATTTTTCGGAAGTGAGTATTATAAGGAAAATTAAATGTAGAAATATCATCAACTCGGAAAAAAGTCCGAGTTCCATATAGAATTTAAAACCACTACCTTCTTTGTTATGCCTCAATGTGACCGCACGATGCGGTTTAATTCCAGTCAAAGACCCACATTTCACCATTGCTCGCCAGTGGCTCAGTGGTTAGAGCATCCCTCTAGACCACGGAGGGTCGTGGGTTCAAATCCCATATGGAACTGGGATTTTTTTCCGAGCTGATGCTATTTCTACATATTATACTGATTTTACGGGAGCATGCTAAAGTATGTCGAGCTAGCATTGCAATAGCAATAAAATATATGTCGCAGTATATATATGCTAGCGCGGCAAATTCTAGCATGCTTCAGGAAAATCGTCGGAAAGCAATAGCGCGTTTTTATGAATTCATGATATATGGAAATGTACAAGAGCATGGGGATTAAAGACAAAAGAAAATAATAATGACTGACAACAAACAACACGAGTGAAAATCAGCGCAACATTTTCCTGAGTTGAGGCTGAAAATTAGCGGACTTAAAATGTTTCAATTAATTTGAAAGTCATGGTTACGTTGAATATGGACTGATCTCATTGAGGGCCAAGTTTAAAAAAAATGATCAAGTGTTTCTTTTTAAATTTCCGTCCAATAATTTGATAATTGTGAGGGCAATATTTTGATAAAAAGCAAAATAACATCCCACACGAGTTTCTGAAAATCAAACGGAGCTATTTCTCTGAAATTCTCACTCAAAGTAATTAGATATACTAAGATTCATTTAAGACCAGAGTACCATTTAGGCCCGTTTCATACGTCGTATTTCTGCCGTGTCGAATTCAATTCAACGAATTAAATTCGACAGAAATTCGACGTCCGAATCGGCTGCCGTATTTCTGCCGCACGTTCGACTGGGCTTGTCGCATTATCCGGCAGAGATGCGACTGACCGATTCAAACGTCGAATTTCTGCCGTGTCGAATCAAATTCATACATTATGTTAATTTATTATCCAACCGCAGCGAATACCGTCCAAATAACAGTACAAATAACAGTACAGTAGAAAACCTGTTTGCCGTACTGGTCGGCGCGCGCACGCAAAACTGTCACACTCTCCCTCTTTCATTGATAAATTTATTGACTACAGCAGTTGGATAAGAAATCTCTTATTGGATGTTTTGGTGTGTAGTACTCGTTGTTTGTATTTTGACGAGCCCGTAGGGCGAGTCAAAATAGGGCACAACTCGTAAAAATATACAGCGATACTACACACCAAAACATCTAATAAGATGCATGTATTGAGCATGCGTAGATTTGTTCCCGCCAAAGAGAAAGAAGAAACTTGGCCATTCTCGTCCCAATGCAACCTGAAAATATTACAAAACGAACTGCTGCATTGTCAGCCTTCTCCTTCTCTTTCCATTGGCGGAAATTCGTCCCTCAGTATCTCCGTCCGCCATATTGAATACTCTATGTTTAAAACATTTTCCGCTGACCGACATACCCGACAGTATTAATTTTGAATTAAATTCGACACAAGTGCGACGTATGAATCGACAGTCGCATTTCTGCCGCACTTAATTGAATTGAATTCGACACGGCAGAAATGCGACGTATGAACCGGGCCTTAGTCAAGTCTTGAGGATATAGTTTGCAGTAATGTTTTTAAACAGAAAATAAAAAATAAATTAAAAAAACAGCTCTGTTTTCGTTGTGTTTCGACACGTTGAAAATTCACCCGCATTTTCTCGGAAACACTCTCATACATTTTTTGTAAAATTTTGCCATCGTCGAGACAACTATATCAGGTAGTAAATCCCGAAGTCACATTTCCAGAACTATCCCACGATAATAAGTTTTTCGGTATCATGTTAAATGCGGCATGCGTAATAACGTTGCCATGGTAGCTCAGATTTTGGTGAAACGTACCTCATTTGAAACTTTCATCTTTCTCCAGCACACAAGTAATGTTCGATTTTCTGTTGAGTTGATAATGGTAGTGTTCTAGTCGTTCGAAGTTGAAGCCGTTGAACAGAATCGTTACTCAAAAATCCGATCAAACCACCTAAGTAAAGAATATAAACGGTAGATGAAACATTTTCCAAGTCTCTCCTGTGGATTCTCTTTCAAGAACCGCTCAGATGTCAAGCCTGGTCGAGGTTTTGCATTGGTCGAACAATTTGCTGACAAGAGTAAGAACTGCTCTGGCAACTCAGTTTAAACTATCATAACGTTTTGTAGTTTATCTTTTTCATTTTTTCTCAACTGAGCTCTATTGTTTCGGTTATTGTTTAGTTAAACAAAGAGCTGTATGCATACTTAATGTAGGGGGTTATACGGAAATCTTTCCGTGATTTGTCTTGCAAAATCAATAAGGTCATTGCTTACTTCGTATTCAGCTATCGGAAGACAAGCTTTTGTGAATTTATTTCATATCAACATGATATCAGTATTTATTAAATCCATTTTGAAATCATTGGTTTTCCTTGCAATCTGATTGGCTCTCAGTGGTGCGATTTATTCAAGAATCGCACTATTTTTGGCTCTAAATCGCATCTTTTTCTCAGCCAATGAGAATGGGACAATAAAACAAAACAGCCAATGAGATTTCAAGGTTAGATTAAAGTAATCAATAAAATTTCAGGAAAATGAAAGGCAAAAAGCCATTGTGTGGAGAATTTTGCAAGTACTATTGCCAAAACTTTGTTATTGTTTTTTTTTTTTCCCAGAAAATTGACGAATTTAATTAATTACAGTTTCTGAATGACAATTACGAGCTCCTTCAGGCTGAAGACCTACTTTAAAGGAAAAGGTCACTCCAAAAACTGAGTATTTTTTTCCATCACCAATGAAAAGTTCACATTGAGTTGAGTTACTCACCGTTGTTTTAGCGTCTGAAGTGGATGCGATCCCAATGAAAAAGAAGTGAAAAGTTCGACACTGGGAGCCGCCATTTTGAAAGGATCTTGAAGGCCAGGCCGCATATCCGTGACGTCATTCAGTCCGAATGGGCGCGAAGCTCAAAGGCTAAAGCTCTCCTTTTCTGTTCTAAATTCGTTTATTCAGTTGTGAGCTAAAATGTTGGGCCCCGGGCTGTAAACCCGAACCGAAAAGGTTAGGGAAAGAGGAGTGGCTTTCCTTAATTTGCCCGCAAAGAACAAAAAATTGCCAAAGAAGTGGTTCGAACAGCTACGTCGGGATGAGAGATTCATGCCAAAAAAACTCAAAAATGTGTATGTGTGCAACGAGCATTTCACAGACAACTGTTTCAAAACTGAATGCCGCTTTGAGCTTGTAGGTGGAAACACAAGAAGTAGGTCACTGAAAAATGCCTTTCGACAATTTTTCAACGGAACGCCCTTGTAAAGGCACGCATTGCAAGCGAACAGCGGATCGCAAGGAACGAAAAGAGGTAGCTATCAGTTATACTTTTCATTTTTTTAAAAATATTTTTGCCCGCCAGAACTGTCGTTGACTTGATTTGGTAAATATTATTTCTGCGCAAGAAATTGAAGCTCCTCGCTTGACGGGGGGGCCGATCTCGAATTTCAAGAAAAAACCTTGGGGCCAACTGGCCCCTAAGTTTTCAGGTTTAGTCACCAGCACAAGTATTTTAGTCGCCAAAAATTTTCAACCCTTCAGGCTTAACATATTTTCACGAAAAGACGCTAAAACGGCATGAATCACGGGTTTTGCATGTATATATGAGTTTGCCGCTTTTTTTTCTATAATAACAGGGAAAATGGCTGAATGAAATTCTATTCTTCATTTACCAGTCTTACCAGTATTCATAAAAAAGCTTCCATGTTGCAAGCTTTGATTCATTATTTTTCGTAGACTGGCGCAAGGTTTTTCGTGTTTTCGTGTTCATTGATGCATAGCGACTGCACGCATTTTTTGGGGTGAATTTATTAAATTTCTTAGGGTACCGTGCGAACTTCAAATGCCCTGCAGATTTCTTTAAAATTACATGTCAGACTAACCCGCTTCGGTTTTCTTTTATCGAAAAAGCATTTTTTCAATTATAAATCTTTTGTGTGAGCCGAAAACTCAGAGCGTGTTTAATAATCGACCTTGACAGCCAGGGATGAATTGAAATACTTGCAAATTTTAAATGCTGTCTAATTTGATTTGAAATACACCGGAAGGAGTAGTTAATTGTACATCAGTCCTATCAAAATATCGACAATTACCGATAACAAGTCCTGCTTTAGCGAAATCCCATATCCGCATGTAAATAATATTTTGTCTGAAATGTGTTGCAATTTGTTTTCAATTTTATGAACACAATTCATCAGTAATTAAGGACGTTTTTTTTTTTTTTTTTCATTCACATTATTTTTGGGAATTACAGTTGCCAATGAAAGCAGTGCTACGGTAAAAAATGAAGCCGTAATCTAACTGCATGCTTTGTCAAGTAACGATGCCAGTAAACACGAAACATGCGATACGAAAAACACACTTGCAGAGTCAATTTTCCTTCCGCTGGTTTACGCATGTAAAAATTGTATATACTTTTTGCTTCTATCCAAAATTTATTACATATGCTTAGCTTTCCAGCAATACAAATTACAATTCTCACAAAAAAAAAACTCTTAGGTACTGATAACGAATGTCGTCAATTTCACATTTCACGTCAAAGACGTCGATTTCACTTCGCATCTTACATGTAAAGTCACTGCGTATTTAACAAGAGTCCACGTAGTCCATAAGTGTAGAGAAACCTAGGCAAACACGTACGAGCACGAGCAAAAAGTATCCAAATCTTATAAGTAAAAACACAGACTTGTGAGGTGGAAAGCATCTGCCCGATTTAATTACACCATTGAAAACTCATCCGTTTCTGTGATACCAGAACACCCTCCGCATTGAACCGCCAGTAACATAAAAATGAAGACAAATCAGATCAAAAGCACTGAACTGGGGATTTATTTAAGCCACCAGTTCAATTCTGAGAGCAATTTACAATTACAAATAAACCTCCTCTCCCACTAACTGCGTCCACTGCAATTGTACTGCAAAATGTACTTTCCATCTTGGTGACTTACTACGCTGCAGACTGCAGACCGGGGGTAAAATGCAGACTGAGGGTAAAATGCAGACTGCAGACTGCAGACCGGGGGTAAAATGCAGACTGAGGGTAAAATAAAATATTAATAATAAAAAAAACACGAGGATCAAATCTGGATCAAATGAAGACTTAGAAGTGTTCGTACGCGTACCCGTAATTTTTTTTTCCAAAATCCCGAAAACTCAAACCAAAAGGCGTTTCCTAGCCTTAGTCAAACATTATATTATCAACCTCGAGTTCTTGAACTCCCCCAGTTTCCCACAAGGGCCCGAACTAATCGTAATTCTATGCATCTTACCTTTGTTTACGTGTCGGCCATTTTGAATTTTGTTTACGTGATTAGCTCTGGGACCGACCAACTCTTGCAGCGCATTTCCTTTATCCTGTTTTCATCGACAAAGTCTTAATAACGTTCAAACAACCGCGTGTCTTAGCTGCTTCAAATGTCCTTGAAATTGTTCGGAACACAAGACAAGCAAAGCATGACATCACAACAACAGGGCAAGCTAAACTTGTAGGTATAGAGCCTAGTTTGTGAATTACTTTCAATCTTTGTACACGACTTTAATATATCAAAAGGTTTGTGAATTGGTATTCGCTGAAAGGTGACAGTCGGCTATCCAAACACGAGAATTAATAACATTTCGGCGTTCTCAAATAATCGTTAGTATGACCATTTTGATAGAAGAGATGCCAAAACACGACGTGTACAGAATTCAACTTCATTTTGTACGAACACTCTTTATTTTATCCTTATGACTCGTTTTTTATTATTAATATTTTATTTTACCCTCAGTCTGCATTTTACCCCGGTCTGCAGTCTGCGGTCTGCGTTTTACACTAACCGGCAACAAATACATTCTCTTTGCGTCGGTATGGTTGCACATCTCTCCCAAGTACACCACAGAGCATTTTCCAACCGATCATTCAATTCAACTTGATTATTATCTCCCGCGGAATCACTGGCACGTTCTGGCTTCAAGAGCAGCCATACTAAAGCTCAAAAGAACAAACACACTCTCGGACGGAATGACGTCACGGATATGCGGCCTGGCCTTCAAGATCCTTTCAAAATGGCGGCTCCCAGTGTTGAACTTTTCACTTCTTTTTCATTGGGATCGCATCCACTTCAGAAGCTAAAACAATGGTGAGTAACTCAACTCAATATGAACTTTTTATTGGTGATGGGAAAAAAAAAATACACAGTTTTTGGAGTGACCTTCTCCTTTAATGGAAGTTTCCAGCTTTCAGTGTCCATTTTGACGAATATTTTTTCATCAACATCTGCTCATGATCCGTATGGTGAACCGAGTCCAGTAAAACATAAACAAACGAGAACCACACAACAACAAATTCAGAGCCATCTCAAGAAGGTAGATGTTTCCAGGTTTCCGGTAGTTTCAAACGAAGCAACACAAGAGCTCAACTCTGTCGCTGGGAATAACATAGTCAAAATACGCCCTGCTCCACCGGCGTCGACAAAACCGGGATCGGACCGGATCGGATCACGGATCGGATCACGGATCGGATCACGGATCGGATCACGGGTCGGATCACGGATCGGATCACGGATCGGATCACGGATCGGATCACAGAAAAAAAAACAACAAAGTTTTAAAGAAAAAAAAAATCAAAAACAAAAATCAAACCGTTTATAAGATAATGATAAATGAAAAATAAAAGTGGAAAACTAAAATATGTTAAATGAAAATAAGAATCCCGAATTTGACGCAACGACATGTTAATTACAGAGAATGACAAGAGGTCATTTAAAAAGCCACATAAGCGCCTAATTTACGACGAATTTAAATTGTAATGAACAGGCAGATGTAGGTATATTTGAACGTTAGTTGGCTCGAAGCTTGCGTGAACCTCCCATTCTCGTTTTTGAAATTGTTATCAGTGGCTAATTCTCGGCTACATTTTCGTGTCAGATGTGAGCGTTACAGCTGGCGTTACAGTTAATGAGAAAACTTACGTACGAAAGCTTAAGGACATGACTTGCTTTGAAGGAGCTACGTCACGATTTGCACATCTTGAAAAAACTAGCCTAGTTTTTCAAGTTCGTCATTTGCAATCCCCGTTAATCTTTGCCATCCTTAACGATCCTCATTCCGTTTTGATTTGTTCTTGCCTAAGTGTTTTCTATCCTAGAACACGATCATTTTAAGGTTTTATTCTATTTAAAGGCAACTCTTTACGACCCTAAAAATAACTCTAAACATCGTGACGTAACTCCTAAAATGTTGTTTATTCTCGGGTTGCGTTATCGTTCACACTATCAATGTTATTCCCAGAATTTTTTGTAAAACAGCTATATTTCCTTGAAATACAAATGGTTTGTTTCGTTTTATTTCAGTGCGAAATATCGTATTCCAAACTCACATCTTGTAAAAGTAAAGACTTGTCTCAAAAACGAAAATTGTTTGAAATCATCAGGTGTTTAATTTTTTAGTGTTTTTAGTTTTTGTGTTTCTATTCATACGTTCGTCCTATTATTACTATACTGACTCGTTTTATGACAGTTTACCTTTGATGCCAGTGAATACACGAAATATCATTTATCTGAACTGCGGAGAAAGATATGAAGACATGATTGATCATCGCAAGGAAAACCCAACAGCCTGAAAAAAATTCATCTGTGACCAGCTCCCAGTTGGCTTGATATTATAAAAGAATAAAGGAATATCACACCTGAATTAAATAAAACGTTCTGCTCACAGTAGTCACTCTAGTGCAATTTGCTCAACAAAATTTTGAATTTTTTTCCTTGATCCGATCCGTGATCCGATCCGTGATCCGATCCGTGATCCGATCCGTGATCCGGTTCGTGATCCGATCCGTGATCCGGTCCGGTCCGATCCAGGTTTTGTCGACGCCGCTGCTCCACAAAACAGTGAATGAACGAAAGTCTTGCGAAGCTGGTGCCAGTCGCGCCATCTTGTAAATATCTTGAAACAAATGGCGCCGCAAGAACTTGACAAGGTCTTGAGTATTGAGTCCTACGCCGAGGTCAGAAAAAGAAACGGAGATGATAACGAGCTGAACTCCCTTAAAATCATGCCACTAAACGGTATTTAAACGTACTATTCACTGGGCATCCTTCACTCGAGGGAGTTTCACAACTCGAAAGAAATCCATCGCAGAATAACACGGGATGCACCTTCAAATTCCTTCTCCAAAGACAATGAAAAGTCTCAGCCTCAACCACAGAAGAAAGGAAGGCCTTTCATCACTGATTCAGGCGACGAGAACTGAACTTTTCAGCATGAAGTAGACTATATATTTTCCTTCTGACTTCAGAACTGCTTAGATTATTTGTCATGCTCGAATGAGTTTTCGTCACATGACATCGTTTTGCATACTAAATGAGACGTCAAGGCGTTTCCGGTTCCGCTATTTTCAACAAACCGGCTACTGGAACAAATACACAAAAATCTAAAATTTAAGGCGATAAAATTGAGCTATTTCAAAATGGATCTAATAAAGTGGCAATTGAACTTCCTTTCGTGCAATTTTGGTCTGAAATCATACTTGTGATTTCAAATCGAACTCGCGCTACGCGCTCGTTCGATGTTGAAATCACGTGTATGATTTCAGACCAAATTGCACTCCACTCAGTTCAATTACCATTATATATCTATAGTTATAATTAAATAGCAAATATCACTGCTATTTTCTCGCCATTGAGTTGCATTTGATCTTATAATACAGCTATTCTTCTTTGTTCTTTCCACGTTGTCTTACAAAATTAGTACGAGCATTGTTCAGTTTTTTTTTTCCCGAAAACGAGCTGTTATCAATGTATTTCTAATCAGCATATCTCGCTTATTACTGAATTATATCCGGTGTCAGATTCTATAAAAGGAAAACGATCTCCTTTATTTAACTGATTAGGTTAGTATGTTATTTTTGACTAGAGGTTTATTGACCCTTCTGGCCTCCACTGGCCAGGCTAACTTGAAAAAAAGATCTTGCTGACATTTTAAAAAGGCTCAGTCACGTTTTTTTAGGTTGTTTTGGCCACATACAAATCACCTTCAAATTGAAGTAACCTGAAAATAGTGGGTTACCAAGATAGAAACACCAAGGAGACAATAATAAGCCATAAAGGAACAAACTGACATGGATTACAAACGAATAACTTGAGAGATTTAGCCGGCTAAACAGGCCTAAACGTTTTAAGGTGCGGAAGCCGTGACGAAGCTTCTTCAAGATATCCACGAGCAGAAGGCGCGTGTCGAGTTTGTATTATTTGCGTGAAGCTTTGGATACACTCTCTGTAACAGACCTTCTGAAACG
Source organism: Orbicella franksi (assembly GCF_964199315.1). Lineage (NCBI taxonomy): Eukaryota > Metazoa > Cnidaria > Anthozoa > Scleractinia > Merulinidae > Orbicella > Orbicella franksi. The sequence goes on along the minus strand of NC_138150.1, from coordinate 17,459,451 downwards.
TGGTGGTTCACCGGGCTTTTAACAAAATCTCTACCAGGGCAAGAAAGAAATCCACTAGGTTGACCCAATGCTAAACTGTATTTTCTAACTCAAATTTTTAATATTAGGACTAACTGCTTTTAAGAATATTTTTTATTTAAATCGTGGATTTATCTTAGCGAATATAGTAATTGTAAGTAGTAATGTTATTGTAAATAGTTGTGCGTTTTAATTTGTCATGAGCCCCTGACTCGGATCTGGGCAGCCACTCCCTACGTTTACGACTTAAAATAAAGTTACCTTACCTTACCTTAATTCTTCACCAGGACAGTACCAGGGAGTTCAATGTTATGTATAACTTAATCATATATTGATATACATGCAAAACTTTGTGACTCAGTATTTAAGATGCTAGGGTTGATGATGGCAAAAGACTTTAAGTTATTGCATTAAATTTTCAAAAGTGCGTCAACTGAAGCAACTCAATATACATAATTTAGTTTCGAGACCACAATGTCTGTCCAAAATGTTCGGTAAATTGTACGTCATTTTAATGCTAGCTTGTTTTCCTTATGAAAGAAGAAACTACTTGTGAAATGTTCGTGGCTAGTCTGACGCGGCGTTTCGTCTCGGCCAAGAGACTCTTCAGAGACCTTTAGAATTCAAAGGCAAACTCGTTGAGCATCACGCCCAAAGTCCCGTTCGCAAATTCTTGATGTTGACAGTCTGGCCCTCTATCGCAGAAGGATTCCCAACCGTATTTGACAACTGTTTGCTTTTGTATAAATTTAACTCGTGAACGTACGCTTGGGAATCCTTCTGCGATAGAGGGCCAGACTGTCAACATCAAGAATTTGCGAACGGGACTTTGGGCGTGATGCTCAACGAGTTTGCCTTTGAATTCTAAAGGTCTCTGAAGAGTCTCTTGGCCGAGACGAAACGCCGCGTCAGACTAGCCACGAACATTTCACAAGTATTTGACAACTCTTTGCTTTTGTATAAAGAAGAAACTAGAACGGAATTCCAAAATCGTGACTTTCTCTTGCAGGAGAAAACGCCACACCAGGGCCGGGGAGACTAAATTCGATATAAGGGAGAAGTCAAATTGATCAGGAGGGCCATAGAGGGCACAATTCCACCAGGGAGGGCAAATTAATCCACCAGCTTGCATGGGTTTCACCAGGTCTGTTACAGAAGAGTGTGTACAGTAAGAATAAAGGTTTCAGGATCCAAAAGGAATAGATGTGACGAGATGAAAGAATAAAATTAAACAAAGCAACAACGGATGACTAGCGACAACAAGAGTAAAAGAAATAGGCACCCTGAAAGGAAGTTAGAGTCGATTAGAGGTTAGAGGTTAGCCCTATGTGAAATCTCCCTTGAAATTACAAACACGAACGAATGACAAGAGCACATCAATAGATTTTCGTTCGAGCAAAGTTTGAACATCGAAGTTTTAAATCAGTTTGCTGTATTTTTTAACACTTCTCTCTTTGTTGTATGTATGCGCCATTCAGAGAGAAGATGGCAAAGTTGATGTATGTTTTTACGGTTGCTGCTTGGAATGATAACTCCGGATGAAGGAGCGCACACCATAAGCGACACTGACAACTACCAAGCTGACTACAACAGTTATGATACCGCTGACGGCATCTACGAAGTTCGTGACATCAGCTATGATACCGCTGACGATATCGACGAAGCTCGTGACATCAGCTATGACACCCCCGACGAAATCGACGAAGTTCGTGACATCAGCTATGATACCGCTGACGATAGCAACGAAGCTTGTGACATCAGCTAAGATACCGCTGACGATAACAAGGAAGCTCGTGACATCAGCTATGATACTGCTGACGACAGCAACGAAGCTCGTGACACCGGCTATGATACCGCTGACGACATGTACGAAGCTCGTGACACCAGCTATGATACCGCTGACGACAGCAACGAAGCTCGTGACACCGGCTATGATACCGCTGACGACAGCAACGAAGCTCGTGACATCAGCTATGATACGCTGACGACAGCAACGAAGCTCGTGACATCAGCTATGATACCGCTGACGATAGCAACGAAGCTCGTGGCACCAGCTAGTCCGAAATCTGGGTATGGTGAAATCAGAATTTCTAAGGTGATATTGAGAATTGGTAATAACAAATAATTCCGCAATGTAAGGAGGCGCCAGACCATTTTTGACTTTATACATTATGGTTGCAATGGCTTGCAATTGCCGCGTATGAAGTGTTGGTAGTTTCGCTCTTTGCAAGAGTTCCTCATACGTCGATTTATTGTCACAATAAACAGCTCGTGGTGCTCGTTCCTGAATTCGTTCTAGTTTTCTGGCATCAGAAGAACGACAAAAATGCCAGACAGTCTGACAGTATGTGAGATGAGGTAGTATAGCAAATTTGACAATGTGTAATTTAGCTGATGTCGGAATGAAGTTACGTAATCTCAGAAGAACACCAGTTTGACAGGAGGCTTTTCCACAAACATTGCTTACATGACTCGAAAATGATAGTTGATCGTCTAAGGTAACCCCTAAGAGCGTTATCTCTGGTTTCTGATCAATTACAGTGTCATTAATAACAATATGTAAATCCTTAGACAGTTCCTCGGGCCCAGACTCACCACCTGATACTTTGAAAAATTTCCTTGTAAAAAGTTGTTGTTGTACCACTCAGAGATGTTGTTTCCTTCCGCTTTCCGCTTCGTTAGTTGTCTTCGCCACTGAAAACAGTTGGTGATCATCCGCATACATAAATAACCTGGTTTTATCAGTGGAGAGGTGTAGATGGTTTTGGAATACATTCCAAAGAAGAGGCCCGAAGGCCGATCCCTGGAGACATCCTCCCGGGGAAGCGTACCAATCACTTGTTGTTTCCTGACTGATCCTAACCCTGTTTTTCCCATTTGTGAAATATAGGGGTGGCGAATGGTCCTTTAAAAACCCATGGTCTCGCAAAATTTTCACCAAATTTCACAGGTCTCGCAGTCTCGTTTTTTAGCGGTTATGTGCGTCTTGCAGTCTCGATTTTTCTCACAAAGCTGTCTCGCAGTCTCGATTTTTTTCAAGGCTTAGAAAGTCGTTAAGTACCGATTTGCTTATTTTTTTATAAAGTTAAATGACATCACAGTATCTTAGAACCTGAACGTCTTGAGTTCGCGTTTAAAACACTTTGAAGTCTCGGTCTCGCAATTGAAGAAATCAAAATGTCTCGGGCTCGCAAAGAAAAACGCTAATCTCGTCGTCTCGCAAAGTCTCGCATTTACCATTCGCCACCCCTAAATATGATCGCATCAGGGCTAGTGAGTTACCAGATACCGGATATATAGGGTAAAAAAAAACCTAGGGGATACCGGAGATATAGGGTAAAAAAAGACTTAGGGAATACCGGATATATAGGGTAAAAAACACTTAGGGTATACCGGATATTTGTGGAAATCATTAATGGATAAGGGATATTTAGAACAGCTTTTCTGGGATATCGAGTACGAAAATTGTTAGTTCATGAAATTGAAATTTACGGCATGCGTTTTGGAAAAGTAGGACAGGGATGAAAATTAGATTAAAGATGATTTCCAGTCTGCACTGTGCACCCTCGAGAGTTTATTTGCGTTTTTTGTTTCGTTTCATGTAAGACATCACACAATGTAAACATTTCGCAACTGCTTACATGAAGTAAATTCAAAGTTTCAAAACAACCGCCATTATGGATGCGAAGCGGTCGAAGCTTTATGCTTCGTTCTTTCTCATATTACTTGCTGAAACAACTTCGCAGCTGTAAAAATCAATGAAGCTGTTGGAAAAAGAATTTGAAAGGCTTCAAAACATTCCATCGAGTGAGATTTAGAATGTTTACAAACATTAGGGTGCTGAGACTGCGCAGTACAGACTGGAAATTATCTTTAAAGAGAGCACGTTTCGAAAACGTGACAGAGTTATCAGTTTCACGTGTTATGACCTTGGTAGCTTCTCTCTTCCGTCATCAATATTTCTTTAATTAAAAACATATACAGCCATTCCGAGAACGGTCTGCCTACAGAATGGACTGCTCGCAGTCTACCTATAGAAGTGTAACAGCGTACGTGGCAATGCTAAGGCATTATGGGTAAAGGTAGTTATCTCTTCCTTGATCGAAGTTCACCGCGGTGTAGGAGTAACTACAAATAAAAGTATTCATTGTTTTTCTTTCTTTCAGGCTGAAACACCGTGAACTTCAATTACCGTTGCTGAGCTAACACTACCAATAATTTCTTTCGGCATTGTCGCGTAGGCATTTACGATTTTGGAGGACAACCTTTCTCGAAACAACTGTATCGATGTTTATTCGTTATTTCCTGCAAAAAAAATCCTTCCGTTTCGCACTCGTTCAACTACAGGAAGATCGAAACATCTCAGTCAACAATTAAGTTTTGAACCATTAGCACAGCTACATAACCGCCCGGGGCTTAATCATTTGGATTGAAACCAGACTGGAACGCACTCTCTTAACTTCTGACCTCAAAGAGATGAAGCGTAACTATTTTTTTTCTGTGTGAAAATGTTGATAGACAGATAGTATCAAAAACAAATTGGATCAATACGTTGGAATTAATAACACTGGAGATAAAGTGTTCAAAACAGGAATTGAACTTATAAGGACTGCCGAAAACCATTAGGCTCTTCAAGCCGGGAAAAGTACATTTATTGACTTTTTTTGTGCGCACAAAACGAACCTTGTAAACTAGTAACAAGCAAAATGAGCTTACATTATCACTTAAGTCTCACTAAAATGATTAAAATCATCTTTTCTGGTTGGTATCAATGTTTGTAAGGAATTCACTTCCTTATTAATGTGTTTTTGAATGGCAGGGAGAGTTGTTTCATTTTCCTGTCATCGCAGAGCTTCAGTTCCCTCTCCAAAAATAAGCTTAGTCTGTTTTGGCATGAGCAACGCCGGGGGTGAAAAACCTGTTGCTGACCGTTCACGCACTGGTTCATTGACAAATTAGACTGCCAGAAGTCTCTCTTTTCCTCGAAAATCCGTGGGAAAAACGCAAAACAAGTAAGCGTGCGAGCGTAACTGTGAGCTTGACGTGCGAGCGGCGAGTGGCGATGCCGCGAGCCGCCACATAGCGCGCACTTCACGCTTACAGTCACGCTTGGGTACTAACTTGTCAGTTTGCGTTCTCTCCCACGGATTTTCGGGGAAAGGAGAGCCTGCTCGCAGTCTATTGACAAAGTAATACAAAGCAGTGAAGGTATAACCCACTGAATTGTTGAGTCATGTCGCCGATTCAGTTTTACACAAAGCGTGAGCACAGAGTGCTTGTCGGTACTGTTGATCCTGATTTCAGTGCAATTATCTGAAAATTGTGTCTGATCGATCCATACATAAGTAACCGTATTGGAGACATTTTTAATCAGGCAAACGTTCAGAGAAAAAGTTGTTTACTTATTTTGTATAAGAAAAGACCCTTTAAGAACTCAGAGGCTATTATTTTATATCGGAATAGTGTGCTATAACTCATCTCTGCATTACAGGAACTGTACTATCGGAAGAATAGAAAACATTTCGGTATTTCCGGAGAAATAAGCCCCCTCGCCCCAGGCAAATAACGTGATAAGATCAACAGGAAGAAATTACACGACCTTGTGACATCAATGTTTCTCAAACAGAGTTGAAATGTCCTCTTTTGGGAAAGTTAATTAAATTCAACGATATGACTAATTGCAATTAACATCCATCATCAACTTAAAGTTACGCCTTCAGATTAACAGGAAGCCGGGCTACCAGAATAGGCCGCGTTCGATATAGCAATATTCTCACATGGCTCCGAGGCTTTCAGTACAAACTTCTATATTTGGTGGTGTTTTCTTTATGTTCAAGTCTCTCTTGGGAATTGAGAAAGCCTCGGAACCAGCATTTGACATATGACCACAAATCGAACGTGGCCTATAAGATGAAATGACACATTTGCGAGAGCTCACATACAGTTGAACCTGAAGCAAGGAAACGGAGATCTTTCTATTTATATCACAGTTTATCGACGAAAAATGAGCAGCAATACGTTGATAGAAGTTTTTGGTCACATCGTGTTCAGTTTTACACGAGGAGTAACAACACTACAATCCACAAGAACCTGAATACACGGCAGAGTCTTTTGGCTACGATCCTCTACAAAGCACAGGTCGAGAATGGTATTATCATCCTGTTCGCGAGCTTATTTACCAGGAGTACAGCGACAGAGAAGCCACAAGCTTAGACTATCTAGCGTCTAGCCATCTTGATATAAAGGTTTTAAACGCGTGCTCAGCAGAGGAGAACGAAGAAACACAGGAAGATCAGCAAGATAGAGCAATGGCTTGGAAGCGACTCAGACCATCCGCTCTCAGAACAGTTTGTAACTCAATGTACATTGGAGCTTTCATTTCACTACTAACTGCCACCATTATAGGCTCAGAATACCTGTTGATATCTTATATCTCTTACAAAACGGCACTCAACTGCGAATTTCACCCCGAGTGATCAATTCCAAAACAATTACAATGGATAAGATCAGTTTCCAGTATAATATCTTGCGCATTCCTTTACTTGTGGCCCTTTGCATGTTTTCTATTTGTTTTTCGTGCATATCAGTTGAAAGGTTTGAAAAGGAAACTGTTCTTAGTTTGTTGTTTTGTTTACTGTTTAGATTCAATTTATCGTGTGGCCCTGCAAGCCCTAGGAATTTCTCATTCAAAGATTTCTTCTCTACAAAAGATTCCACTCAATGCTTTGTTTTCTGCCAGTGTAGGCTGGCAAGTCTATCTTCTAACAATTCATTTCCGTATACGACGGACAAGGAAACAGCAGCTGACATTTTTCTTAAAAATGATACTACCTGGGTGTTCCCATGTATTCATTGGTTACACTGCATCCTTTTTTATTTACCCGGCGTACAGGAAACAAAACGAGGAAGGCAAACTGTTAATTGCACTCTTCGCTCCTCTCATTGGAGTCATAGTCAAAACAATCTCGCGAATTTCCGTTCAGCAGTTATGGAACATTACCCATCCGGGATATTCCTATGCCTTGTTGACACCGCTGTATTTTGGATCAGCGGTTGTATTTCGAGTGTTAGAAGCGGATCTTGACAGTGTAGAATCAATTGCCATTCTTGGAATAATTCACGGAGCGTTAGAAGTCGTAGAACGAAGCACTATGGTTGTTATTGATCACATTTGCCATGTGATTTGGAAAAGAACATCAGCTCCTTGGGGAAGTTTTCGTACTCCTCGCCGTGAGAGACTAATGGCTGATATCGCTATCACGAGCATGTTGTTTGAATCAACTGCTATAGTGTCTGTTAACGGCTTTTTGTACTTGTATCAATTTATTTACTTACAAAACGATTCCCTTTTAAACCTGCTGCAGTCTTTCGCCTTTTGTACTTCAGTTCAACTGGTGATCGAGTGGTTTTTCACTAGCGTTTCTCTAGCGATCGAGACTCGCTATCAGAATATGGCTGTCATGGCTGTTTGGCGAAGACAGTGGAAAAGACATGTTTTAGTCGCGATCGTAAATGTGGTACCATTAGTTTTGTGGACTGCTGGACACCTTTTAGTAATCGTACATGAACGCTTTAATGAGTCCGTGAACCAGCCTTGTAAAATCCCTTTTTCTTGACAGTTAGACACATAAAAAGCGCGCCGTCCTCTGTTGGGGCCAAGCTTGTCTGGGCAATTTCAACTAATGTAGTAAGGACATCTCCTTGATGATCACTAAGGATGAACCGGTAATACAGGCTTAAAGTTGCCGATTAAGGGGAAATGATGTTGCGAACTTTTCTTCATCTTACCGTCTTGGCAGGACACGGCGGATGAACTACACATTGTACGTAAGTCATTTAACCTCAATTACTGAAGATGTTAGGTTAATCAGCTGAAAAGTAGAGACTGCTGAATAAGTTTAAAGCTTTGCATAGAATAACGTGAAAATATTACTTGCAGGGTTTCCTACAAAATAAAATCGCAGAAAGCACACTTATGCGTGACACTTAAGTTGTATCACTGACTGAAGTTTATTGAAGAACATTTATTGTATAAAATCACCAATGGTGGGTGCCCTTAAATTAGGCATCACTTGACTTTAAGCAACTAATTATGTATTATGCCTTCTCAGAACTGATTAACGCTTTTGTTTTCGTTTAGTTTTCAAAACAAAGTTTCATTCTTGCCACCAGTTGACGAAACAGCTAACGCAACCTTTTAGTAAACGACGATCTCAACCAGGAACGAAAGCGTTTTTTTTCGTCTCACGTTTTGGTTTGCAATGAATGATGAAAACGATTTTTTTTTTCCCACAAGGAATTGGGGTGGTAATTGTAACTGGAAAAAGATATATGTTACTTGCCGGCTGGGAGGTCCGTATAATGAAAAACTGTGACCGAGGTCTTGCGGAAATGCGGCCCGATTTTCAAGCCCGAGGTCACAGTTTTTTCACTATACGGACCGACCCTAAGCCGGCACATAACATTTTTATTTTTTTCCTGCGGTAAATTGGCTTAGAAGTTGGTTTGTTCACGCAACTTTGTCATTGAATTGGCTTACGTGCCGCCTACACACCATCGCAAAAAATCTAACGAGCGAACGAACGAGTAACTCAAGTACTGAGACAAAGAAAGATATATTAAAGGACAGCTTTATTTCCAGCTACGTTATGTTAGTTGCATCTAGTTCACCAGTTAAGTTCTCCAAAACTGCTTTTCCGGTGTGAAATTTCTGCAAAGTTGTACAACAAAAGCAATTTCTATCAGTCGTTGCGAAACACTCGAAATCAGTCTTTTTACCATAAATTGAGTAGCAGTTTTCGCGTAAATTCGTTGGGTGTGTTCCACAGAAATTCTCTTAGATACAGCAACGATCAGAGAGTTAAAATCGACTGCAATTGCCTTTTTTTTTGCTTAAAAATTGCGCTGCGAGAGAAACACAGGATTGCGCGCTATTACAACGCCGAGCTACAAACAGTCAAACTAACTCTCGCAACTTAAAAATACTCAATTCAATTTACTTATAGTGACTTTCCTTGACATTTTAAAGTGAATAGAGATAAACTTGCTTTGATTAATCATCGATGGAAGTGTAAAAAGAGCAAAGGGTGACGATTATTGCTAGTTCACTCACGAAAATTAACCAACATGGCAATTTCACCCGCGCTGTTTCCCGCCGTTAGCGTGACCGTGGTCAGAGATAGGAAAATCCGGACCGCGCTACTGAAAAACTAATCAGTTTGCAGGATTCGTTACCGTGCCCTCATGGGAAAAAATAAAAGTAGTTACGTACTCTCTGTTAATTTTGGTTCTGTTTGCCTGAAAATTAACATACTGAATAGATTGCTAAGCAAACATTTTCGCAAAATTTGAGCCAATTTGCACATTGAGTATGTTAATTTTCAGCCCTAGCTTACTAAAATAATCGCTTTCTTATATTTACTTTTTCTTGATAAAGGCGTCATGATCACTTTGAAACGCCGAGTCTTTCAGTCATTTTTGAATATCACTGCTTAAGCAAATCTCTTTTGATCAAAAATTTAAAATTTTGTCGAAAATTTTTAAAATATGCAGTCCTAGGAGAGGAACAAGAAACCGAATTTAAAAATCGAAAAAAAAAATAATAAGATATTCTTCTACCTGGTTTAATTTGTACAATTGCGTAGAACTAAATATCCTAAACTCAATAATGGCGAAAAAAATCATTCTCTAAAAAGATCATGACCTAAGTAAACAAAATTTATTAATTCACATATATTGGGCAATTGTATCGTTGCTCTAGAAGTTCCTTAAGATTCTTTGTTTTTTCTCGTATGGTTCTGATTGTTTTAATCCAGTGTTCAGGTTAGATCACAATAATGGACCTTAACAACTAACGCTATGTTTACCAAAGCCGCCAGTGTTACGGTAAATCTCGGTATAAAGAAGTCCGCATTTCTAAAGGCGTAGCCCGACAGGTGTTCCTGTTGGTTTCGAAAGTCATCGATTGTTTCGAAACTGACCATTTATTATCATTCATATCCACCACGGCACTTAAATTGAAAACCTTGAAATGAAGGCATTTACTTAGCTGATATTGTCGCGAGCATCAAGAACTAAGTGACTAACGCAGTAAGAATTTCACAGACTCAGTCAACCAGTTGGATTCTTCACACAGCAAGCTCAGGGTACAATTGGGATCAAAAAGATTTCCTTTGTCGTATGAGATGAGTAGCAGTACACTGATAGAGGTGTTTGGTCATATCGTGGTCAGTTTTACACGAGGAGTCACAGAGCACTACAATCCACAAGAACCTGAATACATGGTACAGTCTTTTGGCACAGGTCGAGAATGGTATTATTATCCTGTTGACGAGCTTATTTACCAGGAGTACAGCGACAGAGAAGTCACAAGTTTGGACTATCTAGCGTCTAACAGTCTTGAAATAAGGGTAAGAAACGCGTGTTCTCCAGAGGAGGACGAAGAAACGCAGGAAGATCCGGAAAATGAAGATAGAGCAATGGCTTGGAAGCGACTCAGACCATCCGCTTTCCGTACAGTTTGTAAATCAATGTACATTGGAGCTTTGATTTCACTACTAACTGCCGCCATTACAGGCTCAGTATACCTGTTGATTTCTTATATCTCTTACAAAACGGCACTCAACTGCGAATTTCACCCAAAGAGGTCAATTCCAGTACAAATACAGTGGATAAGATCAGTTTCTCGTATAATATCGTGCGCATTCTTTTACCTGTGGCCCTTTGCATGTTTTCTATTTGTTTTCCGTCCATATCAGTTGAAAGGTTTGAAAAGGAAACTGTTCTTAGTTTGTTGTTTTGTTTACTGTTTAGATTCAATTTATCGTGTGGCTCTACAAGCCCTTGGAATTTCTCATTCAAAGATTTCGACTCTACAAAGGATTCCGCTCAATGTTTTGTTTTGTGCCAGTTTAGGCTGGCAAGTCTATCTTCTAACAAGTCACTTCAGTATGCGTGAGACAAGAAAACGGCAGGTGACTTTTTTCTTTAAAATGATAGTACCCGGATGTTCTAATTTATTTATTGGTTTGACTGCATCCTTTTTCATTTACCCGGCGTACAGGAAACAAAACGAGGAAGGCAAACTGTTAATCGCACTCTTCGCTCCTCTCATTGGAGTCATAGTAAAGGTAATCTCACGGATTTGCGTTCAGCGGTTATGGAACATTGCCCATCCGGAATATTTGTTTGCATTGTTAGCACCGCTATACTTTGAATCAGCGGTTGTATTTCGAGTTTTACAAGCGGATCTTGGCAGTGTGGAATCAATTGCAGTTCTTGGAATAATTCACGGAGCTTTGGAAGTTGTAGAACGAAGCACCATGGTTGTTATTGATCACATTTGTCATGTGATTTGGAAAAGAACATCAGCTCCTTGGGGAAGTTTTCGTACTCCTCGCCGTGAGAGACTAATGGCTGATATCGCTATCACGAGCATGCTGTATGAATCAACTGCTATAGTGTCTGTTAACGGCTTTTTGTACTTGTATCAATTTATTTACTTACAAAACGATTCCCTTTTAAACCTGCTGCAGTCTTTCGCCTTTTGTACTTCAGTTCAACTGGTGATCGAGTGGTTTTTCACCAGCGTTTCTCTAGCGATCGAGACTCGCTATCAGAATATGGCTGTCATGGCTGTTTGGCGAAGACAATGGAAAAGGCATGTTTTAGTCGCGATCGTAAATGTGGTACCATTAGCTTTGTGGACTGCTGGACATCTTTTAGTAATCGTACATGAACGCTTTAATGAGTCCGTGAACCAGCCCTGCAAAATGCCTTTTGCTTGACGGTTGGACACATAAAAGCCGTCCTCTGTTGGGGCCAGGCTGGTCTAGACAATTTCAACTAATGTAGTAAGGACATCTCCTTGATGATCACTAAGGATGAACCGCTAATACAGGCTTAAAGTTGCCGATTATGGGGAAATGATGTTGCAAACTTTTCTTCATCTTACCGTCTTGGCGGGACTCGGCGGAATGAACTACACATTGTACATAAATGTCATCACCTTTATTACCGAAGATATTAGATTAATCAGCTGAAAAGTAGAGATTGCTGAATAAGTTTTAAGCTTTGTATAGAATAACAAAATATTTCTTGCAGGATTTCCTACAAAATAAAATCGTAGAAATCCCACTTATGCGTGAGACGTTTTGAGTTGTATCACTGACTGAAGTTGACTGAAGAAAATTTATCATATAAAATTAAAAATTATAGGTATACTGAGTGATGTTATCATTTTTGAAATCACTTTTGAACCTTTAACTGTACTTTAATGCTGCTGTATGATCGAAACATCTTCGGATCTCCCTCGGACGACTACGGCAATCTTCGGTTATGTTCAAAAATCTTCGGACATTTTCAGAAATGTTGGGAAACGTCCTGTGGCCTCAGTTCGGACAACTTTTGGAGCTTCTTCGGAAACTAGTCGGAAATCTTCGGAAAATCGTCATAAACGTTGTTACTAGTATGTTGATGTATTGTGGGGATTTAATATAACAAAAAGAAAATTACATGGTCGCTTGGAGATACGAAATTTCTCTTCCTATGTTGAAACTTATTCCACTCGTTTGCTGCGCTCACTCATGAAATATTCAACCCTCGAAGAGAGATTTCGTATCTCCGCGCGGCCATGTACACAATCATGAGTATGACTTCAAGAAGCAAAACCACCAAGATATATTTTTATTGTTGGAAAACTAAAAATAATAAAAATGCTATATAAGTACACTGCATTTTAAAAAAGGTTTTTTGATGGCTACGCATACGTAAGACCGTGATTTAAAATTGAAAATGTCTGCCAGGAAAAAAGAGTCTCTCCACAGATGTTTAGATTTTTGCTTCGAGTGTTTTGGCTTAAACAATGAAACCCTCTGTTTTTGTCTTTTCCCAGGGCCACTGCACCTCTCTGCGTTTGAGCAGTTAATACGTTTTCTACTGGTCTCGAAGAACTCGATCAAGGCAAAACATACAACACTGAGCAGAGGATCTGTGAACATTATAATCATCATCAGGATCAAAACCTCTTGAAAAAAGTCACTAAAAGCCAACTAAATTCTTGTACAAGCGAAAGCAGAGAATCTTAATTCGAGTACTTTTTAAGCAGAAATGCAGTAAAATTACCATGGTGGGTGCCCTTGAATTTGGTATCACTTTAAGCAACTAATTATGGTTATGCCTTCTCAGAACTGATCAACGCTTTTGTTTTCGCTTAGTTTTCAAAACAAACTCTCATTCTTACCTCTAGTTGACGAAACAGCTAACGCAACCTTTTAGTAAACGACGATCTCAACTAGGAACGAAAGCGTTTTTATCCTTTTCACGTTTTGGTTTCCAACGTATGTTGGAAAAGATTGTTCTACAAGGAATTGGATTGGTAATTTTAAATGGAGAAAGAAGTAGTTACGTACTCTCTGTTAATTTTGGTTCTATTTCCTGAAAATTAACATAGGTACTGATTAGATTGCTAAACAAACCCTTTAGCAAAATTTGAGTCAGTTTGCACGTTCAGTATGTTAATTTTCAGCCCTAGATTACTTAAATATTCGCTTTCTTGTATTTATTTTTTCTTGATAATAGCGTCATGATCACTTTGAAACGCCGAGTCTTTCAGTCATTTCTGAATATCTCTGCTTAAGCAAATCTCTTTTAATCAAAAATTAAAAATTACGTCCAAACTTTTTGAAATATACAGTCCTAGGAGAAGAACAAGAAACCGAATTTAAAAATCGAAAAAAAATTAAGATATTCTTCTATCTACTTTAATTTGTAAAATTGCGTAGAACTAAATATCCTAAATTTAATAACGGCGAAAAAACTCATTCTCTAAAAAGATCATGACCTAAGTAAACAAAATTTATTAATTCACATATACTGGGCAATTGTATCGTTGCTCTAGAAGTTCTTTAGGGTTCTTTGTTTTTATTCGTATGTTTCTGATTGTTTCAACCCAGTGCTCAGGTTAGATCACAATAATGGACCTTAATAATTAACACTACGTTTACCAAAGCCGCTAGTGTTACGGTAAATCTCGGTATAAAGAAGTCCGCATTTCTAAAGGCGTAGCCCGACAGGTGTTCCTGTTGGTTTCGAAAGTATTCGACTGTTTCAAAACTGAACAGTTATTGTCATTCATATCCACCACGGCACTTAAATTGAAAACCTTGAAATGAAGGCATTTACTTAGCTGTTATTGTCGCGAGCATCAAGAACTAAGTGACTAACGCAGTAAGAACTTCACAGATTCAATTAACCAGTTGGATTCTTCAGACGGCAAGCCCAGGGTACAAGTGGAATCAAAAAGATTTCCTTTGTCGAATAAGATAAGTAGCAGCACACTGATACAGGTGTTTGGTCATATCGTGGTCAGTTTTACACGAAAAGTCACAGAGCACTACAACCCACAAGAACCTGAATACACGGCAGAGTCTTTTGGCTACGATCCTCTACAAAGCACAGGTCGAGAATGGTATTATTATCCTGTTGACGAGCTTATTTACCAGGAGTACAGCGACAGAGAAGCCACAACCTTGGACTATCTAGCAGCTAGAAGACTTGATATAAGGATTATAAACGGGTGCTCAACAGAAGAAAACGAAGAAACACAGGAAGATCAGCAAGATGAAGATAGAGCAATGGCTTGGAAGCGACTCAGACCATCCGCTTTCCGAACTCAACTGCTTTCTGAACTCAACTGCGAATATCACCCAGAAAGGTCAATTCCAGTACAAATACAATGGATAAGATCAGTTTCCAGTATAATATCTTGCGCATTCATTTACTTGTGGCCCTTTGCATGTTCTCTATTTGTTTTTCGTCCATATCAGTTGAAAGGTTTGAAGAGAAAACTGTTTCTGGTTTGCTACTTTGTTTACTGTTTAGATTCGATTTACGTGTGGCTCTATAAGCCCTAGGAATTTCTCAATCAAAGATTTCTTCGGTCCTGCTTTATTATTTGTACCATTGACCACAGCTTCCCGAAAAATATCTTTCAATTGAACTCATGTGACGGCCCTTCTGAAAGGAACGAGAAAGAAAAGCAAAATGTATATGTTAACTTTGGAAAGCTCATGAAAAGGATCGTAGACATACCAACAATAGAAAGCTAAATAGTTTAGTCACGTGACGCAAAATTAGCGTGAAACGCTGGTTAATCAAAGACGCGCATCGGAGTTCTAATTGACGGACCAACTACCGCAAGCTTGAAGAGAGCTTAAGCGGAAGCAAATATTCATGTAGAAGAGCAAAAGTTGTTTCCTTTTTTCCTACTTTTTGGACAATGCATTGCGGAACAAAAAGCATTGCGACGGTAATTGTAAAATACTTTGGTAAAAAGTTTGAGTCGTCATGTACAGCCGGACAGATAAAAATTTGGAATCGACGCTGCTCGGACATTAAATGAGCTGGACCGAAAAGAAAGCGAAAAGTACAGCTGAAATTACGAACTAAACTAGTAGTTCTGTACTTAACTGAAAGAGTAAGAATGAGACAAAAAGATGCCTTTTTTCTTCAAGCGAAAAACAGCAACAATAGCATTTCAACCATTTCTTATCATCAAGTAATCGTAAAATCAACAAGGTACACTGAATATGATTATAAGATGTTTCATTGCTACGCGCTGCTATACGCGCTGGAAGACTGTCAACCTACGCCCACAAGGTTTCCGGAGAAGGACAAAAACGAAACATCAGTTTCAGTTTCATCAGTTTAGAGATTTTCATCTTTAAAGAGGCCACAAAGGGAAATAAAACCGTCCCAGCTCGCACAGATTTATACAACAAACGAAGGGTTGTTTACTGGGAACAACTACGATTGTGGTATTGACACTATCTACTTGTCCTAGTAAAATGAGTAGCAGTACACTGATAGAGGTGTTTGGTCATATCGTGTTCAGTTTTACACAAGGAGTCACAGAGCACTACAACCCACAAGAACCTGAATTCACGGCAGAGTCTTTTGGCTACTAATCCATTTAATCCGTTGTTTGTCTGCATGATCCACCACCTACTACTAACAAGCAAGCAGTCATATTCAAAAAGATTCCTCTGTCTAACTGGGCATTGAGGAGTTGATTAGATAAAATTACTATTGCAACTGACTTATCGAGTGTTTTGTGACTGTTCTATCTGGCGTTTTCTTAAACGAACGCTTTATTGTTGACATGATAGAAATAAAGTTTAATGACGTTTCGCGAAATTGATATCCGTTGAACCAACTCTCCTTGAGACAACTCTCAAGAATAGCATGACATCGTCTGAGAAGGAACAACTAACGACGAAGCTAAACAAGATATTGCCTTTTGATTGCAAGCGTTAACTTTCTCAGATTTGGCCAAACTGACTGCAGATGAGAGATGCGATTCCAGCAAATGCAGCTCGGACAGAAAGCCGTGGTCTAATTGGGTTTAAACCAGTCGTTTTACACCAAGTCCAAATACCTAGCTATTTGTCAACTCGAAGTTAATCAAGATAAATAAGCGACCACCATACGGTGGTTAATTTATCTTTAAACACTTCCAGTTTATAAATATGGCCGGGCGTTTCACTTGGGCACTGTGCCGGGTGATCTCGCGCGACCACTTGCTAAGGACCTGTCCACACTACGCCGAAGGAATTTGAAAACGGAGCTTTCACTCTCCTGAAAACGCATCAAATGTTTTCAATCCACACTACGCCGAAGGAATTTGAAAACGGAGCTTTCACTCTCCTGAAAACGCATCAAATGTTTTCAATCCACACTACGCCGGAGGAATTTGAAAACGGAGCTTTCACTCTCCTGAAAACGCATCAAATGTTTTCAATCCACACTACGCCGGAGGAATTTGAAAACGGAGGTTTCACTCTCCTGAAAACGCATCAAATGTTTTCAGTCCACACTACGCCGGAGGAATTTTAAAACGCAACAATCACCGGTCATTTTGTATTTGTGTTTCACGAAAACTTGGTCAGGGAAATCACATAATTATCGTGACGTCATCGATTTCGAAAAGCTATTCAAATTTCGAAAAGTATTCAACTTTCTCCGGTTTGAAGAGCGTTTTTGAAAAGTTCCGTTTTGATGACGGATTACTGTGGAGGTTAGGCCTAACAGTAGAAAAAAGAATGCGTTGTCAAATTTTTTCGCCGTACTGTGGACGCTGCCAAAGCTTTTCTCGTAGTTTTATGGCTCACTTTTCTAACAGAATAAACCTTCACATGAAAGACTGAGTTTCGTTTTCCACCAACTTTCTTTTCCTTCCTTTTTTGGAAGCATCAGACGCCAGTTAACGTTGTCACTCTTACCAACCTCATCCCTGGTCTTTATTGTACGGAATTCGCTTTGTCTGGTCCGTACTATTCCCCGGTATGGCCATCGCGCTTGGTTAAAAAGATATATACATGTATATAAACTGATTGCTATACATGGTTGTCAGTGAATTCGGTTGCGAAAGTCATACATTTCACCAAGAGACCATGATCTTGATTTCACTAAGTAATTTTGGCTGTTTACTGCTGTTGGTGTCGTTAACGCATCAACCGACATAATTGTTTTGGTTCTTCTTCCGCCACGCCTTGACTTTTTAGGTGATTCTTGTTTAAACAAGAAAATGAAATGTTCATTTCACTGATGACTGTAATATTACTAGCTAGACAGCCATGCAGAGAAAATAACGATGAACACAGAGCATCACAGGCCAACTGAGGTTGTAGTAAAAATTAACGTAACCTTGTTTTTCTTATTGGCCAACCGGGACATTCTACTCTTTTTTTAAGCTTCCTTGCGTTACTATAGTGTTTCTTTCATTTTAAACACGCCCATCAATTTTCGTAAATTATAGCATTTATGTCAATGAAGTAAAATATGCTGTTCTAACAGTTGGAACATTTAAATAAAGTTTAGACAAGTCCTCTAAACGTTTGAAATTTCACTTTCCACCCCGACTTCACTGACCTCGTCATCGGTCACATTTCAATCCTTTCTTTTGTCTAAGCCGAGAAAACTAAAAGTTGTGTATTGAAAACAACTACGATTGTAATATTGACACTACCTACTTTTCCTAGTAAAATGAGCAGCAGTACACTGATAGAGGTGTTTGGTCATATCGTGTTCAGTTTTACACGAGGAGTCACAGAGCACTACAACCCACAAGAACCTGAATACACGGCAGAGTCTTTGGGCTACAATCCTCTACAAAGTACAGGTCGAGAATGGTATTATCATCCTGTTGATGAGCTTATTTATCAGGAGTACAGCGACAGAGAAACTGCAAGCTTTAATTTTCCAGCATATGGTGGGCTTGATATCAGGGTAATAAACGCGTGCTCCACAGAAGAAAACGAAGAAATGCAGGAAGATCAACGACATCAAGATAGCGCAATGGCTTGGAAGCGACTCAGACCAGCGGCTCTCACAACAATATGGAAATCAATGTACAATGGAGCTTTGATCTCACTTCTGACCGCAATCGTCGTGGGTTTGGTATACATGTCGATCTCTTACGTCTGTTATAACACTTTGCACTGCTCTGAATTTCACTCAGAAACCCAACCAATTCCAGAGAAAGTACAGTGGATAAGAACAACATCCACCGTGATCTCTTGCGCCTTCCTTTACATCATGGTACTTTACAAGCATGCTATTTCTTTTTCGCTCATATCAATTATTGGGAGTAAAAAGAAAACTGATCCTAGTTTGCTGCCTTATTTACTGTTTGGATTCACTTTATCGTTTTGCTTTACAAGCCCTGGGAATAACTCATTCGCAGGTTTCCTCTTTACAGAAGATTCCACTCAACATTTTGTTTCTTCTCAGTGTATGTTGGCAAGTCTATCTTCTAACGAATCACCTTTGCATAAGGTCAAGGAGACGCCGGGTCACTTTGTTCTTCCAAATGATAATACCCGGCTGTTTGTGTTTCATATTTGCCATCATTACCACCTCTTTTATTTACCCAGTCTACAACAAGGAAAACAAAGAGGGCAAACTGCTAATCGCACTCTTCGCTCCTCTCATTCCAGTCGTTCTCAAAGTAATCTCGCGGATTTCTGTCCAGCGGTTGTGGAACATTGCCCATCCGGGATAATTATCCCCGATGTTCGTACGTCTTACTGGCGCCGTTATATTGTGGCTCAGCGGTTATACTTCGAATTTTACAAGCGGATCTTGGCAGTTTGCAACCAATCGCCATTCTTGGAATAATTCACGGCGCTGCAGAAGTCATAGAACGAAGTACCATGGTTGTGATTGATCATATTTGTCTCGTAATCTGGAAAAGAACATCAGCTCCTTGGGGAAGTTTTCGTACTCCTCGCCGTGAGAGACTAATATAATGGTTGATGTCGCTATCATGAGCATGTTGTATGAATCAACTACTGAAGTGTCTGTTAACGGATTAATGTACTTGTATCAATATATATACTTAAAAGACGATTCCGTTTTAGAACTGCTGCAGTCTCTTGCTATCGCAGCTTCAGTTCAACTGGTGATCGAGTGGTTTTTCACCAGCGTCTCTCTAGCGATCGAGACTCGCTATCAGAATATAGCTGTCATGGCTGTTTAGCGAAGAAGAAGGAAAAGACATATCTTGGTAGCGATTGTAAATGCAGTGCCTTTGGCTATGTGGGTTAGCACGAATCTTTTAGCAATTCTACATGAGCGCTTTGAAAAGTCCTCATATCAGCCTTACAGAATGTCTTTCACTTAGGGAATGTCTGTCAAGACAAGATACCGTAATGATTCGATTTAGTGCTCTCCCTGCAACAGGCCATTTTCGAGTTTCCCTTTGCCTCTGTGTCAAAACGAGTGCTCGTGACGTGCCAAACCATTCATATGAAAATGTGTTCCACCTACTGGTTCATTTTCATGCGATTCAAATTCATTTTCATATGAAAGGTTTCGAACGTAGACTCCTTTTGATACAGAGGCACGTGGTAACTCGGAAATGGCTTATTATATTGCCCCATAGCGAAAGAGGGAGGGCGGGGAGGGAGGGTTCCAGACATTGACATACAACCCTACTTAGACTGATTAGACAAATGAATCATATATATCTAGTGAGTAGTCTGCTTTCTCATCAGTCTCATCATTATGTTCAACAAATTTTTTATACGGAATAATTAAAGAAATGGTGTTTTTACTGTAAGAGCTCCCATTGTTTGTCACAGCTCTTGAGTTGAAGTATCTGCGGTTTTTCATCGAAGTGTTGTATCACAGATGCGCATATTCAAAGAGAAATTAAATAAGCTCCTCTTCCCTAATAAGGGTCTGATAAGCGTTCCATCTCAATTAAGCGCCATCTTTGAGCTACCAAGAGTAAATTGGCACTAAATCTAATTACGGTACCAAGGAACAGTCCGAAAATATGATGGATGGGCAACGCAAAATCAATCACCTACGCTGTTTTCTCGACTGTCCTGCGTTGGGTTTTTCCTATTTTCATAGGTCGCAGTGTTATCGTTTTCAAAAGTAACAGAAAGAACTCACTGACAACTCTAACAGACAGCTGTTAGAGCTGTGTTTTATTACTTAAGAGTCGGAATGATTTGTAATTATACTACAATTGTAAACTCCAGTAGCTTTAACTTAGTTCAATTAGTAACTTATTCAGTTTTAATACGATTTGTCAATTACAAGTTTAAACCTAGTTTAAGTTGATAATTTCAGTCCGTTTGGACCATAGAGGTAATTTCTTCAAAATAAGAAAATTACTGTTTAAGCGTTTTCAAGGCGTATGGGACACAAATATCAGGATATTTAATGAGATATTTACATAATAGTTTCCGGGAAATTTAGGAAATAAGGAAATATTTGTAACTTTTGATATTTGGGGATATTTCTTAAACTTTGTTTTCAATCAGAAAATTGCTCAGTCCATTGCAGTACTAATCCAGCTTTGCGGTTCTTATCTGGAAAATGTATTCCAGGTCGGTCATTCTCCAAAATGGCGACCGATGAGAACTGCTACCAGCCTGAATCGCCTAGGATTCTTAGTGTCCTTATTTCTACAATAATGTCGTAATATTTCAAACTCGAAAGACCGTGTTTGACCACATTTCCAAACACCGAGAAGAGAGTTGAAATTACGACGCGCAGCAGAGTACATTTGACGAACGTCGAGGTGTTTGGAAATGTGGTTATTATAAACACTTTCTTGAGCGTTTGATATATTTTCTCAATCGAATCTAAACTAAGGAGAAAACGAGGAAATAAAATCGTAGAAATCTATGCTAATTAAGATCAGATATCCAAACATCCTCACGGTCATGATTTTGTGTTTAAACTTGAGGCATTACTAATGAGTTTGAGAAGGAAAGAGCCTAAGTATACAGTTCTTCAGCTTCTACAAGTGAAATAATTCATTCAAATTGTGTTTTGAAAAAAAAGATAGTTGGAGAGGTTTTCAGGGTATTTAGAAAAACGTTTCCGAATTTCCGGGAAGATAGTTTGACGATATTAAGTGATATGGTGGATAGGCCTAGTTTTTGTTTTCCCGAGCAACGGTCAAAGTGTTTGAATAACAAGTTGATCGTAGAAAAGGGGTGGCTGTAATTGGGGTTCCAGTGGTTTCAGCTTTTTTATCGTATTTATGTCAACTTAGCAATAAATGTGCTAACCAGTTAAGTTAGTATTTTAATTTTTTTTTTTTTAAGACAACTGCAGAAATTCTCGCACGCTCATTGGCTAATTTTCATTGCCAATAAGCGGACAGACACATGAGTTTTTAATTTATGCGATGTGTCAACGAGCGAGAGCGGGCAATTTAACAATTTGTCATCGTAAAAACAAATTGACGTCAGTGTTTTATGCGTCTGTCCTGTTATTGACAATGAATTTCGTCATAACGTTGCGGATCCACTCGGCTATTGTCTCGTGGATCCACAACTACTTTGACAATGTTATAATGAAATTAACGATCAAGAACAGGACAGACGCACGAAAACCTGACGTCAATTTGTTAATTCAACTATGAATATAAAACAACTTCTGTGCTATTTACAATTTTGTTCATTACAGTGCCCAAATAGCTCTATAGGACCAATCCTGAAGAACTTCAGTAAAACAAAGTTGATGGATCAGTCAGTTAATTGGCGATGATTGAGTGGTTAATAGTATAACATTACAATTAATCAATATTGAGACCACACATGCTATCATAGCCAGTGCAGTAGTGATCTTACCTAAGCCAACCCATCCATGGATTTTTTTTTAAAAAAAAAAATTAGCAATAATAGTGATCATTATCATCCCGTCAATGACATTGGATCCATATTAAAAGCGTAGCCATATGTTTTAGTGCACTCATTCGTTTAAACTTAAACCGTTTGATTACCATGTTCCTCTTCAAGACGTGACATAAGATTTCGACTCTGGCACAAAGCTTGGCAGAAACTTTGAATTTCAGCAAATGAAGATTCAATGGAAGACAACACTGACGACTACAAAAGGACAGAACGAAACAAGACTCACCAACAGCCAGACAGATTTTTTTGTTCAGAATGTTTATTGTACATAAACTATACGAAGCACCGTCATGAGCTCACTGGACTATGTTGATGACTTTGCAAGTGTAGGCTGTTTGATGGGTTAACAGCAATCAGGAATATTTCAAAGAAGAATAATTTTTTGAAAGAAGCACTTGTTTTGTCTTACAGTTAAACAACCACTGGGGGCCAGGGGATTCATCAAACAATCCGAGGAATGGACAACCTTGGACCACCAGTTAACAAATAGATTCCATGTTGCCATGCATCTGTTCAGTAATAGATCACAGATGATGTCAAAATGTGGTAATAACAATAAAATGGTACATGAGGTGATAGCCGAGTGTGTCACTGATGTTCTTGCCACATTTTGAAATTTTCTGTGACCTATTACTAAGCAGACGCACAGCAACATGGAATCTACTTGTTTTGTATGATAGAGAAAAAAAAAACATTGTTAATGACGTCATCTATCCATTTGTCCTTCAACAGATCAGAGGTAAGAATCAATACAAATGTGAGAATAATAATTATTCGACCTATTATAAAAATCATAAAATTAAAAATTATAGGTATACCGAGTGACGATATCATTTTAATCCACAAGTGTGATATCATGTGTGATATCATTTTTGAACTTTTAACTGTACTTTAATGTTGCTGTATGATCGAAACATCTTCGGATCTTCCTCGGACGACTACGGCAATCTTCGGCTATCTTCAAACATTTTCGGACATTTTCGGGAAATGTTGGGAAACGTCCTGTGGCCTTCGGACAACTTTTGGAGAGTCTTCAGAAATCTTCGGAAACCAGTCGGAAGTCTTCGGAAAATTCTCATAAACGTCGTTATTAGTATCTTGATGTATTGTGGCGATTTTATATAAATAAAAAGAAAATTACATGGTCGCTTGGACATACGGAATTTTCCTTCTTATGCTGAAGATTATTCCACTCGTTTCCTACGCTCACTCATGAAATATTCACCCCTCGAAGAGAGATTTCGTATCTCCGCGCGGCCATGTACACAATAATGAGTATGACCTCAAGAAGCAAAACCACCAAAGTATATTTTCATTGTTGGAAAACTGAAAATGATAAAAATGCTATATAAGTACACTGCATTTTAAACTACGTGTTTTGATGAGCTACGCATGCGTGAGTTTGTGATTTAAAATTGAAAACGTCTGCCAGAAAAAAAAATAGTCTCTCCACAGACGTTTAGATTTTTGCTTCGAGTGTTTTGGCTTAAACAATGAAACCCTCTAGTTTTGTCTTTTCCCAAGGCCACTGCATCTGTCTGCGTTTGAGCAGTTAATACGTGTTCTACTGGTCTTGAAGAACTCGATCAACGCAAAACATACAACACTGAGCAGAGGGTCTGTGAACAAATTCCTTCTCCAAAGACAATGAAAAGTCTCAGCCTCAACCACAGAAGAAGGGAAGGCCTTCCATCACTGATTCAGGCGACGAGAACTGAACTTTTAAGCATGAAGTAGACTATATTTTTTCCTTCTGACTTCAGAACTGCTTAGATTATTTGTCATGCTCGAATGAGTTTTCGTCACATGACATCGTTTTGCATGCTAAATGAGCCGCAAAGGCGTTTCCGGTTCCGCTATTTTCAACAAACCGGCTACTGGAACAAATACACAAAAATCTAAAATTTAAGGCGATAAAATTGAGCTATTTCAAAATGGATCTTGTGATTTCAAATCGAACTCGCGCTACGCGCTCGTTCGATTTTGAAATCACGCGTATGATTTCAGACCAAATTACACTCCACTCAGTTCAATTACCATTATATATCTATGGTTATAATTAATAGCAAATATCACTATTTTCATGCCATTGAGTTGCATTTGATCTTATGATACAGCTATTCTTCTTTGTTCTTTCCAGTTAACCCACGTTGCTAATTATTTGTCTTACAAAATTAGTACGAGCATTGTTCAGTTATTTTTTTTCCGAAAACGAGCTGTTATCAATGTATTTCTAATCAGCATATCTCGCTTATTCCTGAATTATATCCAGTGTCAGATTCTATAAAAGGAAAACGATCTCCTTTATTTAACTGATTAGGTTAGTATGTTATTTTTTACTAGAGGTTTATTGACCCTTCTGGCCTCCACTGGCCAGGCTAACTTGAAAAAAAGATCTTGCTGACATTTTAAAAAGGCTCAGTCACGTTTTTTTAAGTTGTTTTGGCCACATACAAATCACCTTCAAATTGAAGTAACCTAAAAATAGTGGGTTACCAAGATAGGAACACCAAGGAGACAATAATAAGCCATAAAGGAACAAATTGACATGGATTACAAACGAATAACTTGAGAGATTTAGCCGGCTAAACAGGCCTAAACGTTTTAAGGTGCGGAAGCCGTGACGAAGCTTCTTCAAGATATCCACGAGCAGAAGGCGCGTGTCGAGTTTGTATTATTTGCGGTAAGCTTTGGATACACTCTCTGTAACAGACCTTCTGAAACGTGGTGGTTCACCGGGCTTTTAACAAAAACTCTACCAGGGCAAGAAAGAAATCCACTAGGTTGACCCAATGCTAAACTGTATTTTCTAACTCAAATTTTTAATATTAGGACTAACTGCTTTTAAGAATATTTTTTATTTAAATCGTGGATTTATCTTAGAGAATATAGTAATTGTAAGTAGTAATGTTATTGTAAATAGTTGTGCGTTTTAATTTGTCATGAGCCCCTGGCTCCGGATCTGGGCAGCCACTCCCTACGTTTACGACTTAAAATAAAGTTACCTTACCTTACCTTAATTCTTCACCAGGACAGTACCAGGGAGTTCAATGTTATGTATAACTTAATCATATATTGATATACATGCAAAACTTTGTGACTCAGTATTTAAGATGCTAGGGTTGATGATGGCAAAAGACTTTAAGTTATTGCATTAAATTTTCAAAAGTGCGTCAACTGAAGCAACTCAATATACATAATTTAGTTTCGAGACCACAATGTCTGTCCAAAATGTTCGGTAAATTGTACGTCATTTTAATGCTAGCTTGTTTTCCTTATGAAAGAAGAAACTAGAACGGAATTCCAAAATCGTGACTTTCTCTTGCAGGAGAAAACGCCACACCAGGGCCGGGGAAACTAAATTCGATATAAGGGAGAAGTCAAATTGATCAGGAGGGCCATAGAGGGCACAATTCCACCAGGGAGGGCAAATTAATCCACCAGCTTGCATGGGTTTCACCAGGTCTGTTACAGAAGAGTTTGTACAGTAAGAATAAAGGTTTCAGGATCCAAAAGGAATAGATGTGACGAGATGAAAGAATAAAATTAAACAAAGCAACAACGAATGACTAGCGACAACAAGAGTAAAAGAAATAGGCACCCTGAAAGGAAGTTAGAGTCGATTAGAGGTTAGAGGTTAGCCCTATGTGAAATCTCCCTTGAAATTACAAACACGAACGAATGACAAGAGCACATCAATAGATTTTCGTTCGAGCAAAGTTTGAACATCGAAGTTTTAAATCAGTTTGCTATATTGTTTTAACACTTCTCTCTTTGTTGTATGTATGCGCCATTCAGAGAGAAGATGGCAAAGTTGATGTATGTTTTTACGGTTGCTGCTTGGAATGATAACTCCGGATGAAGGAGCGCACACCATAAGCGAGACTGACAACTACCAAGCTGACTACAACAGTTATGATACCGCTGACGGCATCTACGAAGTTCGTGACGTCAGCTATGATACCGCTGACGATATCGACGAAGCTCGTGACATCAGCTATGACACCCCCGACGAAATCGACGAAGTTCGTGACATCAGTTATGATACCGCTGACGATAGCAACGAAGCTTGTGACATCAGCTAAGATACCGCTGACGATAGCAACGAAGCTCGTGACATCAGCTATGATACCGCTGACGACAGCAAAGAAGCTCGTGACACCGGCTATGATATCGCTGACGACATGTACGAAGCTCGTGACACCAGCTATGATACCGCTGACGACAGCAACGAAGCTCGTGACACCGGCTATGATACCGCTGACGACAGCAACGAAGCTCGTGACATCAGCTATGATACGCTGACGACAGCAACGAAGCTCGTGACATCAGCTATGATACCGCTGACCATAGCAACGAAGCTCGCGACACCAGCTATGATACCGCTGACGACAGCAACGAAGCTCATGACATCAGCTATGATACGCTGACGACAGCAACGAAGCTCGTGACATCAGCTATGATACCGCTGACGATAGCAACGAAGCTCGTGGCACCAGCTAGTCCGATATCTGGGTATGGTGAAATCAGAATTTCTAAGGTGATATTGAGAATTGGTAATAACAAATAATTCCGCAATGTAAGGAGGCGCCAGACCATTTTTGGTAGTTTCGCTCTTTGCAAGAGTTCCTCATACGTCGATTTATTGTCACAATAAACAGCTCGTGGTGCTCGTTCCTGAATTCGTTCTAGTTTTCTGGCATCAGAAGAACGACAAAAATTCCAGACAGTCTGACAGTATGTGAGATGAGGAAGTATAGCAAATTTGACAATGTGTAATTTAGCTGATGTCGAAATGAAGTTACGTAATCTCAGAAGAACACCAGTTTGACAGGAGGCTTTTCTACAAACATTGCTTACATGACTCGAAAATGATAGTTGATCGTCTAAGGTAACCCCTAAGAGCGTTATCTCTGGTTTCTGATCAATTACAGTGTCATTAATAACAATATGTAAATCCTTAGACAGTTCCTCGGGCCCAGACTCATCACCTGATACTTTGAAAAATTTCCTTGTAAAAAGTTGTTGTTGTACCACTCAGAGATGTTGTTTCCTTCCGCTTTCCGCTTCGTTAGTTGTCTTCGCCACTGAAAACAGTTGGTGATCATCCGCATACATAAATAACCTGGTTTTATCAGTGGAGAGGTGTAGATGGTTTTGGACTACATTCCAAAGAAGAGGCCCGAAGGCCGATCCCTGGAGACATCCTCCCGGGGAAGCGTACCAATCACTTGTTGTTTCCTGACTGATCCTAACCCTGTTTTTCCCATTTGTGAAATATAGGGGTGGCGAATGGTCCTTTAAAAACCCATGGTCTCGCAAAATTTTCGCCAAATTTCACAGGTCTCGCAGTCTCGTTTTTTAGCGGTTATGTGCGTCTTGCAGTCTCGATTTTTCTCACAAAGCTGTCTCGCAGTCGCGATTTTTTTCAAGGCTAAGAAAGTCGTTAAGTACCGATTTGCTTATTTTTTTATAAAGTTAAATGACATCACAGCATCTTAGAACCTGAACGTCTTGAGTTCGCGTTTAAAACACTTTGAAGTCTCGGTCTCGCAATTGAAGAAATCAAAATGTCTCGGGCTCGCAAAGAAAAACGCTAATCTCGTCGTCTCGCAAAGTCTCGCATTTGCCATTCGCCACCCCTAAATATGATCGCATCAGGGCTAGTGAGTTACCAGATACCGGATATATAGGGTAAAAAAAAACCTAGGGGATACCGGAGATATAGGGTAAAAAAAAACTTAGGGAATACCGGATATATAGGGTAAAAAAAACTTAGGGTATACCGGATATTTGTGGAAATCATTAATGGATAAGGGATATTTAGAACAGCTTTTCTGGGATATCGAGTACGAAAATTGTTAGTTCATGAAATTGAAATTTACGGGATGCGTTTTGGAAAAGTAGGACAGGGATGAAAATTAGATTAAAGATGATTTCCAGTCTGCCCTGTGCACCCTCGAGAGTTTATTTGCGTTTTTTGTTTCGTTTCATGTAAGACATCACACAATGTAAACATTTCGCAACTGCTTACATGAGGTAAATTCAAAATTTCAAAACAACCGCCGTTATGGATGCGAAGCGGTCGAAGCTTTATGCTTCGTTCTTTCTCATATTACTTGCTGAAACAACTTCGCAGCTGTAAAAATCAATGAAGCTGTTGGAAAAAGAATTTGAAAGGCTTCAAAACATTCCATCGAGTGAGATTTAGAATGTTTACAAACATTAGGGTGCTGAGACTGCGCAGTACAGACTGGAAATTATCTTTAAAGAGAGCACGTTTCGAAAACGTGACAGAGTTATCAGTTTCACGTGTTATGACCTTGGTAGCTTCTCTCTTCCGTCATCAATATTTCTTTAATTAAAAACATATACAGCCATTCCGAGAACGGTCTGCCTACAGAATGCACTGCTCGCAGTCTACCTATAGAAGTGTAACAGCGTACGTGGCAATGCTAAGGCATTATGGGTAAAGGTAGTTATCTCTTCCTTGATCGAAGTTCACCGCGGTGTAGGAGTAACTACAAATAAAAGTATTCATTGTTTTTCTTTCTTTCAGGCTGAAACACCGTGAACTTCAATTACCGTTGCTAAGCTAACACTACCAATAATTTCTTTCGGCATTGTCGCGTAGGCATTTACGATTTTGTAGGACAACCTTTCTCGAAACAACTGTATCGATGTTTATTCGTTATTTCCTGCAAAAAAAATCCTTCCGTTTCGCACTCGTTCAACTACAGGAGGATCGAAACATCCCAGTCAACAATTAAGTTTTGAACCATTAGCACAGCTACATAACCGCCCGAGGCTTAATCATTTGGATCGAAACCAGACTGGAACGCACTCTCTTAACTTCTGACCTCAAAGAAATGAAGCGAAACTATTTTTTTTCTGTGTGAAAATGTTGATAGACTGATAGTATCAAAAACAAATTGGATCAATACGTTGGAATTAATAACACTGGAGATAAAGTGTTCAAAACAGGAATTGAACTTATAAGGACTGCCGAAAACCATTAGGCTCTTCAAGCCGGGAAAAGTACATTTATTGACTTTTTTTGTGCGCACAAAACGAACCTTGTAAACTAGTAATAGGCAAAATGAGCTTACATTATCACTTAAGTCTCACTAAAATGATTAAAATCATCTTTTCTGGTTGGTATCAATGTTTGTAAGGAATTCACTTCCTTACTAATGTGTTTTTGAATGGCAGGGAGAGTTGTTTCATTTTCCTTTCATCGAAGAGCTTCAGTTGCCTCTCCAAAAATAAGTTTAGTCTGTTTTGGCATGAGCAACGCCGGGGTGAAAAACCTGTTGCTGACCGTTCACGCACTGGTTCATTGACAAATTAGACTGCCAGAAGTCTCTCTTTTCCTCGAAAATCCGTGGGGAAGAACGCAAAACAAGTAAGCGTGCGAGCGTAACTGCGAGCTTGACGTGCGAGCGGCGAGTGGCGATGCCGCGAGCCGCCACATAGCGCGCACTTCACGCTTACAGTCACGCTTGGGTACTAACTTGTCAGTTTGCGTTCTCTCTCACGGATTTTCGGGGAAAGGAGAGCCTGCTCGCAGTCTATTGACAAAGTAATACAAAGCAGTGAAGGTATAACCCACTGAATTGTTGAGTCATGTCGCCGATTCAGTTTTACACAAAGCGTGAGCACTGAGTGCTTGTCGGTATTGTTGATCCTGATTTCAGTGCAATTATCTGAAAATTGTGTCTGATCGATCCATACATAAGCAACCGTATTGGAGACATTTTTAATCAGGCAAACGTTCAAAGAAAAAGTTGCTTACTTATTTTGTATAAGAAAAGACCCTTTAAGAACTCAGAGGCTATTATTTTATATCGGAATAGTGTGCTATAACTCATCTCTGCATTACAGGAACTGTATAATCGGAAGAATAGAAAACATTTCGGTATTTCCGGAGAAATAAGCCCCCTCGCCCCAGGCAAATAACGTGATAAGATCAACAGGAAGAAATTACACGACCTTGTGACATCAATGTTTCTCAAACAGAGTTGAAATGTCCTCTTTTGGGAAAGTTAATTAAATTCAACGATATGACTAATTGCAATTAACATCCATCATCAATTTAGGGTTACGCCTTCAGATTAACAGGAAGCCGAGCTACCAGAATAGGCCGCGTTCGATATAGCAATATTCTCACATGGCTCCGAGGCTTTCAGTACAAACTTCTATATTTGGTGGTGTTTTCTTTATGTTCAAGTCTCTCTTGGGAATTGAGAAAGCCTCGGAACCAGCATTTGACATATGACCACAAATCGAACGTGGCCTATAAGATGAAATGACACATTTGCGAGAGCTCACATACAGTTGAACCTGAAGCAAGGAAACGGAGATCTTTCTATTTATATCACAGTTTATCGACGAAAAATGAGCAGCAATACGTTGATAGAAGTTTTTGGTCACATCGTGTTCAGTTTTACACGAGGAGTAACAGAACACTACAATCCACAAGAACCTGAATACACGGCAGAGTCTTTTGGCTACGATCCTCTACAAAGTACAGGTCGAGAATGGTATTATCATCCTGTTCGCGAGCTTATTTACCAGGAGTACAGCGACAGAGAAGCCACAAGCTTAGACTATCTAGCGTCTAGCCATCTTGATATAAAGGTTATAAACGCGTGCTCAGCAGAGGAGAACGAAGAAACACATGAAGATCAGCAAGATAGAGCAATGGCTTGGAAGCGACTCAGACCATCCGCTCTCCGAACAGTTTGTAACTCAATGTACATTGGAGCTTTGATTTCACTACTAACTGCCACCATTATAGGCTCAGAATACCTGTTGATATCTTATATCTCTTACAAAACGGCACTCAACTGCGAATTTCACCCCGAGTGGTCAATTCCAAAACAATTACAATGGATAAGATCAGTTTCCAATATAATATCTTGCGCATTCCTTTACTTGTGGCCCTTTGCTTGTTTTCTATTTGTTTTTCGTCCATATCAGTTGAAAGGTTTGAAAAGGAAACTGTTTCTGGTTTGCTACTTTGTTTACTGTTTAGATTCAATTTATCGTGTGGCCCTGCAAGCCCTAGGAATTTCTCATTCAAAGATTTCTTCTCTACAAAAGATTCCACTCAATGCTTTGTTTTCTGCCAGTGTAGGCTGGCAAGTCTATCTTCTAACAAGTCACTTCAGTATGCGTAAGACGAGAAAACAGCAGGTGACCTTTTTCTTTAAAATGATAGTACCCGGATGTTCTAATTTATTTATTGGTTTGACTGCATCCTTTTTCATTTACCCGGCGTACAGGAAACAAAACGAGGACGGCAAACTGTTAATCGCACTCTTCGCTCCTCTCATTGGAGTCATAGTCAAGACAATCTCGCGGATTTCCGTTCAGCGGTTATGGAACGTTGCCCATCCGGGATATTCGTTTGCCTTGTTAGCACCACTGTACTTTGAATCAGTGGTTGTATTTCGAGTGTTACAAGCGGATCTTGACAGTGTAGAATCAATTGCAGTTCTTGGAATAATTCACGGAGCTTTGGAAGTTGTAGAACAAAGCACCATGGTTGTTATTGATCACATTTGTCATGTGATTTGGAAAAGAACATCAGCTCCTTGGGGAAGTTTTCGTACTCCTCGCCGTGAGAGACTAATGGCTGATATCGCTATCACGAGCATGCTGTATGAATCAACTGCTATAGTGTCTGTTAACGGCTTTTTGTACTTGTATCAATTTATTTACTTACAAAACGATTCCCTTTTAAACCTGCTGCAGTCTTTCGCCTTTTGTACTTCAGTTCAACTGGTGATCGAGTGGTTTTTCACCAGCGTTTCTCTAGCGATCGAGACTCGCTATCAGAATATGGCTGTCATGGCTGTTTGGCGAAGACAATGGAAAAGACATGTTTTAGTCGCGATCGTAAATGTGGTACCACTAGCTTTGTGGACTGCTGGACACCTTTTAGTAATCGTACATGAACGCTTTAATGAATCCGTGAACCAGCCTTGTAAAATCCCTTTTTCTTGACAGTTAGACACATAAAAACCGCGCCGTCCTCTGTTGGGGCCAAGCTTGTCTGGACAATTTCAACTAATGTAGTAAGGACATCTCCTTGATGATCACTAGGGATGAACCGCTAATACAGGCTTAAAGTTGCCGATTAAGCGGAAATGATGTTGCGAACTTTTCTTCATCTCACCGTCTTGGCAGGACACGGCGGATGAACTACACATTATACATAAATGTCATTTAACCTTAATTACTGAAGATGTTAGGTTAATCAGCTGAAAAGTAGAGACTGCTGAATAAGTTTAAAGTTTTCTATAGAATAACGTGAAAATATTACTTGCAGGATTTCCTACAAAGTAAAATCGCAGAAATCACACTTACGCGTTGTATCACTGACTGAAGTTTATTGAAGAAAATTTATTATATAAAATCACCATGGTGGGTGCCCTTAAATTAGGCATCAGTTGACTTCAAGCAACTAATTGTGTGTTATACCTTCTCAGAACTGATTAACGCTTTTGTTTTCGTTTAGTTTTCAAAACAAAGTTTCATTCTTGCCACCAGTTGACGAAACAGCTAACGCAACCTTTTAGTAAACGACGATCACAACTAGGAACTAAAGCGTTTTTTTTTTTTCGTCCCACGTTTTGGTTTCCAATAAATGATGAAAACGATTTTTTTTTTCCCACAAGGAATTGGGGTGGTAATTGTAAATGGAGAGAGATATATGTTATTCGCCGGCTGGGAGGTCCGTATAGTGAAAAACTGTGACCGAGGTCTTGCGGAAATGTGGCGCGATTTTCAACCCCGAGGTCACAGTTTTTTCACTATACGGACCGACCCTAAGCCGGCAAATAACATTTTTATTTTTCCCTGCGGTAAATTGGCTGAGAAGTTGAATTGTTCACGTAACTTTGTCATTGAATTGGCTTACGTGCCGCCTACACACCATCGCAAAAAATCTAACGAGCGAACGAACGAGTAACTCAGATACTAGACAAAGAAAGATATATTAAAGGACAGCTTTATTTCCAGCTACGTTATGTTAGTTGCATCTAGTTCACCAGTTAAGTTCTCCAAAACTGCTTTTCCGGTGTGAAATTTCTGCAAAGTTGTACAACAAAAACAATTTCTATCAGCCGTTGCGAAACACTCGAAATCAGCCTTTTTACCATAAATTGAGTAGCAGAATTCGCGTAAATTCGTTGGGTGTGTTCCACAGAAATTCTCTTAGATACAGCAACGATCAGAGAGTTAAAATCGACTGCAATTGACTTTTTTTTGCTTAAAAATTGTGCTGCGAGAGAAACACAGGATTGCGCGCTATTACAGCGCCGAGCTACAAACAACCAAAGTAACTCTCGCAACTTAAAAATACTCAATTCAATTTACTTCCAGTGACTTTCCTTGACATTTTAAAGTGAATAGAGATAAACTTGCTTTGATTAATCATCGATGGAAGTGTAAAAAGAGCAAAGGGTGACGATTATTGCTAGTTCACTCACGAAAATTAACCAACATGGCAATTTCACCCGCGCTGTTTCCCGCCGTTAGCGTGACCGTGGTCAGAGATAGGAAAATCCGGACCGCGCTACTGAAAAACTAATCAGTTTGCAGGATTCGTTACCGTGCCCTCATGGGAAAAAATAAAGTAGTTACGTACTCTCTGTTAATTTTGCTTCTGTTTGCCTGAAAATTAACATACTGAATAGATTGCTAAGCAAACACTTTGGCAAAATTTGAGCCAATTTGCACATTGAGTATGTTAATTTTCAGCCCTAGCTTACTAAAATAATCGCTTTCTTATATTTACTTTTTCTTGATAATGGCGTCATGATCACTTTGAAACGCCGAGTCTTTCAGTCATTTTTGAATATCACTGCTTAAGCAAATCTCTTTTGATCAAAAATTTAAAATTTTGTCGAAAATTTTAAAAATATGCAGTCCTAGGGGAAAAACAAGAAACCGAATTTAAAAATCGAAAAAAAAAATTAAAATATTCTTCTACCTGGTTTAATTTGTACAATTGCGTAGAACTAAATATCCTAAACTCAATAATGGCGAAAAAAATCATTCTCTAAAAAGATCATGACCTAAGTAAAGAAAATTTATTAATTCACATATATTGGGCAATTGTATCGTTGCTCTAGAAGTTCCTTAAGATTCTTTGTTTTTTCTCGTATGGTTCTGATTGTTTTAATCCGGTGTTCAGGTTAGATCACAATAATGGACCTTAACAACTAACGCTATGTTTACCAAAGCCGCCAGTGTTACGGTAAATCTCGGTATAAAGAAGTCCCCATTTCTAAATGCGTAGCCTGACAGGTGTTCCTGTTGGTTTCGAAAGTCATCAATTGTTTCGAAACTGACCATTTATTATCATTCATATCCACCACGGCACTTAAATTGAAAACCTTGAAATGAAGGCATTTACTTAGCTGTTACTGTCGCGAGCATCAAGAACTAAGTGACTAATGCAGTAAGAATTTCACAGACTCAATCAACCAGTTGGATTCTTCACACGGCAAGCTCAGGGTACAATTGGGATCAAAGATTTCCTTTGTCGAATGAGATGAGTAGCAGTACACTGATAGAGGTGTTTGGTCATATCGTGGTCAGTTTTACACGAGGAGTCACAGAGCACTACAATCCACAAGAACCTGAATACATGGTACAGTCTTTTGGCACAGGTCGAGAATGGTATTATTATCCTGTTGACGAGCTTATTTACCAGGAGTACAGCGACAGAGAAGTCACAAGTTTGGACTATCTAGCGTCTAACAGTCTTGAAATAAGGGTAAGAAACGCGTGTTCTCCAGAGGAGGACGAAGAAACGCAGGAAGATCCGGAAAATGAAGATAGAGCAATGGCTTGGAAGCGACTCAGACCATCCGCTCTCCGAACAGTTTGTAAATCAATGTACATTGGAGCTTTGATTTCCCTACTAACTGCCGCCATTACAGGCTCAGTATACTTGTTGATTTCTTATATCTCTTACAAAACTGAACTCAACTGCGAATTTCACCCAAAGAGGTCAATTCCAGTACAAATACAGTGGATAAGATCAGTTTCTCGTATAATATCTTGCGCATTCTTTTACCTGTGGCCCTTTGCTTGTTTTCTATTTGTTTTCCGTCCATATCAGTTGAAAGGTTTGAAAAGGAAACTGTTCTTAGTTTGTTGTTTTGTTTACTGTTTAGATTCAATTTATCGTGTGGCTCTACAAGCCCTTGGAATTTCTCATTCAAAGATTTCGACTCTACAAAGGATTCCGCTCGATGTTTTGTTTTGTGCCAGTTTAGGCTGGCAAGTCTATCTTCTAACAAGTCACTTCAGTATGCGTGAGACAAGAAAACAGCAGGTGACTTTTTTCTTTAAAATGATAGTACCCGGATGTTCTAATTTATTTATTGGTTTGACTGCATCCTTTTTCATTTACCCGGCGTACAGGAAACAAAACGAGGACGGCAAACTGTTAATCGCACTCTTCGCTCCTCTCATTGGAGTCATAGTCAAGGCAATCTCGCGGATTTCCGTTCAGCGGTTATGGAACGTTGCCCATCCGGGATATTTGTTTGCATTGTTAGCACCGCTATACTTTGAATCAGCGGTTGTATTTCGAGTGTTACAAGCGGATCTTGGCAGTGTAGAATCAATTGCAGTTCTTGGAATAATTCACGGAGCTTTGGAAGTTGTAGAACGAAGCACCATGGTTGTTATTGATCACATTTGTCACGTGATTTGGAAAAGAACATCAGCTCCTTGGGGAAGTTTTCGTACTCCTCGCCGTGAGAGACTAATGGCTGATATCGCTATCACGAGCATGCTGTATGAATCAACTGCTATAGTGTCTGTTAACGGCTTTTTGTACTTGTATCAATTTATTTACTTACAAAACGATTCCCTTTTAAACCTGCTGCAGTCTTTCGCCTTTTGTACTTCAGTTCAACTGGTGATCGAGTGGTTTTTCACCAGCGTTTCTCTAGCGATCGAGACTCGCTATCAGAATATGGCTGTCATGGCTGTTTGGCGAAGACAATGGAAAAGACATGTTTTAGTCGCGATCGTAAATGTGGTACCATTAGCTTTGTGGACTGCTGGACACCTTTTAGTAATCGTACATGAACGCTTTAATGAATCCGTGAACCAGCCTTGTAAAATCCCTTTTTCTTGACAGTTAGACACATAAAAACCGCGCCGTCCTCTGTTGGGGCCAAGCTTGTCTGGACAATTTCAACTAATGTAGTAAGGACATCTCCTTGATGATCACTAGGGATGAACCGCTAATACAGGCTTAAAGTTGCCGATTAAGCGGAAATGATGTTGCGAACTTTTCTTCCTCTTACCGTCTTGGCAGGAGTCGGCGGGATGAACTACACATTGTACATAAATGTCATCACCTTTATTACCGAAGATATTAGATTAATCAGCTGAAAAGTAGAGATTGCTGAATAAGTTTTAAGTTTTGTATAGAATAACATTAAAATATTTGTTGCAGGATTTCCTACAAAATAAAATCGTAGAAATCCCACTTATGCGTGAGACGTTTTGAGTTGTATCACTGACTGACGTTGACCGAAGAAAATTTGTCTATATAAAATTAAAAATTATAGGTATACTGAGTGACGATATCATTTTTGAAATCACTTTTGAACCTTTAACTGTACTTTAATGCTGCTGTATGATCGAAACATCTTCGGATCTCCCTCGGACGACTACGGCAATCTTCGGTTATGTTCAAAAATCTTCGGACATTTTCGGGAAATGTTGGGAAACGTCCTGTGGCCTCAGTTCGGACAACTTTTGGAGCTTCTTCGGAAACTAGTCGGAAATCTTCGGAAAATCGTCATAAACGTTGTTACTAGTATGTTGATGTATTGTGGGGATTTAATATAACAAAAAGAAAATTACATGGTCGCTTGGAGATACGAAATTTCTCCTCTTATGTTGAAACTTATTCCACTCGTTTGCTGCGCTCACTCATGAAATATTCAACCCTCGAAGAGAGATTTCGTATCTCCGCGCGGCCATGTACACAATCATGAGTATGACTTGAAGAAGCAAAACCACCAAGATATATTTTTATTGTTGGAAAACTAAAAATAATAAAAATGCTATATAAGTACACTGCATTTTAAAAAAGGTTTTTTGATGGCTACGCATGCGTAAGACCGTGATTTAAAATTGAAAATGTCTGCCAGGAAAAAATAGTCTCTCCACAGACGTTTAGATTTTTGCTTCGAGTGTTTTGGCTTAAACAATGAAACCCTCTGTTTTTGTCTTTTCCCAGGGCCACTGCACCTCTCTGCGTTTGAGCAGTTAATACGTTTTCTACTGGTCTCGAAGAACTCGATCAAGGCAAAACATACAACACTGAGCAGAGGGTCTGTGAACATTATAATCATCATCAGGATCAAAACCTCTTGAAAAAAGTCACTAAAAGCCAACTAAATTCTTGTACAAGCGAAAGCAGAGAATCTTAATTCGAGTACTTTTTAACCAGAATTGCAGTAAAATCACCATGGTGGGTGCCCTTGAATTTGGTATCACTTTAAGCAACTAATTATGGTTATGCCCTCTCAGAACTGATTAACGCTTTTGTTTTCGTTTAGTTTTCAAAACAAACTCTCATTCGTACCTCTAGTTGACGAAACAGCTAACGCAACCTTTTAGTAAACGACGATCTCAACTAGGAACGAAAGCGTTTTTATCCTTTTCACGTTTTGGTTTCCAACGTATGTTGGAAACGATTGTTCTACAAGGAATTAGATTGGTAATTTTAAATGGAGAGAGAAATAGTTACATACTTTCTGTTAATTTTGGTTCTATTTCCTGAAAATTAACATAGGTACTGATTCGATTGCTAAACAAACCCTTTAGCAAAATTTGAGTCAGTTTACACGTTCAGTATGTTAATTTTCAGCCGTAGATTACTTAAATATTCGCTTTCTTGTATTTATTTTTTCTTGATAATGGCGTCATGATCACTTTGAAACGCCGAGTCTTTCAGTCATTTTTTAATATCTCTGCTTAAGCAAATCTCTTTTAATCAAAAATTAAAAATTACGTCCAAAATTTTTGAAATATACAGTCCTAGGAGAAGAACAAGAAACCGAATTTAAAAATCGAAAAAAAATTAAGATATTCTTCTATCTAGTTTAATTTGTAAAATTGCTTAGAACTAAATATCCTAAATGTGATAACGGCGTAAAAACTCATTCTCTAAAAAGATCGTAATCTAAGTAAACAAAATTTATTAATTCACATATATTGGGCAATTGTATCGTTGTTCTAGAAGTTCTTTAGGGTTCTTTGTTTTTTCTCGTATGTTTCTGATTGTTTCAACCCAGTGCTCAGGTTAGATCACAATAATGGACCTTAATAATTAACGCTACGTTTACCAAAGCCGCCAGTGTTACGGTAAATCTCGGTATAAAGAAGTCCCCATTTCTAAATGCGTAGCCCGACAGGTGTTCCTGTTGGTTTCGAAAGTATTCGACTGTTTCGAAACTGACCATTTATTATTATTCATATCCACCACGGCACTTAAATTGAAAACCTTGAAATGAAGGCATTTACTTAGCTGTTATTGTCGCGAGCATCAAGAACTAAGTGACTAGCGCAGTAAGAACTTCACAGATTCAATTAACCAGTTGGATTCTTCAGACGGCAAGCTCAGGGTACAAGATTTCCTTTGTCGAATAAGATAAGTAGCAGTACACTGATAGAGGTGTTTGGTCATATCGTATTCAGTTTTACACGAGGTGTGGCAGAGCACTACAACCCACAAGAGCCTGAATACACAGCAGAGTCTTTTGGCTACGATCCTCTACAAAGCACAGATCGAGAATGGTATTATTATCCTGTTGACGGGCTTATTTACCAGGAGTACAGCGACAGAGAAGCCACAACCTTGGACTATCTAGCGGCTAGAAGACTTGATATAAGGGTTATAAACGCGTGCTCAACAGAAGAAAACGAAGAAACACAGGAAGATCAGCAAGATGAAGATAGAGCAATGGCTTGGAAGCGACTCAGACCATCCGCTCTCCGTACAGTTTGTAAATCAATGTACATTGGAGCTTTGATTTCACTACTAACTGCCACCATTGTAGGCTCAGTATACCTGTTGATATCTTATATCTCTTACAAAACTGAACTCAACTGCGAATATCACCCAGAGAGGTCAATTCCAGTACAAATACAATGGATAAGATCAGTTTCCAGTATAATATCTTGCGCATTCATTTACTTGTGGCCCTTTGCATGTTCTCTATTTGTTTTCCGTCCATATCAGTTGAAAGGTTTGTAAAGAAAACTGTTTCTAGTTTGCTGCTTTGTTTACTGTTTAGATTCAATTTACCGTGTGGCTCTATAAGCCCTAGAATTTCTCAATCAAAGATTTCTTCTCTACAAAAGATTCCACTCAATGGTTTGTTTTGTGCCAGTGTAGGCTGGCAAATCTATCTTCTAACAATTCACTTCCATATGCGACGGACAAAGAAACAGCAGGTGACTTTTTTCTTAAAAATGTTACTACCCGGCTTTTCACATTTACTTAGTGCTTTCATTGTAGCCGTTTTCATTTACCCAGCGTATAACAAACAACATAAGAAAGTCAAACTGTTAATCGCAGTCTTCGCTCCTCTCATTGTAGTCATAGTCAAAACAATCTCGCGAATTTCCGTTGAGCGGTTAAGGAACATTACTCATCCGGGATATTCCTACGCCTTGTTGACACCGCTGTATTTTGGATCAGCGGTTGTATTTCGAGTGCTACAAGCGGATATTGGCCAGGAGGGAGAGGTGAACACGTCAGATTTGGCTGACTCTATGATCATGGCCATTATGACGTCACGGCGAAAGAAGCGCGCAAATGCACAAAATTTTCGAAAATGGCGTCGTCGCCTCTCGCTGATACAACTCTTTGAGGCAGATTTCTCCTATCATTCCAGCTTCAAATGGTATTGTATTTGGATCTCAAGGAGTGACTATCATTTTTCTTTCTTTAGAGGTAAGTAGATTTTAATTATAACGGAAAAATCTTGGAGAAAGTGTATTTAAAGTGTTACAGTCATCGCTCTCCGTTGGAAATATGTGGGGCAAAATTTTGACTATTCGTCCTGTAAAATTGCCCTTTTTACGTGATCGGTAACGTAAAGAAACGTGTAACTTGGTCACAGAATAGCTTATATGTATAGGAAAACATTGTATCTGAAGATGATTTTGAAGAATT
Organism: Orbicella franksi; assembly: GCF_964199315.1. Lineage (NCBI taxonomy): Eukaryota > Metazoa > Cnidaria > Anthozoa > Scleractinia > Merulinidae > Orbicella > Orbicella franksi. The sequence goes on along the minus strand of NC_138150.1, from coordinate 17,418,987 downwards.
AGCAGTAAAAATGATCAGTCCATTTGAGTATGAAATATCTGCGATCTCGTGCTCGGAGTGTTCTTTCACGAAACTGAAACCTTTTCACATATTCTGCAATGGGCCTAGCAAACAAAAATATTATCCACAATGAAGGAAATGAGAACTTTCACAAACAAGAACTTTAGCTTAATTATTTAAATAAGACAAACCCTGCCTACTGCACAACGGTGGTTAAAATGCAGACAGAGGATAACATGCAGACTGCAGACTTTTTAAGAATATTGTATTCCCATTTCCTTTATATAGAGCTTGTGCTCTGTTAAGCCTGAAATATACGGCACAGGTTAGCCGGTGTATGGTTAGCTCGATCTCTTTATAAATGAAAATGGGAATATGATATTCCTAAAAAGCCTGCAGTCTACATTTTACTCATGGTTTGCAGTCTAGTGTTGTAAGACTTTTCTCTTCTTCATAGGCCACTTTCGTGCTGCTTTGACCACAGGCTGGTAGTTCAGAGTATATTCAATTTCCCATAGGGAGCCTCTGCAGAGGAGAGAGTACAAGGCCCCATTTATATGGTGTCGGGTACTGAAGACAACCCTATCAGACCCTTCTGAGGCAACTTTATCAAGTGTTTAATATATGACATGAAGTGGTCCTTCCAGGATTACTTAAGCCTTTTTTTATACTCCAGTGCTCAGTTATCCTTCTTCCTTTGGCTTCCTTTCAGTCATTTGATCACTGTGGGGTTTTGTGAGTCAATTTTTATTTCTTCATACCATGAGTTGCCCCAGGTGGGCCAGTCATAGTATTTTGACAAAAAAAGGTTATCATGCCTACTAGGATTACCTTGGTTATGTTGCTAAAGGTGGCTTGTGTTTCACTTTCTCAACAAAACAATAAAAGTTAGCTTGTTTAGGGTCACTGGGGCGAGGGCTTTCTTGGTTACCTAAGATCAAAAAAGGGGCCTCACTGTCGGCTGCAATTATGTATGCTTATTTCGCAAAACTTGAGTACCAAACTTGGTCACCTTGAGTTCCTGTTGCTGAATCTTATTATGTTTACAAAATTGGCACTGTTGATCAACAATTAAGGTATTTGAAGTCTGATTTATTTTAATTCCTAAACAATATTGTAAATTTTCTTTAAGTAAGGATCCAAAAATGCTTTATGCAGATTGATTGTTGTAGTTTGTTTGACATGCTTCAGAAAATTTTATTTTTCTTTTCTGTGCAGGTGAGGGTGCTGAAAAAAATTCTTTATGTGAAAATCTGAAGACCTCAGTTCAATACATTGATACTGGAAATGAGCTATTTAATGTTTTATAAATTATGATATTAGCTCCATGTACATTACCGCATTGTATCTGCTTGGACGGGACTTAAAAGGTGGATGGGGGTTGGATCATTTAATTGTGAGAATTGCATTTTTTAATGGTAAATACATACTCGAGTTCGTGGTGCTAGATCTCATTAGGAAATTTGTCTTTTAGTTTACATTTTCTGTTGAAAAGAGTTAGGGGCGATATGAAAACCAAAGAGGGAAGGGAGGTCATATAAACATTTACTGCAATTTTTGACTGGTGAATATTATGAGGAGTCTTATTATTTTGATCTTTTTAAACCTTAAGTTACCACCCTCCACTACCTTTGCAAGACCATTCAAGCAGGTCCCATTTCTGGCAGTACATGCAACCACCATGGAAAGCTATCTATTTATTGTCAGTGTACTGTCAATTAAACATTTAAAACCCAATCTTGTGTGTTATTTGCTGGAAATGTACACTTATCATTTTCTTGAAGCCAAAAATAAACTCATCAATGCAAAAAGCAACAGGGGGAACCTGGGATGGAAAGAGCTGGGGAAAAATCAGGCTTGACGTTCATGTTTACAAGTACAACCTCTCTGTGACACTCTTCTCGAGAATATTTCTTTGTAGTTCAGTTTAAGCTTAGTGTAAAATAATTGTTAGAACTATCTTTGTTCACATAAGATTTATGATGAAAATTAAAAGCATAAAGTATAAAGAAAAGAATTGATTATCATTTCAAACTTAGAGGTAGTAAAGCTATTACAGTTTGTCAAGACAGATACTATTAGAAAACAAGGGTTTGGTTATAATAAGAGATCACCTGATATTGATCTTTCTAGCTTTGTCATAACCTTCTACTGAACTCTTTGTTTTGGCAAAAAGTCATTTTGACTTAACAAGTTTCTCCTTGTTAAGTTAACTCTTATTGCTAATGACTTAGCATAGGAAGTATCCCTGTTCATATATCCTTTCCACTTTAATTCACTTGCTGCTTGGAACCAGAGTCTATTTTTTAGGTCTTTCTATATGACATCCTACGCAGTTGTCTTTTACAGTCTATACAGTCTACTGAGAAATGAAAAATAAATAGAACCCAAAGCACCACTTTAGGACACCTCTCTTGTCAGAAGTTCAGAAGAAGAAACAGCTTTGCACTGCATGCGGACGCCCGAGGAAACAGATCATGCTCCAATCTCAGATTTCACGAATATTTTGACATGAAATGAAGCACCTTTCTGGGAAGAGGTCTGGTCCGTGTTATTCTGAATATCATCCGTTTCATCTAGGTCTCCTGTAGAGTGATTTTATATCATTTTACCATCTAAAATATCCACACGTCTGCTCGGAGCTGGTTGGCCTCGCAGAAGAAAATGTTATCTTTGACGGTTTTGTGGATAATTTAGCGCAGAAAAATAATTCCTTGGTACATTATTTACTTTCCAACCCAGCATATGACTTGATAGTTCAAATGTCTTTGCAAGGGAACATTTTCTCATATTTCGAGGGTTTCGAGTATCGATCAGCGGGTCCTCCACGCTATCGTCTACAAAATAATGGGTTTAAACCCACTGATCATTTTTATGCACATGTTAAATGATTCGTTTTCATCACTGTTCGAACATTTTAAACCATATCAAGATCATGTTTTTGTGTTTGTGTTGTTCATTGTTGGGTTCTCCAGATATCGCCCAAGAAACGGGTGCAAAACTCCACTTTTTCAATCCCGTTTTTAATTAAGCGATCTCAAAATTTTGCATGTTTTTGTGCCTTCTGACTTCTAGTTTTTGAACACCAAAGTATTTTTGGCCACAATTTTAACAGGTTATCTTATTCCTGTGGTCTGTTGATCGCTTTCTTTCAAATTCTTTGAGTAATCATCGGATGAAAAACTTGTCTGGTGTCATTCTTTAGCGGCCATTGAAACTTCACGGGCCGGCTCACGAGTGACGTCATAACGGCCAAGATCATCGGGGGCGCAATCGCATGGCAACGCAAGCGAAGTTGACCTCTCCCTCCTGATCTTGGCAGTATACAATCCATCGCCATTCTTGGAATAATTCATGGCGCTACAGAAGTCATAGCACGAAGCACCATGGTTGTGATTGATCGCATTTGTCACGTGATTTGGAAGAGAAAATCTGCTCCTTGGGGAAGTTTTCGTACTCCTCGCCGTGAGAGACTATATCTAATGGCTGATATCGCTATCATGAGCATGTTGTATGAATCAACTGCTATAGTGTCTGTTAACGGCTTTCTGTGCTTGTATCAACTTATCTACATACAAGACGATTCCCTTTTAAAGTTGATGCAGTCTTTCGCCTTTCATACCTCAGTTCAGCTTGCGATTGAGTGGTTCTTCACTAACGTCTCTCTAGCAATCGAGACTCGCTATCAGAATATGGCTGTCATGGCTGTTTGGCAAAGAAGATGGAAAAGACATGTTTTAGTCGCGATCGTAAATGTTGTTCCATTAGCTCTTTGGACAACTGGAAACCTTTTAGTAATCGTACATGAACGCTTCAATGTGTCCGTGAACCAGCCTTGCAAAATGCCGTTTTCTTGAGAATTAAGACACATAAAACCCCTCCTCTGTTGAGGCCACGTTGATCTGAACAACATATATACAGCAAGCTATCTCCTCGATGATCACTATGATCAAACGCTGAGAAGTCCATAATCTCGAGGAAATAATTTAGGCAACTTTCTTCATGCGAGCACGTTACCTCACAGTCTTGGCAGAACGTGGCGTGATCATAGTTAGTAGAGGGGTGATGAACCTTTTAAAATTATACTGAAGATAACAAGTCAATAAATTGAACAAGTAGAGACTACTCAACACGTTTATAACCTTGTATAGACTATCGCGAGAATATTGTTGTAGGATGGAGTAACTTGATTTGGAACAAAAAAACCTCTTTTTTCGCCTGAAGAAAATTGCAGTCACGTGGAAGACTCATTAAGTTGTACCACTGAGGTTCATCGGGAAAAAATAGACGTTTCAAGTTAGCGTTCGAGTTCTATAAGCTGTGTTTACATGATATTGGAGTGACTTTGATACCGGCGCGAGTTCACCCCAGTCCCCACTCGTGGCTCTGTGTTGGTTTACCTGATACCACCAGAAAAATGTTATACCGGACCATAGTTACTAACTATGACCGGACGAGTCATTCGGGCGTGAATTTACCCGATTACTGAAGCTGAGCCAGAATTTCATTCCGGTACGAAATCTCGCAAGAGTATCATGTAAACGAAGAACAACGTCAATCTCGTGGGAGACTGGAGCCGATTGATGCATGCGTAGTTCATTTCATCCAATCCAAGATGGCGTCGCGTAAACCACATTGGGGCATGTGTCCCCTATATAAGCATGATACGAAATCAACTTGTAATCCTGGTATCAAACTCCCGCTGGTGCGAGTTTTCTCATGTAAACAATGACTGCCTCCCCTCCCTTCCCCCCCCCCCCCCCCGACAAAAAAAAGAGTTTACGTATCGTTAAAATAAAGATGAGATGTGCCTTTCTGGAACCGATGAAAGCCGTTGTTTTTGTTTGTTTGTTTTGAAAAAAGAACTGCATCCTTACCAACACTTGACGGAGGGGAACAGTGCTGTACCTTAGAGTAAACTTAGACGGCGGCACATATTCATACTATTGACGAGCGAAAGCGTTTCTTACCTTGTTTCTGTTTTGCTCATAATATCTGAAGGAAATGATTTTTGCACAATGGATTGTGGTTAGAAATCAGTGTAAATAGAGAGGTAGTCATGCGGGTAATTGTTACAAACTAATGAAATTCAACATGAAGTGGAGGACAATTATATAAACAAATAAATAAATTATATAAATAATGAACGTCAAGAACGTTTGATCCTTGCAATCCCACACATTGTGTTTTATTTCATAATTGGTTCATGCTGTATAGCGTTCATCACCGAGTTATGAAGCACGCGGAAAGTTTGGCGAACGCCGAAAAGAAGCGTGAGGGTAAATATTTAAACATTTTGCGTAATGTACCGGCCTACATTAGCTTAGAGCTTATATTTCTTATTAATAAACCTTATTAACTCGTAATGCATTCTCTTCATGCATTCTCTTAGATTAAATTCCGCTCACATCACTTTGTACTACTTATTAACCGGGAGTGAGGTCAGCATGGGGAAATATCAAACCGAGACCTTGCCGGCAAGGCCGAGGTTTGCGATTTTCCCCTAAGACCGACCGGTCGAGGTTAATAACTAGTTTATTATATGGCCTATGAAAACAGAAACAAAACAAAAACGTCATCCGGTAAAGCGCGTACTTATCTTGCCATGCATTCCTCTTTTCCAGCCAATTTCTTCTTATCCGTTTCCTTCGTCCTGTCTGGTACCAACTCGTTCGTAACTTAATTTTGTGAATTCGCTGTACTTTTCTTAAAAGTTTGTTTGATCAGGGTAATAGAATCGGCACTCTCCGAGTGTTCAAGCATCGTTTTCACCTGCTATAATTTTCAGGAAAAAAGCAACAGTTTTTTTTTTAACTTCCCTTCGCTTTGTTTCAGGAGGCCCGTAATCGGCCCGTGGGCATTACGGGAGAATAATGCCCTAGTATTAGCCAATCAGAGCGCGCGATGTATCAGCTATAAACACTAGCCATATAATAAAGCTTTTTTCTAACAGCCTCTAATTCCTTTCATTTCCGAGAGGTTTCATTACAGCCAAACGGTAGCCTGCGTTGCAGGTGTAGACGGGAAAGGGGTGGGGATGGGGGAGGCGAAAAACCTTCCATCCCTGCTCTCCACCTCCCTCCCCGTTTCCCTCATTAAATAGGGAGTTTTAGCAAATCACGACGGCGACGGCGATGAGAGCGTCACCAAACAAAAGGTTTAACGAGAAGAACAATAGTTCTGCACGTGCGTTTGGAATCTTGGTACATTTCTTAGCCGTCTTCTGCAAAACAACAACGCGAAATGACCACGTTCTACGTATTTTGGAGAACGCGAACCACAATGGCTAACTTTTCGTGTCTTCCTTTGGAATTGAACGCTGTTATTGCATATTTAGCCTGAGCATGTTTTTAGACCCACAGGCGTACTGAAAAGATCTACACAGTTGAAACATTCGAAGGTAAAACATAAATCCATTTTTACAAAGCGTCGTCACTGCTAAAACTCCCTAATATCAATTTCACGGCGGGATGAGAACTTTTAAAATACGCTTGAGAAGCCAGACATGGAAGCCAAAAATAGAAGCCCCGAGTCATAAAGAATAAGCAACATTATTCAGTATAGTTAAGCGAGGATGAAGGTTGTCAGCGTGTTAATCCCCTAAATAGGCCTTGTTCTCAAGATAATTCCTCCCAAGTTGTTTTGAGACTGGTACCCAGCTCTTTCGCGGATGTTGTCATCACGCGCGGTGCGTGGAGGTTTTCGTGGAGGACGAAATTGCGTGTTTAGCTGGTTGGGCTAACTTAGAGAATTTTTCCTAACATTCACCGTTGCTTAAAAAACTATGATAACCCTTTGTTGAGGTTACAACTTAATAGACTGGTATTTGGAATTTCCTTCGATTTTATCCCAATACAATAAGTCCGAACGTCCTCACAAAAAGCAAAATTTACCACCATTTGTAATAAAATAATGTAAATACCATACAGTGGAATGAATTTAGCACTGTCACTCTTGCAATTGACGCACGTACTAAACATTAGGAATTTCATATTCCGCTGTTGGTTTAATTTCATTATTTTCTTTGTCTAAGGCGAGTAAACTAGCAGTTCATTATAGGAACAGCGACTACCAGTCTGGGATTAACGCCATTAACTTTCCAATTAAAACGGGCAGCAGTACGCTGGTAGAGAGAGGCATGTGGTCACATCTTGTTGAGTTTTACACAAGGCGTGACGGAGCACTACAATCCACAAGAACTTGAATTCACGGCAGAGTCTTTTGGCTACGATCCTCTACAAAGCACAGGTCGAGAATGGTATTATCATCCTGTTGATGAGCTTATTTACCAGGAGTACAGCGACAGAGAAGCCACAAACTTAAAACAACTCGGCAGATAAGGTGTTTGATGTCAGGATTATAAACGCGTGCTCAACAGAGGAAAATGGCGAAACACAAGAAAGTCAGAGATGAAGAAAGAGCAATGGCTTGGAAGCGACTCAGACCGCCATCCGCTCTCCGTACAGTTTGTAAATCAATGTATATTGGAGCTTTGATTTCATTACTTTACTTTACATTGTCGTCTCTCACCTCACTTACAAAAATAAACTTGACTGCTATTTTCACAGAAAGGAGACAATTCCAGTTCAAGTGCAGTGGATGAGATCAATTTCTGGTGTGGTGTCTAGCGTGTGGTACTTTGTGAACATCCTAGTTCATTTCCGCCCATATCAGTTAATGGGACTGAGAAGAAAACTTATTCTGATTTGTGGCCTTTTCTATTGTTTGGAAACACTTTATCGTATCGTTCTACAAGCGCTGAAAATACCGTATTCCAAGTTTTCCACATTACTGAAGATTCCACTCAACACTATGTTTTTTATCAGTTTATGTTGCCAAGTCTCTCTTTTAACGAATCATTTTCGAATGCGACGAACAAGAAGACAGCAGGTGGCCTTTTTCCTACAAATGATACTCCCAGGCTGTTTTTGTTTCATTCTCGCTATGATGTCAGTGTCTTTCATTTACCCCACGTACAACCAACAGCACAAGGAAGGCAAACTGTTAATCGGAACCCTGGTTCCTCTCATTGGCGTCGCACTTTCGCGAATTTCCGTTCAGCAGTTATGGAACATCACTCATCCGGGTTATTCCTAGGTCTTATTAGTCCCGCTGTATTTTTGCTCAGCGGTTATGTTTCGAGTATTACAGGGGATCTTAACAATATACGATCCATCGCCTTTCTTGGATTAATTCACGGTGTTGCAGAAGTTATAGATTAAGAACGAAGCATCATGGTTGTAATTGATCACTTCTGTCATGTCATTTGCAAAAAAAGATCAGCTCCTTGGGGAAGTTTTCGTACTCCTCGCCGCGAAAGACTAATGGCTGATACCGCTACCATGAGCATCAGAGGATGTTGTATGAATCAACTGGAGTAGTGCCTGTAAAAAAATGTTTCAATTCATTTATTTACAAAACGATTCCCTCTTAAAGTTAACGCAGTCTTTGCAGTCAGAACCGTGATCGAGTGGTTTTTCACCAGCGTCTCTCTAGCGATCGAGACTCGCTATCAGAATATGGCTGTCATGGCTGTTTGGCGGAGAAGATGGAAAAGACATATCTTGGTAGCAGTTGTAAATGCGATGCCTTTAGTACTGTGGACTAGTACTAACCTCATAGAGGTTGTACATGGACGTTTCCGTGAAACTAACCAGCCTTCCAAAATGCCGCTCACTTGAGAGTAGCAAAGCTGCAAAGGGTGCTTTCCATTCGCTGAAAAACTCTGGTTTTGACTGCTGAAAATTTCCAGGGACGAATGGAAAAGCATTTACCGAAATTTCCCAATTTCGAGGTATACCCAAATTTCTGGAAATTTCATACCGAGAATTTCCGTTTCAATTGGTTTTTCTCTCCGAATTTCCAGAATTTTCGGTTGAATGGTTCGCTTTCCGGAAATTCAACAATTTACGGATTTTCTGGAAACTTTGCCAAGAAATTTCCGTAAAAGTTGTCCCCGTTTCGAAATTTTCGGAATATTTGGTTTAATGGAAATTAAATAGCTCAAAGTAACTCTGTAGACGAAATCAGAGAAATCCGTAGAAATCACACTCGGGGTACCATTCTACAGAGAGAGATGCCTCTTTCGGTCCTGTTTTATTATTTGTACCATTGACCATAGCTTCCCGAAAAATATCTTTCAATTGAACTCACGTGACGGCCCTTCCGAAAGGAACGAGAAAGAAAAGCAAAATGTATATGTTAACTTTGGAAAGCTCGTGAAAAGGATCGTAGACATACCAACAATAGAAAGCTAAATAGTTTAGTGGCGCTAAATTAGCGTGAAACGCAGGTTAATCAGAGACGCCCATCGGAGTTCTAATTGACGGACCAACTGCCGCAAGCTTGAAGAGAGCTTAAGCGGAAACAAATATTCATGTAGAAGAGAAAAAGTTGTTTCCTTTTTTCCTACTTTTTGGACGATGCATTGCGGAACAAAAAGCATTGCGACGGTAATTGGAAAATACTTTGGTAAGGAGTTTGAGTCGTCATGTACAGCCGGACAAATAAAAATTTGGAATCGACGCTGTTCGGACATTAAATGAGCTGAACCGAAAAGAAAGCGAAAAGTACACTGAGCTGAAATTATGAACTAAATTAGTAGTTCTGTACTTAACTGAAAGAGTAAGGATGAGACAAAAAGATGCCTTTTTTTCTTCAAGCGAAAAACAGCAACAATAGCATTTCAACCATTTCTTATCATCAAGTAATCGTAAAATCAACAAGGTACACTGAATATGATTATAAGATATTTCATTGCAACGCGCTGCTATACGCGCTGGAAGACTGTCAACCTACGCCCACAAGGTTTCCGGAGAAGGACAAAAACGAAACAACAGTTTATTGGCAGCTTTAAATATAGAGATTTTCATCTTTAAAGAGGCCACAAAGGGAAATAATACCGTCCCAGCTCGCACAGATTTATAGAGCAAACGAAGGGTTGTTTACTGGGAACAACTACGATTGTGGTATTGACACTATCTACTTGTCCTAGTAAAATGAGTAGCAGTACACTGATAGAGGTGTTTGGTGATATCGTGTTCAGTTTTACACGAGAAGTGACAGAGCACTACAACCCACAAGAACCTGAATTCACGGCAGAGTCTTTTGGCTACGATCCTTTACAAAGCACAGGTCGAGAATGGTATTATCATCCTGTTGACGAGCTTATTTACCAGGAGTACAGCGACAGAGAAGTCACAAGCTTAGACTATCTGGCGTCTAACAGTCTTCAAATAAGGGTTATAAACGCGTGCTCTCCAGAGGAGGACGAAGAAACACAAGAAGATCAACAAGATGAAGATAGAGAAATGGCTTGGAAGCGACTCAGACCATCTGTTCTCCGTACAGTTTGTAAATCAATGTACATTGGCGCTTTGATTTCACTTCTAACTGCCGCCATCATCGGTTCAGTATACATGTTGATTTCTTATATCTCTTACAAAACTGAACTCAACTGCGAATTTCATGCAGAGGGGTCAATTTCAGTGCAATTACAATGGATAAGATCAGTTTCTGGTATAATATCTTGCGCATTCCTTTACTTGTGGCCCTTTGCATGTTTTCTATTTCTTTTCCGTCCATATCAGTTGCAAGGTTTGAAAAGGAAACTGTTCCTGGTTTCTTGCTTTGTTTACTGTTTAGATTCAATTTATCGTGTGGCCCTACAAGCCCTTGGAATCTCTCATTCAAAGATTTCTTCTCTACAAAAGATTCCACTCAATATTTTGTTTTCTGCTAGTCTAGGCTGGCAAGTCTATCTTCTAACAATTCATTTCCGTATGCGACGGACAAGGAAACAGCAGCTGACATTTTTCTTAAAAATGATACTACCTGGGTGTTCCCATGTATTCATTGGTTACACTGCATCCTTTTTCATTTACCCGGCGTACAGGAAACAAAACGAGGAAGGCAAACTGTTAATTGCACTCTTCGCTCCTCTCATTGGAGTCATAGTCAAAACAATCTCGCGAATTTCCGTTCAGCGATTATGGAACCTTACCCATCCGGGATATTCGTATGCCTTGTTGACACCGCTGTATTTTGGATCAGCGGTTGTATTTCGAGTGTTGCAAGCGGATCTTGGCAGTGTAGAATCAATTGCCATTCTAGGAATAATTCACGGAGCGTTAGAAGGCGTAGAACGAAGCACCATGGTTGTGATTGATCACATTTGTCATGTGATTTGGAAAAGAACATCAGCTATTTGGGGAAGTTTTCGTACTCCTCGTCGTGAGAGACTAATGGCTGATATCGCTATCACGAGCATGTTGTTTGAATCAACTGCTATAGTGTCTGTGAACGGCTTCCTGTACTTGTATCAATTTATTTACTTACAAAACGATTCCCTTTTAAAGTTGATGCAGTCTTTCGCCTTTCATACTTCAGTTCAGCTGGCGATCGAGTGGTTTTTCACTAGCGTCTCTCTAGCGATCGAGACTCGCTATCAGAATATGGCTGTCATGGCTGTTTGGCGAAGAAGATGGAAAAGACATGTTTTAGTCGCGATCGTAAATGTGGTACCATTAGCTCTTTGGACAACTGGAAACCTTTTAGTAATCGTACATGAACGCTTCAATGTGTCTGTGAACAAGCCTTGCAAAATGCCGTTTTCTTGACGGTTAAGAAACTTAAAAAGCCTCCTCGTTTATCTAAACAACCTATACAGTAAGCGATCTCCTTAATGATCACTATGATCAAACGCTGAGGAGTCAATAATAATTACGAGGACATTATCATCGAATATCATCTGAATAAGTTCTTTATGATACAGTCATAGAATAATAGGTTCTACTCGCCCCAAAATTTCGAACTGGCGAAGCTACAGGGCCAGACTTTCAAAGTAGTGAGCTTTCATCCCGTATGAGTCTTGGCAGCACAGAGCGCAATGAATTAGACGTTATTAGTATCACCCAACTAGTGGACTAATGCAAACCCTCCATTTTAATTGGCTACGCTACTAGTCCTCGAGTAGCGAAATTGGCGCAATCGAGCGTGACGCTTTCTTTCGTTTTATTCCCAAATAAATGTTTCTTCAACTTGCATTTGCTAACTTTATTATTGCCTTTTTTGTCCGACTAGTTGGGTGATACTAAAACAATTAGACACTTCGCCCTCAAGGGCCACGGGTCTAATTGTTAATTATACATCAATGTCATTTACGTTAATTATACATAAAATAATTCATATTTGAACTGCGGTGGTAGACGAAAGTGAAGAATGATCATCGCAGTAAATTTTCCAATTTAAGCAATTGGAAAGAAGAAGCCTGAAAAAATCAGGGCTTCAACGGGATTCGAGCCCGTGACCTCCGCGATACCGGTGCGATGCTCTACCAACTGAGCTATGAAGCCACACATTGGGAGCGAGGTCAATTAACTGAGTTCATATCTTCCCGTGAGGAGTGAAATGATGTGAAGTATATATGAAATAATTCATATTTGAATTTAAATTTTCCAATTTAAGCCCTGATTTTTTTCAGGCTTCTTCTTTCCAATTGCTTAAATTGGAAAATTTACTGCGATGATCATTCTTCACCTTCCTTTAATGTCATTTACGTTGGGTTAGGCTCAAAGTGACTGCCGTTGTTTGTCTGATCCACCACCTACTACTAACAAGCAAGCAGTCATATTCAAAAAGATTCTTCTATCTAATTGGGCATTGAGGAATTGATTAGATAAAGTTACTATTGCAACTGACTTATCAAGTGTTTTGTGACTGTTCTATCTGGCGTTTTCTCAAACGAACGCTTTATTGTTGACATAATAGAAATAAAGTTTACTGACGTTTCGCGAAATTGATATCCGTTGAACCAATTCTCCTTGAGACACCTCTCAAGAATAGCATGACATCGTCTGAGAAGGAACAACTAACGACGAAGCTAAACAAGATATTGCCTTTTGATTGCAAGCGTTAACTTTCTCAGATTTGACCAAACTGACTGCAGATGAGAGATGCGATTCCAGCAAATGCAGCTCGGACAGAAAGCCGTGGTCTAATTGGGTTTAAACCAGTCGCTTTACACCAAGTCCAAATACCTAGCTATTTGTCAACTCGAAGTTAATCAAGATAAATAAGCGGCCACCATACGGTGGTTAATTTATCTTTAAACACTTCCAGTTTATAAATATGGCCGGGCGTTTCACTTGGGCACTGTGCCGGGTGATCTCGCGCGACCACTTGCTAAGGACCTGTCCACACTACGCCGAAGGAATTTGAAAACGGAGCTTTCACTCTCCTGAAAATGCATCAGATGTTTTCAGTCCACACTACGCCGGAGGAATTTGAAAACGGAGCTTTCACTCTCCTGAAAACGCATCAAATGTTTTCAATCCACACTACGCCGGAGGAATTTGAAAACGGAGGTTTCACTCTCCTGAAAACGCATCAAATGTTTTCAGTCCACACTACGCCGGAGGAATTTTAAAACGCAACAATCACCGGTCATTTTGTATTTGTGTTTCACGAAAACTTGGTCAGGGAAATCACATAATTATCGTGACGTCATCGATTTCGAAAAGCTATTCAAATTTCGAAAAGTATTCAAATTTCTCCGGTTTGAATAGCGTTTTTGAAAAGTTCCGTTTTGGTGACGGATTACTGTGGAGGTTAGGCCTAACAGTAGAAAAAAAAATGCGTTGTCAAATTTTTTCGCCGTACTGTGGACGCTGCCAAAGCTTTTCTCGTAGTTTTATGGCTCACTTTTCTAACAGAATAAACCTTCACATGAAAGACTGAGTTTCGTTTTCCACCAACTTTCTTTTCCTTCCTTTTTTGGAAGCATCAGACGCCAGTTAACGTTGTCACTCTTACCAACCTCATCCCTGGTCTTTATTGTACGGAATTCGCTTTGTCTGGTCCGTACTATTCCCCGGTATGGCCATCGCGCTTGGTTAAAAAGATATATACATGTATATAAACTGATTGCTATACATGGTTGTCAGTGAATTCGGTTGCGAAAGTCATCTATTTCACCAAGAGACCATGATCTTGATTTCACTAAGTAATTTTGGCTGTTTACTGCTGTTGGTGTCGTTGACGCATCAACCGACATAATTGTTTTGGTTCTTCTTCCGCCACGCCTTGACTTTTTAGGTGATTCTTGTTTAGGGACCGTTCATTTTTTATAAGGTAGGGGGGGCTGGTGGGATTGGGGGGGGGGGGCCATGCGAAAAAAAATGGCTTTCGAGGGGGGGCCATCCCAAAAAAATAAGGGGAAAAGGGGGGGTGACATGAAATATTTTAGTAAAACTTTAAAATGGCATAATGTTTGAATATCAAAAAAATTGCTATAGAATAAACATAGAAGGCAGGATACAAATTTATTACAAACTTTCCTTCTGCTTTAAAAAAACGTTTAGCGACAAAAAGCATTTGTAGCTACTGAAAAGAAGTATTTAACACTGTTATTTTCGAATGCAACTTTCACTGGCACTCATCTTCATCTCCGCTGTCGTCGAGTTCTTCGTCGCCGCTTGTGCTGCTATGGGAGTCTCTTTCACCAATGCTGCAAGAAGCAGCACTGCTTTCCGTCAGAGTGTACTCTTCAGGGTACATGAAGGTGTAAACATAATCTCTGACTTCCCGCTCAAGGTTGGTGATGATTCTGCTTCTTGCAGCATTGGTGAAATAATTCCCTTCCAAGAGCTGTGCGATGTATGGCCCATCTCTTCTAAATATCGACGTGGCAACATCCTCAACTTTAAGACACTCTACCGGGACGGCCGTTCTAGGAGGGTACACAAGGCATTGTGGAAGATCATTTCCTAGCGGGTTTCCAACACAGATTCCATAAACTCGTTGGACTTTGTTTTCAGACCGCTTCCTCTTTCTTTCATTTGACTTTCTGCGGTTTTCTTTTTTCCTTCTCCTTTTGTTGATGTGCTGTTTGAGTATGCCTTTGAATATGCTGTTATAATTGCTCTTCTTATTTTCTAGTGCTTCCATGTCCTGCGTGACCTTTGTCAACTTAGCTTCTGTACATTTGATCTGTTTTACATTAAAACTGTGGGCAAATTCTTCGCCCTGCTTTAAAGCAAGCCCATTGGACTGAAAGAGTGTGGAATCGTGTTCCTTTACATCTTTCAATATGACATTCAACTTTTCCACCATTGCTCTGTGCTCTTTGATGGAGAAGTTCAGTTTTCTTCCATCACTGGGCTTCAACTGGTACCCTTGCATGGAAAACTTGCTCGCCCTTTCTGAACAGCCATCCGCACCTAGAAAAATTGCTTCTTTTGCTTGTAAGATGTCTAACTGCCTGGATCATTCAGCTGTAAACCTTTTCTTAAACGACTCGTCGCTTTCGCCATTATTGCGCATTTTGGAATGAGCCTCTTTCACGATGCTCATGTAGTAATGCGCTCTTTCCCCGATTGGATTAACAATATAAAGAAGAACGAGCATGGAAGTGGCAGGCTGGTTTTATCTGACCCAGAGAGCGTTGCTCTATTTGCAGATAAGTTTATTGTCAAATCGAAGTTTGTGGTGGATTATCTTCAGCATCTTGAAGTGCTGGAATTTAAAAGGAAAAAGAGAGCAGAAGAAAAGGCAAAGTTAAGTAGGGAGGAGGATTATCCTTGGACTGAGTTGTGCGAAGATCTAACCAAGCTTAAAAAGCTACGTGTTCCAGAACTAAACAAGTACTCAAACCACCACGGGCTGAAGCAGCATTTGAAAAGCAGCAAGAGTGAGAAAGTAAAGGCAACTGTAAGACATTCATGCTTGCAGCAGAAGAGTCCTCTCAGAGCTGGCCAACCAACACTGAGATATGCCAGGACATTGACACAAAATGACAACAGGGCAAGTGCTGACAGCAGCGAAACGGATGAAAGTGACAATGATGAGTATGAGAGTGATGCCATTGACTCTGGGGGAGAAGATGACTCAAGTGACGTCACTCTTGCATTCATCAATTCAGATGAGGAAGATGCCAATTAGAGGCCAAATGCCACACGCTCAGGGCGAGCCATAACTAGGAGATCCGAAATTGACTTCTCTTTCTTTTGATTTGTTTCTTAAACAACAGCTCTCTGTCGTATAGAGATTGTAAATATTGTCTTCATAGTGAGCACAATAACGTGAAGTAGGGGGATAAAAGAGAAATATTAAAAAAGTTGAAATCTAAATATTGTTTGTTCAATTTTTTTTTTTTGGGGGGGGGGTCATCCCAAAAAATGTCCGCTATAAGGGGGGGCCATGTGAAAAAATTGGTAAGCTGAGGGGGGGTCATGCGATTTTTAAATGGTGCTTCCCAAATCCCACCAGCCCCCCCTCCCTCATAAAAAATGAACGGTCCCTTAAACAAGAAAATGAAATGTTCATTTCACTGATGACTGTAATATTACTAGCTAGACAGCCATGCAGAGAAAATAACGATGAACACAGAGCATCACAGGCCAACTGAGGTTGTAGTAAAAATTAACGTAACCTTGGTTTTCTTATTGGCCAACCGGGACATTCTACTCTTTTTTTAAGCTTCCTTGCGTTACTATAGTGTTCCTTTCATTTTGAACACGCCCATCAATTTTCGTAAATTATAGCATTTATGTCAATGAAGTGAAATATGCTGTTCTAACAGTTGGAACATTTAAATAAAGTTTAGACAAGTCCTCTAAACGTTTGAAATTTCACTTTCCACCCCGACTTCACTGACCTCGTCATCGGTCAAATTTCAATCCTTTCTTTTGTCTAAGCCGAGAAAACTAAAAGTTGTGTATTGAAAACAACTACGATTGTAATATTGACACTACCTACTTTTCCTAGTAAAATGAGCAGCAGTACACTGATAGAGGGGTTGGTCATATCGTGTTCAGTTTTACACGAGGAGTCACAGAGCACTACAACCCACAAGAACCTGAATACACGGCAGAGTCTTTGGGCTACAATCCTCTACAAAGCACAGGTCGAGAATGGTATTATCATCCTGTTGATGAGCTTATTTATCAGGAGTACAGCGACAGAGAAACTGCAAGCTTTAATTTTCCAGCATATGGTGGGCTTGATATAAGGGTAATAAACGCGTGCTCCACAGAAGACAACGAAGAAATGCAGGAAGATCACAAGATCAAGATAGCGCAATGGCTTGGAAGCGACTCAGACCAGCGGCTCTCACAACAATATGGAAATCAATGTACAATGGAGCTTTGATCTCACTTCTGACCGCAATCGTCGTGGGTTTGGTATACATGTCGATCTCTTACGTCTGTTATAACACTTTGCACTGCTGTGAATTTCACTCAGAAACCCAGCCAATTCCAGAGAAAGTACAGTGGATAAGAACAACATCCACCGTGATCTCTTGCGCCTTCCTTTACATCATGGTACTTTACAAGCATGCTATTTCTTTTTCGCTCATATCAATTATTGGGAGTAAAAAGAAAACTGATCCTAGTTTGCTGCCTTATTTACTGTTTGGATTCACTTTATCGTTTTGCTTTACAAGCCCTGGGAATAACTCATTCGCAGGTTTCCTCTTTACAGAAGATTCCACTCAACATTTTGTTTCTTCTCAGTGTATGTTGGCAAGTCTATCTTCTAACGAATCACCTTTGCATACGGTCAAGGAGACGCCGGGTCACTTTGTTCTTCCAAATGATAATGCCCGGCTGTTTGTGTTTCATATTTGCCATCATTACCCCCTCTTTTATTTACCCAGTCTACAACAAGGAAAACAAAGAGGGCAAACTGCTAATTGCACTCTTCACTCCTCTCATTGCAGTCGTTCTCAAAGCAATCTCGCGAATTTCTGTCCAGTGGTTGTGGAACATTGCCCATCCGGGATATTCGTATGTCTTACTGGTGCCGTTATATTGTGGCTCAGCGGTTATACTTCGAATTTTACAAGCGGATCTTGGCAGTTTGCAACCAATCGCCATTCTTGGAATAATTCACGGCGCTGCAGAAGTCATTGAACGAAGTACCATGGTTGTGATTGATCACATTTGTCACGTAATCTGGAAAAGAACATCAGCTCCTTGGGGAAGTTTTCGTACTCCTCGCCGTGAGAGACTAATGGCTGATATCGCTATCATGAGCATGTTGTATGAATCAACTGCTATAGTGTCTGTGAACGGCTTTCTGTACTTGTATCAATTTATTTACTTACAAAACGATTCTTTTTTAAAGTTGCTGCAGTCTTTCGCCTTTCATACTTCAGTTCAGCTGGCGATCGAGTGGTTTTTCACTAGCGTCTCTCTAGCGATCGAGACTCGCTATCAGAATATGGCTGTCATGGCTGTTTGGCGAAGAAGATGGAAAAGACATGTTTTAGTCGCGATAGTGAATGTGGTACCATTAGCTTTCTGGACAACTGGAAACCTTTTAGTAATCGTACATGAACGCTTCAATGTGTCCGTGAACCAGCCTTGCAAAATGCCGTTTTCTTGACGGTTAAGAAACTTAAAAAGCCTCCTCGTTTATCTGAACAACCTATACAGCAAGCGATCTCCTTAATGATCATTATGACCAAACGCTGAGGAGTCAATAATTACGAGGACATTATCATCGCATATCATCTGAATAGGTTCTTTATCATACAGTCATAGAATAATAGGTTCTACTCGCCCCAGAATTTCGAACTGACGAAGCCACGGGGCCAAACGTTCAAAGTAGTGAGGTTTCAACCCGTATGAGTCTTGGTAGCACAGAGCGCAATGAACTACACATTATTAGTAGAATTCTACTAGTATACTACTGCAAATGCTGCAATCTGATTGGCTGAGCTACTCGTATTCTATCAGCCATTAGAGTGCAGTGGCTGTCCGTCGTCCATGAAATGCGACGTTTTTATAATTTTTCTGAAGTTAATTTTGGAAGAAAGTTTACATGTAAACGGATAATTAGATTATTCGCTCTCGATTTCTATGAGGCGATAGTTGATTCGGCCTTCGGCCTCACCAACTATCATCGCATAGAGATCTCGAGCTAATAATCTCATTCTTAATTATCAGTGAATTTGGTTTCGAAAGTCATACATTTCACCAAGAGACCATGATCTTGATTTCACTAAGTAATTTTGGCTGTTTACTGCTGTTGGTGTCGTTGACGCATCAACGACATAATTGTTTTGGTTCTTCTTCCGCCAAGTAAGTAAGTAAGTAACCTTTATTTAAACACGATAAGTAATTAAGCTCGCAGCTTGTGGGGTCGTGTGTAAATAAACAATAAAGAATAATTACAAAATAAGAATTAAAAAATTTACAATGTAAGATCTAATCTAGTTTAAATAAAAATTTGCAGCTAATAATAATTAACCTAATTATTAACATTATATGACTAATAAACATATACCAATGGGCAGTCGAGTCATCTTCTGCAGTATATATTCGCAAAGCTAACGTCCCTGACCAAATTAAGATTATTGATCATTTTAGAGAAGCTGTTTACACTGATCGTTCATCGGCATCCAATCGGTAAAAAATTCCACAGAATTATAACTCTGTAAGATACGGAGGATTTCTTGATATTTAATTTAAAATGAGGGATTTCCAGCCTTGACTTTTTAGGTGATTCTTGTTTAAACAAGAAAATGAAATGTTCATTTCACTGATGACTGTAATATTACTAGCTAGACAGCCATGCAGAGAAAATAACGATGAACACAGAGCATCACAGGCCAACTGAGGTTGTAGTAAAAATTAACGTAACCTTGTTTTTCTTATTGGCCAACCGGGACATTCTACTCTTTTTTTAAGCTTCCTTGCGTTACTATAGTGTTCCTTTCATTTTAAACACGCCCATCAATTTTCGTAAATTATAGCATTTATCTCAATGAAGTGAAATATGCTGTTCTAACAGTTCAGTAAAACAATTAAATAAAGTTTAGACAAGTCCTCTAAACGTTTGAAATTTCACTTTCCACCCCGACTTCACTGGCCTCGTCATCAGTTAAATTTCAATCCTTTCTTTTGTCTAAGCCGAGAAAACCAAAAGTTGTATATTGAAAACAACTACGATTGTGGTACTGACACTATCTACTTTTCCTAGTAAAATGAGCAGCAGTACACTGATAGAGGTGTTTGGTCATATCGTGTTCAGTTTTACACGAGGAGTCACAGAGCACTACAACCCACAAGAACCTGAATACACGGCGGAGTCTTTGGGCTACGATCCTCTACAAAGCACAGGTCGAGAATGGTATTATCATCCTGTTGATGAGCTTATTTACCAGGGGTACAGCGACAGAGAAACTGCAAGCTTTAATTTTCTAGCATATGGTGGGCTTGATATCAGGGTAATAAACGCGTGCTCCACAGAAGACAACGAAGAAATGCAGGAAGATCAACGACATCAAGATAGCACAATGGCTTGGAAGCGACTCAGACCAGCGGCTCTCAGAACAATATGGAAATCAATGTACAATGGAGCTTTGATCTCACTTCTGACCGCAATCGTCGTGGGTTTGGTATACATGTCGATCTCTTACGTCTGTTATAACACTTTGCACTGCTGTGAATTTCACTCCGAAACACAACCAATTCCAGAGAAAGTACAGTGGATAAGAACAACATCCACTGTGATCTCTTACGCCTTCCTTTACATCATGGTACTTTACAAGCATGCTATTTCTTTTTCGCCCATATCAATTAATGGGAGTAAAAAGAAAACTGATCCTAGTTTGCTGCCTCATTTACTGTTTGGATTCACTTTATCGTTTTGCTTTACAAGCCCTGGGAATATCTTATTCGCAGGTTTCCTCTTTACAGAAGATTCCACTCAACATTTTGTTTCTTCTCAGTGTATGTTGGCAAGTCTATCTTCTAACGAATCACCTTTGCATACGGTCAAGGAGACGCCGGGTCACTTTGTTCTTCCAAATGATAATACCCGGCTGTTTTTGTTTCATATTTGCCATCATTACCCCCTCTTTTATTTACCCAGTCTACAACAAGGAAAACAAAGAGGGCAAACTGCTAATCGCACTCCTCGCTCCTCTCACTGCAGTCGTTCTCAAAGCAACCTCGCGGATTTCTGTCCAGCGGTTGGGGAACATTGCCCATCCGGGATGTTCGTATTTCTTACTGGCGCCGTTATATCGTGGCTCAGCGGTTATACTTCGAATTTTACAAGCGGATCTTGGCAGTTTGCAACCAATCGCCATTCTTGGAATAATTCACGACGCTGCAGGAAGTCATAGAACGAAGTACCATGGTTGTGATTGATCATATTTGTCACGTAATCTGGAAAAGAACATCAGCTCCTTGGGGAAGTTTTCGTACTCCTCGCCGTGAGAGACTAATATAATGGCTGATATCGCTATCATGAGCATGTTGTATGAATCAACTACTGTAGTGTCTGTTAACAGATTAATGTACTTGTATCATTATATATACTTAAAAGACGATTCCGTTTTAGAACTGCTGCAGTCCCTTGCTATCGCAACTTCAGTTCAACTGGTGATCGAGTGGTTTTTCACCAGCGTCTCTCTCGCGATCGAGACTCGCTATCAGAATATAGCTGTCATGGCTGTTTGGCGAAGAAGATGGAAAAGACATATCTTGGTAGCGATTGTAAATGCAGTGTCTTTGGCTATGTGGATTAGCACGAATCTTTTAGTAATTCTACATGAGCGCTTTGAAAAGTCCTCATATCAGCCTTACAGAATGCCGTTCACTCAGGGAATGTCTGTCAAGACAAGATACCGTAATGATTCGATTTAGTGCTCTCCTTGCAACAGGCCATTTTCGAGTTTCCCCTTGCCTCTGTGTCAAAACGAGTGCTCGTGACGTGCCAAACCATTCATATGAAAATGTGTTCCACCTACTGGTTCATTTTCATGCGAATCAAATTCATTTTCATATGAAAGGTTTTCAACGTAGACTCGTTTTGATACAGAGGCACGTGGTAACTCGGAAATGGCTTATTATATTGCCCCATAGCGAAAGAGGGGGGGAGGGGAGGGAGGGTTCCAGACATTGACATACAACCCTAGTTAGACTGATAAGACAAATGAATCATATATATCCAGTGAGTAGTCTGCCTTCTCATCAGTCTCATCATTATGTTCAACAAATTTTTTATATGGAATAATGAACGAAATGGTGTTCTTACTATAAGAACCCCCATTGTTTGTTACAGCTCTTGAGTTGAAGTATCTGCGCTTTTTCATCGAGGTGTTGTATAACAGATGCAATATTCAAACAGAAATAAGCTCCTCTTCCCTAATAAGGGTCTGATAAGCGTTCCATCTCAATTAAGCGCCTTCTTTGAGCTACCAAAAGTAAATTAGCACTAAATCTAATTACGGTACCAAGGAACAGTCCGAAAATATGATGGGCGACCCAAAATCAATCACCTACGCTGTTTTCTCGACTGTCCTGCGTTGGGTTTTTCTTATTTTCATAGGTCCCAGTGTTATCGTTTTCAAAAGTAACAGAAAGAACTCACTGACAACTCTAACAGACAGCTGTTAGAGCTGTGTTTTATTGCTTAAGAGTCGGCATGATTTGTAATTATACTACAATATTAAACTACAGTAGCTTTAACTTAGTTCAATTAGTAACTTATTCAGTTTTAATACGTGTTACCGCCAAATATTTTATGGTTTTTAATTTCCTTTCTAGCCTTTAAAGTTTCTTTGTATTAATCATAGGACGTCCTTTTTTGTGGTTATTTTCGCGGATGTGTTTGTCCACGTACGGTTAACGAAACAAAGAAATCTATTATGCTTTGTATTAGGTAATATTTCTTCTAACGTGTTCAAAAAACAGTTCTAGTCAACGTGTCATCGTGTTAAGATCAAACTCTTAGGCTCAACTCAACGCCTGTGAAATCCCTCACGCGGACACAGAAGTACGTTTTTTCATTATTGAATGTCTTTTATTGTCTTTGCATTACCAAACGTTTGTTTCCTAAGTATGTAGTAGTTTTCTAGCTAGCCTAATTGTAGTTTCTACTTCGTTATTTGTTTCTTAGTTTTCGAAACCGTTTCACCGTTTTCACCGTTTCTTAATCGTTTCTCAACAACGCTTCTTTACGACGCTTCTATACATCGCTTCGATATTTGATTCGTTACGCTTCGCATCATCTGTGTACATCGCTTCGCTTCAATAAATGCTGTTTACAATAAACTGTGTCACGAACATTATTCTGGGGAATGTTTGAAACGCGTTTAGAATCTGTGACAACGAGAGGATACGTGATTCACAAAACCGTTCTGTGAGTAACGTTAAGTTCTGCGCTCACAATACGATTTGTCAATTACAAGTTTAAACCTAGTTTAAGTTGAGAATTTCAGTCCGTTTTGACCATAAAAAGGTAATTTCTTCAAAATAAGAAAATTACTGTTTAAGCGTTTTGAAGGCGTATCAGACACAAATATCAGGATATTTAATGAGATATTTCCATGATTGTTTCCGGGAAATTTAGGAAATGTGGAAATATTTGTAACTTTTGATATTTGGGGATATTTCCTAAACTTTGTTTTCGATCAGAAAATTGCTCAATACATTGCAGTACTAATCCAGCTTTGCGGTTCTTATCTGGAAAATGTATTCCAGGTCGGTCATTCTCCAAAATGGCGGCCGATGAGAACTGCTAGCAGCCTGAATCGCCTAGGATTCTTGGTGTCCTTTTTTCTACAATAGTGTCGTAATATATCAAACTCGAAAGACCGTGTTTGACCACATTTCCAAACACCGAGAAGAGTGTTGAAATTACGACGCGCAGCAGAGTACATTTGACGAACGTCGAGGTGTTTGGAAATGTGGTTATTATAAACACTTTCTTGAGCGTTTGATATATTTTCTCAATCGAATCTAAACTAAGGAGAAAACGAGGAAATAAAATCGTAGAAATCTATGCTAATTAAGATCAGATATCCAAACACCCTCACGGTCATGATTTTGTGTTTAAACTTGAGGCATTATTAATGAGTTTGAGAAGTAAAGAGATTAAGTATACAGTTCTTCAGCTTCTACAAGTGACATAATTCATTCAAATTGTGTTCTGAAAAAAAAAAAAAGATAGTTGGAGAGGTTTTCAGGATATTTAGAAAAACGTTTCCGAATTTCCGGGAAGATAGTTTGACGATATTAAGTGATATGGTGGATAGGCCTAGTTTTTTTTACCCGAGCAACGGTCAAAGTGTTTGAATAACAAGTTGATCGTAGAAAAGGGGTGGCTGTAATTGGGGTTCCAGTAGTTTCAGCTTTTCTATCGTATTTATGTCAACAATAAATGTGCTAACCAGTTAAGTTAGTATTTTAACTTTTTTTTTTACGACAACTGCAGAAATTCTCGCACGCTCATTGGCTAATTTTCATTGTCAATAAGCGGACAGACACATGAGTTTATAACTTATGCGATGCGTCAACGAACGAGAGCAGGCAATTTAACCATTTTTTTATCGTAAAAAACAAATTGACGTCAGTGTTTTATGCGTCGGTCTTGTTATTGACAATGAATTTCGTCATAACATTGCGGATCCACTCGGCTATCGTCTCGTAATTCAACTATGAATATAAAACAACTTCTGTGCTATTTACAATTTTGTTCATTACAGTGCCCAAATAGCTCTATAGGACCAATCCTGAAGAACTTCAGTAAAACAAAGTTGATGGATCAGTCAGTTAATTGGTGATGATTGAGTGGTTAATAGTATAACATTACAATTAATCAATATTGAGACCACTCATTCTATCATAGCCAGTGCAGTAGTGATCTTACCTAAGCCAACCCATCCATGGATTTTTTTTTTTTTAAACTAGCAATAATAGTCATCATTATCATCATCATAGTAAAATAGTCTATTATCAGCATTATCACTGAAGTCGCCCTTTACTAGAAATCAATGTCTACCTGAAGACCGAGGAAATACAGAAAGTAAAAAAAAAAATACTTGTTTACAGTGTAACCATGACTGGATTCATGTTTACAGAGGACTATTAAGTTTATATTGCACCATTGAATTGCTGGAGGAACAGCATCCTAATAGTTTGTGCATGGCATTTTCCTGTCTGAGAGGATTAATGCACCCCTGATCTGAGATGTACGTCTCGTCAATGACATTGGATCCATATTAAAAGCGTAGCCATTTTTTTTAGTGCACTCATTCGTTTAAACTTAAACCGTTTGATTACCATGTTCCTCTTCAAGACGTGACATAAGATTTCGACTCTGGCACACTGACAACACTGACAACACTGACAACTACAAAAGGACAGAACGAAACAAGACTCACCAACAGCCAGACAGATAGTCTCTTTTTTTGTTCAGAATGTTTAGTGTAAATAAACTATACGAAGCACCCTGTCATGAGCTCACTGGACTATGTTGATGACTTTGCTAGTGTAGGCTGTTTGATGGGTTAACAGCAATCAGGAATATTTCAAAGAAGAATAATTTTTTGAAAGAAGCACTTGTTTTGTCTTACAGTTAAACAACCACTGGGGGCTAGGGGATTCATTAAACAATCCGAGGAATGGACAACCTTGGACCACCAGTTAACAAATAGATTCCATGTTGCCATGCATCTGTTCAGTAATAGATCACAGATGATGTCAAAATGTGGTAACAACAATAAAGTGATACATGAGGTGATAGCCGAGTGTGTCACTGATGTTCTTGCCACATTTTGAAATTTTCTGACCTATTACTAAGCAGACGCACAGCAACATGGAATCTACTTGTTTTGTATGATAGAGAAAAAAAAACATTGTTAATGAAGTCATCTATCCATTTGTCCTTCAACAGATCAGAGGTAAGAATCAATACAAATGTGAGAATAATAATCATTCGACCTATTATAAAAATCATAAAATTAAAAATTATAGGTATACCGAGTGACGATATCATTTTAATCCACAAGTGTGATATCATGTGTGATATCACTTTTGAACCTTTAACTGTACTTTAATGTTGCTGTACGATCGAAACATCTTCGGATCTTCCTCGGACGACTACGGCAATCTTCGGCTATCTTCAAACATTTTCGGACATTTTCGGGAAATGTTGGGAAACGTCCTGTGGCCTTCGGACAACTTTTGGAGAGTCTTCAGAAATCTTTGGAAACTAGTCGGAAGTCTTCGGAAAATTGTCATAAACGTCGTTATTAGTATATTGATGTATTGTGGGGATTTTATATAAATAAAAAGAAAATTACATGGTCGCTTGGACATACGGAATTTTCCTTCTTATGCTGAAGATTATTCCACTCGTTTCCTACGCTCACTCATGAAATATTCACCCCTCGAAGAGAGATTTCGTATCTCCGCGCGGCCATGTACACAATAATGAGTATGACCCCAAGAAGCAAAACCACCAAAATATATTTTCATTGTTGGAAAACTAAAAATGATAAAAATGCTATATAAGTACACTGCATTTTAAACTACGTGTTTTGATGAGTTACGCATGCGTGAGTTTGTGATCTAAAATTGAAAACGTCTGCCAGAACAAAAATAGTCTCTCCACAGACGTTTAGATTTTTGCTTCGAGTGTTTTGGCTTAAACAATGAAACCCTCTGTTTTTGTCTTTTCCCAGGGCCACTGCACCTCTCTGCGTTTGAGCAGTTAATACGTTTTCTACTGGTCTCGAAGAACTCGATCAAGGCAAAACATACAACACTGAGCAGAGGGTCTGTGAACATTATAATCATCATCAGGATCAAAACCTCTTGAAAAAAGTCACTAAAAGCCAACTAAATTCTTGTACAAGCGAAAGCAGAGAATCTTAATTCGAGTACTTTTTAACCAGAAATGCAGTAAAATCACCATGGTGGGTGCCCTTAAATTTGGTATCACTTTAAGCAACTAATTATGTATTATGCCCTCTCAGAACTGATTAACGCTTTTGTTTTCGTTTAGTTTTCAAAACAAACTCTCATTCTTACCTCTAGTTGACGAAACAGCTAACGCAACCTTTTAGTAAACGACGATCACAACTAGGAACGAAAGCGTTTTTATCCTTTTCACGTTTTGGTTTCCAACGTATGTTGGAAACGATTGTTCTACAAGGAATTGGAGTGGTAATTTTAAATGGAGAGAGAAGTAGTTACGCACTCTCTATTAATTTTGGTTCTATTTCCTGAAAATTAACATAGGTACTGATTAGATTGCTAAACAAACCCTTTAGCAAAATTTGAGTCAGTTTGCACGTTCAGTATGCTAATTTTCAGCCCTAGCTTACTTAAATATTCGCTTTCTTATATTTTTTTTTTTCTTGATAATGGCGTCATGACCACTTTGAAACGCCGAGTGTTAAATCTCTCAGTCATTTCTGAATCTCTCTGCTTAAATCTCTTTTGATCAAAAATTAAAACTTACGTCCAAAATTTTTAAAATATACAGTCCTAAGAGAACGAAAAGAAACCGAATTTAAAAGTCGAAAAAAAATTAAGATATTCTTCTACCGAGGAACTAAATATCCTAAATTCAATAATGGCGAAAAATAACATTCTCTAAAAAGATTATAATCTAAGTAAACAAAATTTTTTAATTCACATATATTGGGCAATTGTATCGTTGCTCTAGAACTTCTTTAGGGTTCTTTGTTTTTATTCGTATGTTTCTGATTGTTTCAACTCAGTGTTCAGGTTATATGTCAGTCAATTCCTGCAGAGCACATCCCCGCCCCCCCCCCCCCCCCCCGGCCTAACACCTGGACATTAGCATTTCTTTTTAAATAAATGGGCAAATTCCCCGGGGTGGGGACACATAAGCTGTCTAAAAGCCCCGGGGTGGGGACGAAGAATGAGGGCAAATGCCCCGCCCCCGGGATCGACGCCTTCCAACACCTCTGCAGTTTTTTTATTAATCAGAGAATAAAGCGTCCAACTGTTCAGTATTTTAATGCAACGGTAAGACTTCAAGGACAACAGTACGTGTTAGTTGATTCCGATTATATTTATTTCTTTATATTTGTTTTTCAAAGTTTGCTACAGGATAGCTGGGATCGCGGCGGACGTGCCTTCAGCCGCGAGCGATGATAGGTGCCTGTTTTCGCAGGCTACTTTTTCTGTGAAGAATCAAGACATTTTAAATGATGATGCATTGCATTTTAAGCTCACAAGATCTGTCTTGAAGATCGCATCATTTGAATTCACAAACCTTAAGTATTTTAACTTCACTTTCATGAATTTAAAAAATGCTGGGCTAGTTTTGAATGCGAAATGCAAAATAGTCGTGTTCACGACAGTGATTGTTTTGTGATAAACAAAATATAGTTCAGCTTGTCGCTTATATTTATATGCTTACAAGTAATGAAGAAATATCTAAAATTAAGAAAACACACCTTTACAACATCTACAAGTTTCTCTAGTCCCTGACGGACAATTCATCGTTCGACAAATGCCTCGTCTTTCCCGATGAACTCATCCATGGCACTTTCGAAAACACGTGTGTCAAATGCCCGGGGGTCGCCCCGGGGTGCGCAATGCCCAGCCCCCGGGCCGCGATAATATTGCAGATGCCCCACCCCCGGGACTGACAACGTGAGCAAATGCCCCGCGGTTGCCTGGGGGGAGATGGGCACTGCTGGAATTGACTAATGCATTAGATCACAATAATGTACCTTAATAATTAACGCTATGTTTACCAAAGCCGCCAGTGTTACGGTAAATCTCGGTATAAAGAAGTCCGCATTTCTAAAGGCGAAGCCCGACAGGTGTTCCTGTTGGTTTCGAAAGTATTCAATTGTTTCGAAACTGACAGGATATTATAATTCATATCCACCACGAAACTTAAATTGTAAACCTTGAAATCAGAAGGCGTTTACCTAACTGTTATTGTCGCGAGCATCAAGAACTAAGTGACTAATGCAGAAAGAATTTCACAGATTCAATCAACCAGTTGGATTCTTCAGACGGCAAGCTCAGGGTACAAGTGGTATCAAAAAGATTTCCTTTGTCGAATAAGATGAGTAGAAGTACACTGATAGAGGTGTTTGGTCATATCGTGTTCAGTTTTACACGAGGAGTCACAGAGCACTACAACCCACAAGAACCTGAATACACGGCGGAGTCTTTGGGCTACGATCCTCTACAAAGTACAGGTCGAGAATGGTATTATCATCCTGTTGATGAGCTTATTTACCAGGAGTACAGCGACAGAGAAACTGCAAGCTTTAATTTTCCAGCATATGGTGGGCCTGATATCAGGGTAATAAACGCGTGCTCCACAGAAGACAACGAAGAAATGCAGGAAGATCAACGACATCAAGATAGCGCAATGGCTTGGAAGCGACTCAGACCAGCGGCTCTCACAACAATATGGAAATCAATGTACAATGGAGCTTTGATCTCACTTCTGACCGCAATCGTCGTGGGTTTGGTATACATGTCGATCTCTTACGTCTGTTATAACACTTTGCACTGCTGTGAATTTTACTCAGGAACACAACCAATTCCAGAGAAAGTACAGTGGATAAGAACAACATCCACCGTGATCTCTTGCGCCTTCCTTTACATCTGGTACTTTACAAGCATGCTATTTCTTTTTCGCCCATATCAATTAATGGGAGTGAAAAGAAAACTTCTCCTAGTTTGCTGCCTCATTTACTGTTTGGATTCACTTTATCGTTTTGCTTTACAAGCCCTGGGAATATCTCATTCGCAGGTTTCCTCTTTACAGAAGATTCCAGTCAACATTTTGTTTCTTCTCAGTGTATGTTGGCAAGTCTATCTCCTAACGAATCACCTTTGCATACGGTTAAGGAGACGCCGGGTCACTTTGTTCTTCCAAATGATAATACCCGGCTGTTTTTGTTTCATATTTGCCATTATTTCCACCTCTTTAATTTACCCAGTCTACAACAAGGAAAACAAAGAGGGCAAACTGCTGATCGCAGTCTTTGCTCCTCTCATTCCAGTCGTTCTCAAAGTAATCTCGCGAATTTCTGTCCAGCGGTTGTGGAACATTGCCCATCCGGGATATTCGTATGTCTTACTGGCGCCGTTATATTGTGGCTCAGCGGTTTTATTTCGAATTTTACAAGCGGATCTTGGCAGTTTGCAACCAATCGCCATTCTTGGAATAATTCACGGCGCTGCAGAAGTCATAGAACGAAGTACCATGGTTGTGATTGATCATATTTGTCACGTAATCTGGAAAAGAACATCAGCTCCTTGGGGAAGTTTTCGTACTCCTCGCCGTGAGAGACTGATGGCTGATATCACTATCATGAGCATGTTGTATGAATCAACTGCTATAGTGTCTGTTAACGGCTTTCTGTACTTGTATCAATATATATACTTAAAAGACGATTCCCTTTTAGAACTGCTGCAGTCTTTTGCTATCGCAACTTCAGTTCAACTGGTGATCGAGTGGTTTTTCACCAGCGTCTCTCTCGCGATCGAGACTCGCTATCAGAATATAGCTGTCATGGCTGTTTGGCGAAGAAGATGGAAAAGACATATCTTGGTAGCGATTGTAAATGCAGTTCCTCTGGCTATGTGGATTAGCACGAATCTTTTAGTAATTCTACATGAGCGCTTTGAAAAGTCCTCATATCAGCCTTGCAGAATGCCGTTCACTTAGGGAATGTCTGTCAAGACAAGATACCGTAATGATTCGATTTAGTGCTCTCCTTGCAACAGGCCATTTTCGAGTTTCCTTTTGCCTCTGTGTCAAAACAAGTCCGCGTGACGTGCGAAGCCATTCATATGAAAATGTGTTCCTCCTACAGGTTCATTGTCATGCGAATCAAATTCATTTTCATATGAAAGGTTATGAACGTAGACTCGTTTTGATACAGAGGCACGTGGTAACTCGGAAATGGCTTATTATATTGCCCCAGAGCGAAAGAAGGGGAAAGGGGAGGGAGGGTTCCAGACATTGACATACAACCCTACTTAGACTGATTAGACAAATGAATCATATACCTAGTGAGTAGTCTGCTTTCTCATCAGTCTAATCATTATGTTCAACAAAATTTTATACGGAATAAAGAAGGAAATGGTGTTCTTACTATAAGAGCCCCCATTGTTTGTTACAGCTCTTGAGTTAAAGTATCTGCGGTTTTTCATCGAAGTGTTGTATCACAGATGCATATATTCAAAGAGAAATAAGCTCCTCTTCCCTAATAAGGGTCTGATAAGCGTTCCATCTCAATTAAGCGCCTTCTTTGAGCTACCAAAAGTAAATTAGCACTAAATCTAATTACGGTACCAAGGAACAGTCCGAAAATATGATGGGCGACCCAAAATCAATCACCTACGCTGTTTTCTCGACTGTCCTGCGTTGGGTTTTTCTTATTTTCATAGGTCGCAGTGTTATCGTTTTCGAAAGTAACAGAAAGAACTCACTGACAACTCTAACAGACAGCTGTTAGAGCTGTGTTTTATTACTTAAGAGTCGGCATGATTTGTAATTATACTACAATTGTAAACTCCAGTAGCTTTAACTTAGTTCAATTAGTAACTTATTCAGTTTCAATACGATTTGTCAATTACAAGTTTAAACCTAGTTTAAGTTGAGAATTTCAGTCCGTTTTGACCATAAAGAGGTAATTTCTTCAAAATAAGAAAATTACTGTTTAAGCGTTTTCAAGGCGTATGAGACACAAATATCAGGATATTTAATGAGATATCTACACGATAGTTTCCGGGAAATTAAGGAAATGTGGAAATATTTGTAACTTTTG
The DNA here is from genome assembly GCF_964199315.1 of Orbicella franksi. NCBI lineage: Eukaryota > Metazoa > Cnidaria > Anthozoa > Scleractinia > Merulinidae > Orbicella > Orbicella franksi. Next base: position 17,387,408 of record NC_138150.1, on the reverse strand, counting down.
ATATTTGGGGATATTTCCTAAACTTTGTTTTCAATCATTTTCAAGAAAATTGCTCAGTACATTGCAGTACTAATCCAGCTTTGCGGTTCTTATCTGGAAAAGGTATTCCAGGTCGGTCATTCTCCAAAATGGCGGCCGATGAGAACTGTTAGCAGCCTGAATCGCCTAGGATTCTTAGTGTCCTTATTTCTACAATAATGTCGTAATATATCAAACTCGAAAGACCGTGTTTGACCACATTTCCAAACACCGAGAAGAGTGTTGAAATTACGACGCGCAGCAGAGTACATTTGACGAACGTCGAGGTGTTTGGAAATGTGGTTATTATAAACACTTTCTTGAGCGTTTGATATATTTTCTCAATCGAATCTAAACTAAGGAGAAAACGAGGAAATAAAATCGTAGAAATCTATGCTAATTAAGATCAGATATCCAAACACCCTCACGATCATGATTTTGTGTTTAAACTTGAGGCATTATTAATGAGTTTGAGAAGTAAAAAGCTTAAGTATACAGTTCTTCAGCTTCTACAAGTGACATAATTCATTCAAATTGTGTTTTGAGAAAAAAAGATAGTTGGAGAGGTTTTCAGGATATTTAGAAAAAGTTTCCGAATTTCCGGGAAGATAGTTTGACGATATTAAGTGATATGGTGGATAGGCCTAGTTTTTGTTTTCCCGAGCAACGGTCAAAATGTTTGAACAACAAGTTCATCGTAACAAAGGGGTGGCTGTAATTGGGGTTCCAGTAGTTTCAGCTTTTTTATCGTATTTATATTAACTTAACAATAAATGTGCTAACCAGTTAAGTTGGTATTTTAACTTTTTTTTTACGACAACTGCAGAAATTCTCGCACGCTCATCGGCTAATTTTCATTGTCAATAAGTGGACAGAGACATGAGTTTATAATTTATGCGATGCGACAACGAGCGAGAGCGGGCAATTTAACCATTTTTTTATCGTAAAAAACAAATTAACGTCAGTGTTTTATGCGTCTGTCCTGTTATTGACAATGAATTTCGTCATAACATTGCGGATCCACTCGGCTATCGTCTCGTGGATCCACAACTACTTTGACAATGTTATAATGAAATTCATGATCAACAACAGGACAGACGCACGAAAACCTGACGTCAATTTGTTAATTCAACTATGAATATAAAACAACTTCTGTTCTATTTACAATTTTGTTCAATACAGTGCCCAAATAGATCTATGGGACCAATCCTGAAGAACTTCAATACAACAACGTTAATGGATCAGTCAGTTAATTGGTGATGATTGAGTGGTTAATAGTATAACATTACAATTAATCAATATTGAGACCACACATGCTATCGTAGCCAGTGTAGTAGTGATCTTACCTAAGCCAACCCACCCATGGATTCTTTTTTTTTTTTAAATTAGCAATAATAGTCATCATTATCATCATCATAGTAAAATAGTCTATTATCAGCATTATCACTGAAGTCGCCCTTTACTAGAAATCATTGTCTACCTGAAGACCGAGGAAATACAAAAAGTAAAAAAAAAAATACTTGTTTACAGTGTATCCATGACTGGATTCATGTTTACAGAGGACTATTAAGTTTATATTGCACCATTGAACTATTTGTTTAGAGTGAATCTGTTTGTTTGCAACCTGTTTGTACAGTGTAGTGTGATTGTTTACTCTGTATCAAATCTTTACACTGCATCCTATTGCTGGAGGAACAGTATCCTTATAGTTTGTGCATATCAGTTTCCTGTCTGAGAGGATTAATGCACCCCTGATCTGAGATGTACGTCTCGTCAATGACATTGGATCCATAATAAAAGCGTAGCTATTTGTTTTAGTGCACTCGTTCGTTTACACTTGAACCGTTTCTTTACCATGTTCCTCTTCAAGACGTGACATAAGATTTCGACTCTGGCACAAAGCTTGGTAGAAACTTTGAATTTCAGCAAATGAAGATTCAATGGAAGACAACACTGACAACTACAAAAGGACAGAATGAAACAAGACTCACCAACAGCCAGACAGATAGTCTCTTTTTTTGTTCAGAATGTTTAGTGTAAATAAACTATACGAAGCACCCTGTCATGAGCTCACTGGACTATGTTGATGACTTTGCAAGTGTAGGCTGTTTGATGGGTTAACAGCAATCAGGAATATCTCAAAGAAGAATAATTTTTTGAAAGAAGCACTTGTTTTCTCTTACAGTTAAACAACCACTGGGGGCTAGGGGATTCATTAAACAATCCAAGGAATGGACAACCTTGGACCACCAGTTAACAAATAGATTCCATGTTGCCATGCATCTGTTCAGTAATAGATCACAGATGATGTCAAAATGTGGCAACAACAATAAAGTGGTACATGAGGTGATAGCCGAGTGTGTCACTGATGTTCTTGCCACATTTTGAAATTTTCTGTGATCTACTACTAAGCAGACGCACAGCAACATGGAATCTACTTGTTTTGTATGAAAGAGAAACAAAAAAAAACATTGTTAATGGCGTCATCTATCCATTTGTCCTCCAACAGATCAGAGGTAAGAACCAATCAAAATGTGAGAATAATAATTATTCGACCTATTATAAAAATCATAAACAAGGGAATACCAAAGTTAACAGCCAACATTTTGACATCATCATGAAACGATTCTCCAGGCAAAGTGAATCAATTAATGCGAAGATTTGATTTACTTTTTACAGTATCTAGAAATTAGCATAATAACAAAGGGTCACAAGTTCTTCAAGTGAATACCTTTGCGTGAATCGAGCCCGTTTGCACATTTAGAGATGGTTTAAGTTTTCATATAAAAAGAATGCATCTCCTTAATTAATTGAACACCAGTAGATTGCAGGATCAAAAATGATGATGCTACAAATTAACTGATAATAACACACATACTTCAGTGAGTAGATTCCACAAATTGGTTTTCAACAGAATGGGCATGACTATGGAGAGTTGCAAAAGGATTTTCAATCACATTTCAAGGAGCATCAAAAATGATATAAATTCACATACCAGTTGGCCATCTGCCAGTGAGAAGTTTCTTATCCAAGCAATGTTCTCCAGCACTGTTGGAAAGCTAGCTAAGTCTGATGAAATCATGGGCAGAATCTCTGCTGTATTCCTGATAAAGGAGATTAAAACCACTTTTCACCCACTTGTTACCAATAAAATTAGGGAGTGATAAATTGCAGCCCAAATTGTGGGATTCTAGTGCTGTTTGTTATCAAGTGTGGCCAAAATTATTACATCTAAAGATATTGCTTAGACTGCAGACAGTTCTCTGTAACTTGAATTTTCAATTGAAAAGCCTTTTTCTGCAAATGGACATCCCATGGAAAGTTAAAAAAACCTTCTTACTTGTGATGTGCTGCATCTATTTCCAAGAATTCTCCTACAAAGGGCTGTTGTAATCTAGAGATGAGTTCATCCTTTTTCTCAATGATGGTAGACAACTGACCAGAGATCTGTTCAAGCTGGTGACACCTACTTCCTGCAAATTAAGTGAAGGAACACATGATGGATTAGACTGCGAATTTGAGGGGTTTTTTTAAGTCTAGCTGATGGTTAATTATCAAATATTAAAATAAATTAATAAATAATTCCTGAATTGACCACTGTGCCAATGGGGTTTTTCACTTACGTCCACGAATAGAGCTTTTTGGGCGACATTATAACCAAACAAAGAAACAAATACTATAAATGAACATACATGTAACATGGTTTAAAATAACAGCTGGCAGGAGGCAGACCAACTGGTTATTTATGAGTTCATGAATAAAAGCATATGAATATTGCAGACTGATTTTTTGCATACTATATTTAATACTTTGGATGTCATCAAAAGAAATACTGAAATGAGTCTTGTTATGTCTTCAATACTCTTGTATTGGATATTGTGATCGAACAGTGATATTTTCATAAAATAATCAGCATAAGCCTGTTATGAACAAGCAAAATGGCAATCTCTGATGTGCTTTTCAGTTTCAAACAAAGCTGAGAGTTTGCACATGATTTGTTTCATCTACAATAATTGTACAAGAATCTATTTTTACTGAAAAGTAAAAAAGATGTCCAGAAATCATTTTGTCCTTGTACAGGACTAGACAGGAAAAAACCTTGGGGCCAGCTAGCTCCTAAGTTTTCAGATTTAGTCGACAGCAAAAGTCTTTCAATGAAAAGCATGAAAAGTTAGTCGCCGGTGAAAAAAAATTGGTCGCTTTGGCAACCCGAGCAGACACAATGTTGAGCTCTGTTGTACGCTAATTGATCACTAAACTTGAATGTGTTTTAACAAGGGCAGCTCTCTTGTCCCTCATTCTGACAACTTGAACTAGATGATTTAGTTCTTGGTATCATCCAATTTTCAAAATAAGAACTGAGTTGTGATTTATGAACATCACCAGACTGAAAGCAGCACACCAGTATATTAGTAGTCTGCAAACCAGGACAATATGATCATTAGCCAGTGAAAAACGAAACCTACCAAGTATGTCCACATGAGTAATGTCCTTTGTTTCAGCTTCCTTTAAATGGCACTGAATTTCCAAATTCACCTTTTCATGTGAAAAAAGAACTTGCTTAAGACTCCAATTTCATTTAATAATTTAATAAAAATCCTGAATACATGTAACCAAGGGCAGAATAACATATTTGCAGAGATGCCAGCCCAAAACAGTCAAAATCTGGGAGGTCGCAAATCTTCCCTGTTGGCAAGTCACAACCCCCAAAACAAAGTGTACCTAAACATATTTGAGTTTCACTGATTCAGCCACAAAAAACATCAAATATCCCCCCAAAATTGGCCAGAATTGACCAAAATAAGTAAGCCTCTTCAGGGTTCTCCCGAAAGTTTGAAGTAGAGGGAGAATAACTTTGAGTGGGCAGTGGACAACGTCAATAAAAAGACGAGGAGTGGTTTTATCGGAGCCACGTGGAGGGGGGGGGGGAGAGGGGGGTGACCGCAACCTTTTATTGGGGGGCCCGGGAGCCTCCCTGGGAAAATTATGAAATTGGGGTTCTAAAAAGTGCATTTCAGGGTATTTTAAGCAATCATGGTTTCGTTCTTTTGTTAAAGAAAAGCAATTTCACCGAGAAGAACATACGTGTAATGTATTGTGTTAGTTGAACAGGTTAATCATCGTCGTCCGTATCAAATTTGAAAAAAATATCAAAAACGTCAAAAACGTTCTCATTTTGTGGTCAATCACATGTGTAAAAACAGATGACAAAGCCAAACAGGAAAAGAGTTTTCCTGGCATTGAAGGTACTAAATTGAGGTTTGACATTATTTTATTTTGTTAAAACACAAGTTTTGAATGGCTTTAACACAGTGCTAGGGGTGGAATTCATTGAATGTGATGAAGCTTGTGATTGGTAACCGTTGCAAGCGCAAGCCTGAAATACTTGATGAATTTTCCCACGGACTTAAGCTCAGAATTTTTTCTGATTAAGCGTGCAGACCAACATCGACGTTTTGAACCTTTGCGGTAGTTTGGATTTTTTGTTCATGATTTCAAGTGATAAAATTAATCAAAAGGTCTAGATAGCAGCAGACATGTAAAGATTTTAAGGAAAACGACCAATTTTTTAAGTTTGCAAGACATGTTTCGACAGAGCTTCTGTCATCTTCAGTTGAATGAATGATTACAAAGCAAGTTGAATAATAAGTAGGCAAAAATGCTAATTAAGACAAATAGTAACAACAGAACGTGAAAAGGTGTAAGTTAAAAGGATAATTTTAGATTTACATGGTGTAAATGGTGCAATTACACCATGTAAATCTAAAATTATCCTTTTAACTTACACCTTTTCACGTTCTGTTGTTACTATTTGTCTTAATTAGCATTTTTGCCTACTTATTATTCAACTTGCTTTGTAATCATTCATTCAACTGAAGATGACAGAAGCTCTGTCGAAACATGTCTTGCAAACTTAAAAAATTGGTCGTTTTCCTTAAGATAAAATTAATACAATCAAACTTAAACTTGACATACTTTGCAAATGTTTTGTTTTGTAATGAAGCCTTGAAATAGTGCATATATTTATTCATACTTCCCTGCTCGATAAGCTTGCCAGTTTTATATCTCACTTTTAATATTTACACAAACATCTTACAGCTGCTGAGTTTAAAGATTGTGTAAGATCTTGCAAAGTTTGTTTCTTTTGTTGAAAGAAATCTTTGCAGTTATTTTTTCTCGAAAATCCTCCATGTGCGAGCCAAGCACTGGGTTGCTGGAGATACATGTAAAAGAACTAATTTTAATTACATTTTTGAAAGAAAACAACTTATGACCTTCTTTGTGCCATCCCTATTTTCTTTTCAATTTATCCTTGGTACTAAACAGTGATTGCTGGGTTTTTTGCTTCATTTTCAGAGGAAAAATTGAGCTTTAACTTAACCCCGGCTGTCAAATATTTCAGTGCTGCTGTCACAGCTCAGTGCCCACGTCACGTTTTTGGCGGCAATTCTCACAGCCCGAATGATTTCAGATTTCTTTTATCTTACAGCTATAAGAGTTTTTTTTTTAATTGCTACGTATTTGTTGAGAAAATTAGACATATTGTTTTTATGCTTAATTTTATTGACAGATAGGCTCACATTGTTACAAATAAAATTTTTTCATAATTTATTTACTATAAGTAGCCGGCGCGCCAAGGACAACTAGATGGCAAATTTCGCCGGTTGCCAGAGCTTATGGAGAACTCTGACTCTTCCAGTCATCAGTTAGTTGGGGCGCAGCGTGAAAAACAGCTAGTGAAAAAATTGGGGAGAGGTGCAGCAAGAGAAAGTGTTTGGCCAAACTTAACAAAAGGTCCTTCCGCCCACTTACAGACTGCCTACAGAAGCACGCAAAATGATCATCAGCTTGTGGCCTTCAGTTGTCAGTGGATGCTTCTTTGTCCATGTCTTCATCAATGCCTATTGCTGTTGCTGCAACTCGTTCAACTGTTCCACTTGGTCTTTCATTATGGCCACAAGAGGAGAAACCACTATGATCATGGAGAAGGGGCTGTCTTTTCCATTCATCGAAGACATTACTCGTGGAAAGAGTTGAAAGGTTAAACTCTTTCCAAAACTGGTGGGAAGGATGGCAAAGACATCTTTACCATTGACCATATTTTCTATGCAATCCCTCTGATCTTCATGAAGGCACTCCACATGGGGAAAATCTTTCAGCATGTTGTTTATCACAGATTTGAACATCGCATCACTTGTTGAAAGGCCCCTGACTGCCGCCATATCGCATTCCTCATCTGCGTCAGCAATGCTCGAACGTTGACAAATCCTGTCAAAATTGTCCGATCAGAGGGTATAACAGATCCTGGTATACCAGCTCGCCGTTTTTCGTGCTGTGCCCCAACTAGCTGAGCCCCTGGAAGAGGCTAACAATTAGACATAGTGTGAAAATATATTTTTAGATCTTTAGACAACTTCCAATATCCACGCAGGAGATCTGGCAAACTGAACAATCTGGAGAGCACAGAAGAAGCATAAGAGTTGCTTGAGGTGTAACTAAGCACAACTCTAGCTCCTCAGGTGATCTTGGAATTTACCAAGCTCATTATTACTTGATGTGGGAGGTGAGGTGGCCTCATGGTTTAGCGGTTAGTGTGCTTGTCTCTGGATTAAGAGGCCCGGGTTCGAGCCCTGGCTGGGGACATTATGTTGTGTTCTTGGGCAAGACACTTTACTCTCACAGTGCCTCTCTCCACCCAGGTGTATATATGGGTACCGGCGAACTTAATGCTGGGGGTAACCCTGCAATGGACTAGCAACGCATCCAGGGGGGGGTAGAAATACTCCTAGTCGTTTCATGCTACAGAAACTGGGATAAGCTCCAGCCTGGTGGGCCACTTGGCTCGTATGCAGACTTTACCTACCTATGTCATGAGCATGCATTATTGGATTATGATGCATGCTGACAGACACCAAGTTCAATAACAAGGCTTTTCTAGCTATTTTATAGCTGAGCTCCGGTGGCACAAAGAGCCGCCAAATGGAACCCCATACTCATATAGGAAAGAAAAGGAAGCCCATGAATTGATTTTCTCATGGTTATCATGGCTAGCAGAATTGCTTGTGGCCGCGTACACACGACGGCCGTAACGACGACAGAGCCGCACAAGATGGCAGCCATACTCCAGCTTATAGGTTGACAGAGACATGCAGCCTTTGTTCCCGTCTTTGATATTGGACATCCAAGTTATGGACAATTGACACCTGTCAAAAGAAGGTATCCACTGACCAGTATCACATGACCATATCGCGGGCTCAAGTTTAAAGCTCATCGAGGTCATGCGCTTTTTTTTAAGTTGACCGCTGACCAACTGCTGGCTTTCGATTGGATTGCAGGCTTTTGTCAGGTTAACTTGCTGTAATCTGGGCGGGGTTGTTCGGAAGCCGGTTAATGCTAACTCAGGATTAAAAGTTAAGTGAAGTATAAATTTTTCTTGTATACAGATGTTTTTCACTGCTTATTTTTTGTGTATTTTGAAGTTATTCAAACTCAAAACAGAAGGCCAAACAATATAAACAAAAAATCTCACTGCAAAGCTACAAAACTCAAATCAAAAATCTCACTTATTCTGGGTTAGCTTAAGGTGGCTTACTATAGTTTTTCTGAGACTCAGTAGCACACGCTAGTATCGCCTGCCAGAGGTCAGTATTAATCGGGCATGCAGAAACGACACAAGTAACCCTAAGAAGAAACAAAAACCACTTCAGCACTTGAAAGGCATTAAAAAACACAACAATAGCAACAGTTTCAAACTCTGTTCAAACATGTGTTTAAGCCTAGGGCCAAAAAAATATGACAAAAAAGCTCTATAAATAACCAGTAAAAGAACTCCAATTACTCTTGCTTTCTCGCACGTAATACGTGGCGTCACATCAGCGCACTTAAATAAATGGCATGCGCAATTCAATTCTTGCCCAAGGTTGTAGAAGCGAGTCTATGATCAAGGACTGCTCGAAAACCTACCATACAACCCATGATGAAATTTTCACATTTGATTTGTGGGGGTGAATCGCGTTTAGAGCCAAAATTTAAAACAAATCTGTAAGACAGATTTTGAGCTATTTTTGATCTCATAATTTCTTGGTTTGCGGAAAATCTGTCTTACAGATTTTTATTTCACTTTGCATGAATGTTTTAAAAATTTAAAAATCAGAGCCAATTTCTTATCCCTGAAATTTTGAGGTCGGGTCATATGGGTAGATTTTGAGAAAAACCTGATTTAACATACTAGCGCCCAGTCTCTCCTTAGGTACTTGGTCATTCATTTCGGCCATTTGTTGATGTTGAATTGTTCAAGTTTCACATCGAATGGTAAAAGACTTCAGCAAACAGTAAATAGAGAAAGGAATAACATCTTGGAACATTTTTTAAAAGAGTTAGCAGTTGGGCTGTCATAATCCATCAAAACTGTAGTAAGCCACCTTAATCGGGCTTTGAACAGCCCAGCCCAGGAGCTTTGTTTTTAGGCTTGGCTAAATCTATACATTAAACAATGATGAGCATCACAGCAAAAATAGGGTGCAAAGAGAAGAATCCATTTCACCACCACTCCATGTTTCTCCCTGTCCCTGGTCAGAGCAGCACTGTTATCTGAAAGTTACCTTGTCTAACGCTTTGCCCAGTCTTGTAATTTCTCTCAGTAATCTTATCAAGGCCACTGAAGGAGAACTTGTATCCACTTTTCTCCTAATTTCTTCCATGTTAACATTCCTCTAAATGAAAAAGAAAAAAAACAAGGACCCTTAGGGCTAAGTTTTCAAAACAAATTTGCAAGAGCATGCTGAAACTTTATCAGCAACCAAAGACACCAAAGCCCAGGGGTGGCTACTGTCATATATGGGCTATATAGGTATGTGCCACTGTGGAGGGTATGGTTTTCAAGCAGTTTACTCTAGGATACATTATATAAATCAGAGCATTTGGGTCTAGAATAGGGTATCATTTTTTGCAAAACTGACCAGTTGGCTGAAGATTTTACCTAGACTAAGGAAACCAGGAATTGCCACTCAAAAATATGAAAAAGTCAAATCGGTAAGTTTAAATTTACGCAAATAAGCCTCCACCGTGTTGATAGATGGGGGGATTTGAGGAGTTTACTCTAGTATAGGGTAGCAAACTTCAACTGAACTAACTCTGGTTTAGGCTAAGGGTCCCTGGTTCCCAGCGGCACATACCCAGAAATTTCCAAAGTACCTCCCGGGCACCAAAGGTAACACCCAGTAAGCCAGTCTCAGTCTTTCCCTTCTTTTTGAGCTTAAAAATTATTTAAGAAAGTTTTAAATACGGGACAAAACGAGGGAAATATTTTACGGGGCGATATAAGCTTACCTACCCTGTCAATGTGACCTGACTTTTCAGCGAAAGTTAGAATATTTTGTAACGAACCGACGTTAATATATGTAGAGGACGGTGACCAAGGGTTCGCTGTCTCCTCAACAAAGGATGAACGCAACATTATCTACTGGAGTCGATAAAATTTAAACTGAAATGAAGTTGAAGCAAAACCACGTTTGCACAAAACAAAAAAATGGCGGACTTCTGGGAGGGAGTTTAGAACTCCCGCGTCCTGCGCTACAAAAATTACGTAACATCGGGGGAGGGTGGGGATTACTTTTTTTTCTTTCCTTTTCTTTTCTTTTCTTTTCTTGGAGGACGTATTTCAAACGTTTTATCCAGAATGAAACCCTCTTTATGATTTGACTTGTTAACCTGTTCTTCGATAACAACTGATCCGGGAAATTTAACTCTTGGAGGTTTACTTGTTAACTTTTTCCTGAGACCTCCTCGCTGAAATCAAGTTTATTGCATCATTGCAACGAGGCTGCAAAATAAACATGGCGGCTCCCTTCGATAAAATTTACAGGATGTACCGTCACTAAATTCATGGCCTGCTTCTACAGAGAAGCAATGAAACCGTTTTTTACAGCTAAGAAAGAAAGGCTGAGCAGTGCAACATGGCTTCCCTCGAGCAGGAACGTCATAGGGATGCTGAGTTCGGCATCGCATTGCCATCGGAACTGTGGTTGGCCATTTTCAAGAAATTTCACCCCGTACACGACGACCTTTTTACGATAAGTTTAGTTTGCAAGAAGTGGCGAGATCTCATCTATACAAATCCCGATCCTACGCTTTGGGAGGACATCACCCTAATAAATCTCAGAAACTGCAGCTACGAGAATGCTACTTTTGTCAGATTCAAAAATATCCTCAGAAGATTTTGCCGTCATATCAAGCTTGTGCGGCTTCAAAAATGCCACGAACTGTTCACAGAAATCCTACTCATTTATGCATCTTCCCTGACAGTTTTGAATACTCTTGAAATAACTGGAATGTCATGGTCAAAGAAACTACTTCGAATGTTGAGATGCCCCAAATCACTGAAGACTGTGTTCCTAGAAGCTTCGTTGATATCAGAAGGAATTTTTAATCAAGATGATTTACAGTACATTGTCGAAGGTTTTCCCCAAGTGAAAAGCTTTGGTTTGCAGTATTCAGTTATCAAACCAGATTCTGTCACTGCAGTTAAAGGCGTTGTGTCTTCCAAGTACCGCCACCACGTAACATGTTTGTTGCTAGAGAGAGTGAGAATGGAGTCTTCTGATCTCAAAGACATTGTTAAGAATCTGAAAGGGCTAAGGAAATTTGGCTATGGGAATGACCAAATTCATGGTTTGCCATCCATTCAGCTGCTTCAGTTGAACTCTAAATCATTACTGGAAGTGGAGCTCTTCCAAGTTGGAGACTTTGCCAAGTTCCACTTTACATTTCCTCATGCAAAAAAGCTTAGCTTGAATGGTTGTACCTCTGTGGGTGAACTGAGTATTGAAGCATCTGCATTAAGGACTTTGCGTCTATCGCTCTGTGTTGAGGTGCGCAACTTTAGGCGAATCTCTGCAAGCTCCTTACGTGAGTTGACAGTTCGAAGATGCAATGCTCTTATTCCAGCTGAACTCATTAGCCTTTTGGTTAGAAATCCAGATATCAAGTTACTAGAGCTTGAGGTGTACTGGTCAAGTTTAAGACTTGATCAGCATGCAACTCCATCACTGGAAAATGTTGCAATATTTGACAATGGTGAGCGTTTGACTGCAGTTGACATTCGCTGTCCTAAACTGCAGGAGTTGCTCATCAAGAAGTCGATGACTAGATCCACCATCTTGAAAGTGGTGTCAGTCTTGTCACAGAATGTCAAGAAGGTTGTTCTTAATGATGTGCCTTATCTTCGGAAAGTCAGCATTGATGCTGAGGAGGTCAAATACCTGGAGGTGAATTTTGAAAGGAGGTTAGATCTCGTCAAGCCAGCTGAATTTACTAAGCTGAATTTTAGAAACAGGTCACGCCCTGTGAAAATTGGCCATCTTGTTTTAAAACGGTGCAATCTCAATGCACTAGCTTTTACCAGTTGTAACATTCAGCACATGTCCTTGGAATATTGCAACCTTGATTGTCCCTTACGTGACATAATCCAGCAGTGTGGCCTTGTCAAGACTCTGACCTTGAGGAACTGTTATGGCCCATGCCAGCTCAATCTGAGTAGTGCGCACCTCAAGGAAGTTCACATTGTCTCCTGCACATCACTGCTAATGGACCACATCAATTTAGCTTGCCCATCTCTTGAAGTGCTCAATGTTTCTGGACTCTCTTTTTTACCAAGTGAGGAAGAAGTGGACGTCATTGCTAGTAATGTCAGAGAGCTGTCTCCATTTCTTGGATCTGTTAAGTTTTCTTGTTAGAAGGCAATACATATCATAGAAATTGATCTGGTTATAGATATTTAGTGGTGTTTAATAATACTGCATTCTTATTTATAATGGAATATAATATTGGATGCATTGTGCATTTATATCAATCTCCAAAAAAGCTGATTAAAACTTCTAAAACTTAAGTATATTTTAAATCTGCTTTTCCTATGAGTCAGTAAAAAAAGGATTGTTATTTATAATAATGGAATATAATACTGCATGTGTTGTGCATTTATATCAGTCTTCAAAAAGCTGATTCAAACTTCCTAAGCTTTAATGTGTTTTCAAAAAGCTTTCCTTATGAGTCAATAAAAAAGTGGACATCAGTGCAATTGTCCACACAGCCAGAGCAACTAGGAGTATTTCTACTCCCCCTGGATGGGATGCTAGTCCATCACAGGGTTATCCCCAAGCATTAAATTCACTGGTACCCATTTAGGCACCTGGTTGGAGAGAAGCACTGTGGGAGGTAGGATTAGGGCAATGACCCTAGCCAGGACTCGAAACCATAACTGCTCGATCTGGAGTCCAGAGTAGCCTGCTAACCATTCGGCCACCGTGCCTCCACGAAAAGCTGATGAAAACTTCTAAAACTTCAGTGTATTTTTCAACGAGTTTTCTTCATGAGTCAATGATGGGTCGCACTGATTAAAGCCCTGGCCAAACGGAGTCGCTAGTAGACGCAAGTTCTCAACTTGTGTCTACTTGCGACTCCGTTTGGCCAGGCCTTGCGTGCACTTGCGTTGACTTGCGATGACTTGCTCACTATGGTCGAGTTCAAATTTGCACGCAAGTCGACGCAAGTTTTTCACCGTTTGGCCACCCAACCCAAGTCAACGCAAGTTGAGTGACGTCCATTAACCTATTATTAGCCAATGAAATACAGGATATGTCCTCCTTGAAATGGGTTTTTTTGCGACCAGCGTGTACCTCGCTTGCGAGGAAACTTGCGAGTCCGTTTGGCCACCCGACGCAAGTCTCTACGCAAGTTCAACTTGTGGCTACTTTTGACCACCTGCGAGTCCGTTCGAGCAGGGCTTAAGTCTCGTGCAAACTTTGTTTCCGAAAAGAAGCAACAATCTGGCAGGTGGTCATAGCACATCTTCATTGATAACGAAGTTTGAGGAACGTTAGTCACAGAGGTTTTGCCTTACATGTCAGCTTTAGGAAACCAGTCTGTAGTTAGTCTGACAGGCAGGTAGTTGTTAAAATAGCCAGTCAGAAAAGGGTCCAGTCAGTCAGAAGGTTAAGAAGTCGATCAATCGAAGGAATTAGTCTGTTAATCACATGATGATTACAGTCTTGGACGGAAACGAGCACTTCCATGGTTTTAAACAGTCTCCGCTTTCGCCACATTCCACTATCCTTAAAACATCCTTAAAATATCCTTATTTTAGATAGTGCAGGTCCACATCAGGACTTAGCGTCTTGCCAATTTTGATCTCCAACCTGCTTTATCAAATAAATTATGTATGTATGTATGTATGTAACAATATTGGCGGTTTCAGAAACCTTCACCCTTAATAGCGTGTCGAGAGTTCCCGACATGATTTTCATCGACGGTATCTGTCGTTTTAGTGTGAACGTTACGCGAAAACGCAGCAAAAAATGTATGTGTATTTACAGTAAAAAAAACAATAGATTTTGTGTAGAATGGAAACGACATACTTGTAAAACACATTGCTTGATGTGGCAGGCTTTCTTTCGCAAAGTTCTACAATATGCTCCTGAAAACCTTCTCAAGTTCAACTGTGCCTCTCAAAGCCCAGGGAGACTCCTTTATAAAAAGAACGGAGATGCCTGTCGAAAACTTTGAAAAGAACCCCTAAGAGGTACCGGGATCCTGCTTTGTAGGGGTGGTTTGAATTTTTTTCACCCCTAATTCGTGTGTTCTCAATTCTCCACTTGTGCTGAGACAACAATTTCTTGACAGACAAATCTAATTCAAGCTGATCTGAACTACCTTTCTCTAACAGAGACCTTGTAAAACCTGCGACCGCTCCTTTTTAACTCGCGAATCACCCGTGAAGAGTAAATAACATTGAGGAAAATTAGCAAAAACTAGTACGAGAGGTAGTCATATGATTTCGGGTGCAATTTGGAATAAATAAGCACAACTACTATTTTAATCCTGACAAAGTGACAAAATTACGTGAGCCCGTAGCACTCGTGTTACCCAGTTCAGCAATGGTGTAACACCAGGAGCCATAATCGGGGACGGAGACAGTAAGCGCGCGCCATTTCTAGTATTGGGGTTGTCCCCATGATATGGGACAATAATTCTATTTTTAGAACAAATTGCGCCATCGCCTGCGGCACACGCGCGTACATGCTGCGAGGATTTTTGCGGATGTCGCGCGGGGGAAATGGTGTCCGAAATTCCCGAAATTTTTCATGTTTTTCAGTTGGTCCACAACTCAACGCGTTTACGCCTGTTGGGATTTTGCTCGTCGTAAGCTGCTCCAGTTTGAGTGGAGTAAGACAGTGTCGAATTTAGGTATGTTCCGCTTTAAGCTTATATATATCGTTGACCAAGTTGTGTTCCGAGGGATGGTTCTTTTACATGAGCTGTACATTACTCCACTTTAAATTTCACATAAGTTGAAGATTAACAGCTTTTCCATTACACAGCGAAAAACTAGCTGGATATATTTAGATATAGCAGAGCTTCAGGACTTCATAGTTTCCTGGCTCCTCTTGCCACACGCTTGCGAGGAATTTGCCAGTCTATCGCGACTGAAAAGTAAAACAAAATAATGGCTAGTTTGGTCAGTTTGAGTTTCGCCTGAATTGTAAGCAACGCTTGATGTTTCATCAAGGCCTAGTAACTTTACGTCCCCAGATACTGCTCAGTTTTATCCGTGTAAAAATCCAGTAAATTCTCTGTTGTCGATGAATTAGAGCGCCCGCCGATGCGTGTTTTGTACAGTCAGTAAACATGACAAATTGTACTTCCGCCGCACTTTCGTGTGAAAGCGTACATCGAACTCAAACATCAACTCTATAGTTTTTAAATATGTTTAAGATTGATAAATGTTTGAGAACATATTAAAAGCTAAGCTGAAAATATGTGAATAAAGCAGAAATAATCAGCAAAGTTACGATGACGTTTTCTTTAATCAACTTCGAATAACGATTGCGATTTTGTTGATCGAGTTATCAAAACTCCTTGTCTATTTTCATTTTCGCAGTGTAAAACTTCACTGTGCTTATGTTGAGGAAACACACATGATGTTAGCAGCCTTTTTTTGCGTTCCGTTTGTTGCAGCATCTCAGAACAAAAGATAACGAAAGAAATCTTTGTCAAGATTTGTTGACAATTGAAAACACCGACTCGAACTTGAAAGTGCACGAGCTGTACTATCCAAATGAGCTAATTGTACGCGTCAGACTTTCCTTTCAAAAACTTTTGCAAACTCACCAAACAAGCAGAAACAATAAGAAACCATCAAAACAGGTTTTGGTTATGATTAACCATTGTCTGAGAAACCCACAAATTAACTCGATACCAGAGTAGAGAGTTTTATTGCATAACTTTTCTTTATAGAACAAACGCACAATCTTACTCGTACGACTAGCGCGAGCAGATATTTAGGCTGATTTAGCAAGAGAACGGGAACGTCACTTGACGACGGCGCGCGCAGTACAAAAACCCAAATATGGTCAGATGACGACTGCAGGGCGCGCGGAATAACCTGAATTCTGTTCTAATTTGACCATATTTGGGTGTTTGTACTGCGCGCGCCGTCGTCAAGTGACGTTCCCGTTCCCTTGCTAAATCAGCCTAATTATTCATTCACAGCGCGAAATTGAAGTATTGTTTTCGACCCTGAAAAACCCACCTTTTCCGTTAGCTCAGAGCATAAAACTACATATAAGCGCCCTGGTTCGTATTTCCTGCCTTATTCCCTGCCATCGCTGTGAAAAATACGCAAGATAATCTCTCAAGGTCTCTTAACTCTCACCATTTGATCACGCAACGTGAAAACATCCACGTGAGAGCCCACGACATGTGCGTGGATCCGCGCGGATATATGACGTCAGAATGGCGCAATTTGTTCTAAAAATAGAAAAATTGTCCCATATCATAGGTGCGCGTGGATCCCAAGGCTTACGGTCTCCGTCCCCGATTATGGCTCCTGGTAACACATAAACTGCACTCGGCTCTTAGCCAGTCAGAATTGAGTGATTTTTTATGTGTTTTATTAGTTGAAATACCCTTTGCACTGTTGTCATGAAAAATTAACGACCGCAGCTTTAAAGTGAAAAAAAAAAAAAAAACATGATTAACGTATAAAGCCATTTTTTTTCAAAATCATTTGACAACGCCCATGGGGCCGCCATTGTCTATTTTATGAGTTCATTCACCACTGACTTTGTGTTAAGATATAGTTTTTACATGTAAAAATTATACCCTCTAAACTCTTCCGATAAATTAAAGCGCAGGTTCTTTCCCTGAATTCATAAATCAAGTAATTAAGTTCTAAGACACTAGACCAGAAATTAAACGAATCCGTCTTGAAACTCTAACTTAAAACGAACGCAATTAAAGCGCAAAGGCAAAAGCTTTCAAGGTACACCTCATATTTCTTGTCCTTCACATTACTTCAAGATGATATTTTCAGCCTCTTCTTTTTTCCGGTGGAGCTGTTATTATTCGCGATTCTCAGCATGCATATTACTGTAATTTATTCTTAGGCATCTGTTCGTTTCTCGTGTGATCCTGATAATGATTTTGGACGATGACTTCGCGGCATCGCCTTATATACGGTACATCAATCACCTGTCTTAAGGGCTTCGAAACCTCAAGGATAAATTGCCACCTGCTGGCCGATAAAAGGACAAAACTAACTATTTGCATTCAGTAATTGCCACTTCGAAAAACATTGACGCAAACGAATTTGAATATATTGTTTTCCAAAATCATCTCACATGGTAGTTTGGAGTTAGATTTGAGCGGTCTAAGGAGAGAAGATTACCCACTTGTAAAGCTTGGCTAGTGTCAAGAATGATCGACTGAAAAACTCTCCCAAGGCAAAGAATAGCAGAGTCTATGAATCGAACAAAGATTAGTCACTTAAAGTGCCACTCGAAACTCGTAACGATATGCATATCTCTGGTTAGATGTAGTAGACAACATATCTCTTTTTTTGTCTCTCTTTCTTTTTGCGATTTTGATCTACAATCTAATTTAATACTCTGCCTTAGTAGGAATCTGACATGCAAGGGTTGGTAATTTGCTCCTTTGGCAAGTGTTTATTTTGATCGTAACTGTAGCAACAACCGGCCTGAAAATGTTGGAAAAGAGATTCATTTGCCGGTGGATAGCGTATCATTTATTTTCAGTAAACAAATAGTGGGTCAGAATACACCACCAATATATGGTTTGTGTTTTGTGGCAGTTATTTAGTTTGCAAAAGAGTTAATTTGTTTTCGCGTTTTTCGTCGATTTGCAGGTGCTGACATTTGCAAGTGCCAAGTGCTAACTAGTTTCTTTACGGGGGTAGGCAGAGGTAAAATTTAATTACAAGAAAACTGTTAAAAAGATGAGCTGCATTTTCTGCTATAATGGTACAAGTTGGTACAAGTTTGATCAAAAATGAAGTTTAGCTCATTGAACTAAGGTAAAATTTTTGAAAAACTGTTCTGTCTTCCTAATAAGAAAGAGTTTGATAAATTACCTCCTCCCTCCCCTCCTTAGGTAGACTTTATCGTCTGTGTCTGCCATACCATGTGGTCGGCGGAAAATGATTGGCGCGGATAATTCAGGACAGTTTAGAGGATTCTTGAAAGTTGACAGCGAGGAAATTTCAATTTCTTTGTTGCATTTTACAATCATTTTCTACGGGTTCTCTTCGATTCGTCGATGGAACAACAGACTGTGAGTTCTTTGCCAGCGGAGGTGGCTTCGACGGCAAATGGAACGACAGAAATCGTGCCGAATTCATGTGAACACGAACCGGTAAGTAAGCTCAAGTTTGGCGGTCTGGTCTGCTGACTTTCTGCGGTTCAGCTGCCCTCGTATCTTTGACAGTTGGTTAATTATGAACATCGATGTATTCCATAGAAAACCAGTATCCAGCCCAATTTATATACGTCTAATAATTTTGAACTAGAGTTGTTGATTGTTGTCACAAAATCGCGAATGGAAATCAGCCTTTTCGCTGGAAATTAGCAAAGTTTCCGCCTACGCGTGTTTGGGATGTTGTGGACTGACGATCTTGAGGTTACCAGTGAAAGAAAATAAAACTTTGTTCCAAATTAGCAATTCATAACGGACGACAAAGGCTTAGAGTTAAGTTCAGTAAATTGTTGTGAAATACTGATGATTTTATTTTGACGCATTCGGATTACACAAAAATGTTTTGATGGGAGAAGAAATTGTGACAAGCGCTCTGCGATCGTTCACTGCAGTACGTAAATTAGCTCGTGGGAATCTGTTCACTATTTTTGGAGGAATAACAAACTTGCAATTGTTAGTTTCAAAGGTATTTGTTCGAAGGATACGCAGAGTTTTCTTTATCTGTGCACTGGGGGGACGTTTCCGCCTTCACGTTCCTATGTTTATTCACAGCCTAATCGCTTTCATTCGCGCGTTCTCCGGGCACTCCACGCCAAATTTAGGAAAAGCTTCCAGCAAATCTCGCCTATCGTATTTCACAGTGAGAACGCTTTTCTAAATAGACTAAACTATCGTTTATATTTACACCTGGCGAATGGTGAGATCGCGATTAATCGCCGTGGCGTATATTTTGTTTCTTCTGATAAGCTTCCTCCTGTCCGCTGGCGAAATTGTACTGACCAGCGCAATTATCGTGCATTCGATCTGCTGTGAAAAGGTATCTCTCGATGAAATCGCTTGAGAGAGGCAGCTTGCCTTTATTGGATTCTACGAGACAAGTATCAAATGTCTGACAGCTTAAGTTTTGAAGTAAAAATAAAATCTTGATTAATAAAAGAAGTATTCATTACCCAGACACTATCTATTGTCGGTAGTGAAGACGCCTTGTTGAAAGTGCACGGGAAACTCTTTTGTTTAGTCATTTCTACCCTCGAGTTAACCTTAAAAGTGAATGGAACCTGTTCCAGAATTTATCTGCAAAGTTTGTGGAAGCACAATGTTACCACACGAAGCATATCAGGTTTGAAATCGCGAACATTCTCATACAGGGCTAGAAAACAAAGCACTTTATTTAGAGGTACAGACAGTATTGGCTGATTAATGCAGAATGTTTGTATTTGAAGACAGAATTTAAACACACTGATAAATGATTCAACTCTTAAAAACAGCTTAGATATATTGAGATCAGGCTTGTGTTCATTTAGTGAGTGATATTAGGTACAGAACTTCCAGGTTAAGTGTTGATAAAATATTTCTCATTATTTTAAGGGTTTTTGGAAAGATAAGATACTTAAACATTTTGAAATTCAACACTTGCAAGATGGCCATAATCATCTTGTGAGGTCAAAGTTGACGGAACCGTGTCCCAATAGTCATCAATATCTTGATAATTTCTTGAAAAAAATCCAGTTACCAATTTGCATTACTTATGGAGAACATAAGGAGAATTTGTGTTTGTTCCATGATTCATTGAGTGCTCTGCACAGCCCCCATCAAAAATGTTGTTGAGTTGAGTTAAGTTGATAACTTTATATACGTGGTAAAAATTCAAATTCCTTCAGCATAATTTACATGTAAAAGTGAGCATAATTTCCTCGATTCTTCAATAGGGAATCATTTTTGCTCCTGATGTGCTGGCAGGTGGCAATTTTGCAGCATACAATAAGCTATTTACACTTCACATTGGAGTTCACTTATACTGTATCACAACCATTAGAAATACATCACTGGCATTCTTTTTACTGGCAGAGATGTATACTACAAAACATTTTGACATGGTTGCTATACAATGGTGATATTTACGTGACAAATAAATGATGATGATGATGACAGGATAGATGATAATATATATGATTGATGATGGTTGATTATGTTGGACTTACAAGGCTTGTGTACAACAGAAAATGTTCTGAGACAGAAGAGAGCGTAATAATTATTGCTGTTTCTTATTTGCTGGGGCTGGGTACCAGCTAAAGTGTTATGCAAGCAAAAGTGCAGAATGGGTCTTGTTGGCTGGAGACTGCAGGGCTTGAAAAAAGTGTCGCCTGGTCATCCAGGGCAAGTAGATTTTACTGCTAGGTAAGAAACTTTTCTTTCTCACTTGCCCGATGGGCAAGGGCCTAGGAAAGTGGTCCACCAACTAAACATAAAAAAATGTAACCCAAGACATGCCCAGGGCAAGCAAAATTTGAGAGCTTCTTGTCTGAAGGGTAAGTTGGAATTCAAGATTTTTCTTGAGCATTGAGAAAAAATTTAGTTAAGTAAATTTATTACTGGCAATCTAAAGAAATTCTGAGTATGCAAAGGTCAAAAAATTCACAGCAAGAGAAACAAGAAATAACAAGTTAACTACAAGCACTACATACACTGTATATATGTGATAGCAGATAGTGTATTTTAAACAAAATTCAGGAAAAAATTCCAAACGCTTAGGACAACCTTCTTTGCTTTGTGCTTCTCAAACTTACAGATGTTTATTACCATTCTTCCCCCCTCCCCTCCCCCCCCCCTCCTTCCCCAGGCCTGTAGATTTTCTACCCTTTCTTTGTGCTTTGTAATAAAATTAAACCATTGCTGGCAAAAGTGTCATTTGTGGCAAGAGTTTATTTTTTAAATAAAACAGTTGTTATGAAAAACAGAAACCCTTGCCTGAAATTGTTAACAGACTGAGTATGACAATGTGACATGTTTTACCAAAGTTTGTGAAATTTTCCACGTTACATGTGATGTTATGCATTGTGCTTAGTTTTTGAATGATTTTAAAGCTGTGTAAATCTTTGGACTTTTTACTTTTATTTGTAATCCAGTAATGGTCATATCATGTAGATTTGTATCTAATGAACATAAAAATAGTATTGGGTTATAAATATTTTAGTTTGGAATGAGGCTTTCCATTATTCTAAGAAGTAAATAAATTGTTGTTTGCTTCAGGTCTAACATACTAATGTGCAGTAATCATTGTTGTCAGTCATGCTATTATACAGTAAATAACCATGATCATGTTTTGTGTTGGTATTGAGTGTTTGGTCTGTTATTTCTCACTGCAGGAACATTATTGATCATGTTTTTTTATTAAAATTTCGTACAAAAATGTTATCACAAAACCACAGAAAGAAAAACTAATCAGCTTGTATGAGAAATAAGATCTTTTTGAAGATGGAAAACACAGGTGTAAGTTAATGTTACAGTGATCAGGTGATGATTTTCATCTTGGCTTTTAGTAGAGTTCTATCAAAGGTTGAAGTTTTCACACTTTGCTGTCTGTAATTTGGATTGTGGGTCTGTTTCTCAGATGATCTGCCACACATCTGTGCTCTTTGGTGTTTATGTATTCGTTCTCTGATTGGCCTGATTGCTAATTTGAGGTGAATTTAGTAATGAGCGTGGAACTTATAATTGTGTCTCATTTTGTTCCTATTAATAAAAAGCAGCACACTCCATTTACGCTCAGTGTCATTCTTAATAAAACCGATTTACTACAGAACACCATGGACTTCTATGGCATTTACGTAAGTCTTGTTAGATATTTAATTTAAATAGCTGAAGTGTACTTGAATCTTGATTTTTGAGTTATTCAATATAGTGGGATGACATTGTATTGAGCTGTGCAAGATAACCTTGCATTTTCTACATTTTTTCAACATATGCCTTAGGGATTGATCTTAAAACTTTCTCTATAACCATACGATTTTTGATGTGAATAACTATTAATAGTTAGTGTAACCCTCGGATGAATATGCATCAAATGTGAGTGAAGAAATGCGAAAACTTTTCGTCCTCAAATTTATTAATTTTGTATGTGGTTCAGGTTGAAGAAACAATATATTGTGAACACAATAAGATGTGGAATTTGTCAATGATGGCTAATTAAATTTCCATGTTTTTTTGGCAAATGAAAATGGTTGAGGTGCTTTAGAAGCATAACAAAAATATTAAATTTCAAAATGTGTTTTTTTTTAATTCTTTTGTGAAATAAATGCAATCGAGAATGCAATAAGCAGCTTTGATTCAGTATACAGTGCTTACAATGTACATGGTGAATGTTATGAAATATTCATTTATTTTGTTCATTACAATTTCTTTTATTCCATTTTGTCAGATAATTTTGTTGAAAACTTTAATTTAAAACTGCAAGCATATTACATTGTAGTGTTTCCAATTCTGTGGGGAAAAAACAGTCAATAGCTCATGATAACTTACAATTTTATTTTAATTAATATGTGATGAAAAAATGTTTTTTAATGGATGTTTCTCTGTTTGTTTTTAACTTGGATTTCAGACAAAGGGTATTTTTGTAACGTGCTAATCCAATAAACATTCGCCAAACAGACTTTCTTGTGTAAATTTAAAGAGTGTCCTTGTTGGAGTCATGTCAAGAAAGATCATTTTACATGTAGATTAGTGCCCCTCCCTCCTCCAGAGATGACAACCTAAAAACAAATTGAAACCTGGAAGACCACCAGTCCTCCATTAAAATGCTGTTAAAATTAGAGCTTTGCCAAGAACAGAATGGGGCAGAAACAAAATGTATTATAAAGCAATAACCGGTTGGGCCTCACTGCCAAGTGAGCTAAAGAAACTTATACCAAAAAGGATTTTTAAATACAAACTGAAACAGTTTTTACTTAACCATTTTTGACCTTAGTTAGCAGTAGATTTTTAATCCTAGTTCTAGTTTTAAACTTAAGTTTTAGTATCACGTTTTTAGCTTTTATTACTTTTGTATTTTAGACGTTTAATATATATTCGAGACTTTTTTTTTTTCAGAGGAGCCTCCTGAAAACCGCCCCTAGGTGATTGGAGGCCTCCTCTTAAAACATTAGTTTACTATTATTATTTTAAAAGTGCATCAAATATGCCAAAAGTTCCCCCCAAAAATGCCAAAAATTGACAGAAATAATTGTGAAAATCATGTAGCATTTTCTTTCATGTCTGGGAGATTGCTGGTGACCCATATGATGGGAGACTGGGAGATTCAGTCTGAATCTAGGAGACTCCCAGTTAATCTGGGAGATGTTCCTCTCATGAATACGTTCCCCTAGGTACCCTCCATATTCTCTTACCTCTCCCTTGCAGGTGCTTTGTAAATTAAATACAGTACATGTATATAAGTGCATATTATGATGCTGACCTGAATGTGAAAGGTAGAGGTCTAATAATAAAAATGATGTTATATCACTTTTTGAGATACCCCATTGTACAGGTTCACAATTGAAAGTTTCACAAATGCAAAAAAAAGCTAGTAACTTACTTTCAAGACTATTTCTGCTTAAATTATTTTGTGTGTAACAGATTTAAGTATTATGGGTGAGATCATAACCAATGGAAAATTAAAATGCTTTACATGTAGCCAGACAGCGTACATGTATGAATACCGTCTAAATGAAAGGAATCAGAGCTATTGGTACATAAGTTTGGAATTATTGTTAGTGTGATAAATATTGTGCTGCCATGAAATTAATACAAGTTTGCTTCATAATTTAAAAGAAAATTACTATTTGTGCTTCTCAATAGCTGGTTAAATTAATGCCATGAAGTTCATATTTCACACAAATTTATCAGTGTCTTAAAAAGTGCCTACATGTACTTTTGTAGACATTTTAAATACAGTTCATTAACAACATGTAAAATAGGTTGCTAAATCTTTTTTATTTACTTGCATTCTAAGTTTAAATTGTTTTATAAAAGTTTAAAAGTTGTATAAAGCTTACCAGAAGCTAAGTCTGAAAATATCAGTACAAGTTGTTTTTTCCTGTGTATTTTGTATTTTGCCAGATTCATTGACCTTTGAAGCAAATGATTTTAAACACAAAAACTGAGATTGATGATATAAATTCTCCCAACATGCTGGCCACACTACCTTTGGTTATGTGCGGAGAGTTTGTATAATTATATTCTTTCCCATTATCAAGTCCATATTGTAAATGTTTACTTTCCTCTGTTGCATGGTTGACCCAATCATCTGCAATTTGCTTATTTCAACCAGTTAGGTAATGACCTGTTGTTTTCATTTAATTACTCTGGATTTAGAGCTTGATAATAGCTATGTTTTAAGGCGAGACCTTTGTAGGAAGACATTGAGGTGAAAATGGTCTGTTAATGAACCTTAAATCTTAGAGTGCTTTGCAGCTGGTAGGGCAGTGGTGCTGAATTATTCATACATTGCGTAGAAACTAAGAATTAGACTGTTTGAAAGCCATCTAAACTACATATACATGCAGGGGTCACAGCGGAAACTAAGGATTTACATAATGGAGGTAAAGTTGTCTAACTTAAAGTTGAACATCTTTGTGGTCTTGTAGATTCAGTTGGTAAGCCAGACATTGGCTATGGTTGTGTTTGCATCGATAATGTAGCACATTCAGAGTTAGATTTAGTGCATCCCTGTGTTCAAACTATTTCATCTTGAATCTGCTAAATACCTCTAGACTTTGTAGAGGTCAGAATGAAGTAAACTTGGTGATCTTCGCTTGGTAGTGTCAAGTTTTAAGCCAAAATGGGGCAAAATTGATTTTTGAAATTCTCCATATTCTCATTATCATGTAAAATACCCTTGAACAAGTGCTGTATTTTATCTGGCAAAATTGTGTTTTAGTTCAATGTTTCTGTTAAGTTAAAGACTTGACAAGATGTTTTTTTTTAATCCAATCCTGCCAGGATGTTATTATAACACAGTCTGTTCATTCAGTCAGTCTGTAACTTTCACATCAAAATACACTAGTAAACAGAGGAAAATATAATTTCATTGTGTCCTAACTTGTGTTTCAATAGAAAGAAACTACATTCATTGTCCCTGGTGCAGCAGCGTATAATAATGTTATTTCTCTGTAGTCACAGTCTTAAAGATCACAGTATGTGGTTCTGTGTTTTCATTTAGTTTAATAGTTAAGAGTAATAGCAAATAATTTTCACCAAACAAAATACCAAGGCAGGGTCTTTGGCTAATTGTGTCAATCAGGTTAATTAATGTAAATCTAGTGATATGTTTTTTCAAGTCAAAACTAACTTGGGGGCAGGTTGTTTCAGATTCTGGTGCCATACTCGTAAATTATTAATATCAGTAAGTAAGGGTTTGTTCTTCCCTCAGAAGAATACAATTAGCAAATTAATTATTTAGTGAGGTTGCACACTTTTCAATGAAAAGTTTCTATGAAGTCACCAATTTTAACATTTTGTTTAACATTTATTTATTTTTTTTGCTATCATAGAATGAAAAGAAAATTGGTAATTTATTTTAATTAATAAAAGAAATAGAAAAGTTAACTTTCTTAACAGGCCTCTGTTTTTGTAAATTAAATTTTATAGATAGTACACTGACTGAAAAGTTTTAATAATTATCTCCTAGTCCTATTCTGTCTGGAAGGGGGCAGAAAGTTCCCCTATATGCAGATTCTAAATTTAACTTAGTGCTTAAAAGTGCTCAAACATTAAAGGCCAAAATTTAAGACTTTTCCTAATACCCATTAGGAAACAAAGCTGATACATGTCATTTTTTTTTTGGTTGTATGTCTTGGTGTTTCTTGGCAACCTTGTTTTTGAAGGGTATTTTACCGAACTTTGTTCATAGGTGTTTTGTTTAGTTTTTAGTTTTTATAAGCTTTTGGTTTTTTAAAATTGTTGCAGCTGTTGCATCGCATTTTGTTTTTGTTCTTTCAAATCCAGGAGTTTCATTAAGGGCCAGGCACCAGGCAAATTGACCGGCTGTGAGGTTAATTTTGTCCACCTGGTTTGACCATCCAGAGGAAAGTTTTTCTCATAAAGAAGTTCAGTTCAAAAAATTTTGCCCGCCTGTGAAAAGCAGATTCCCTCCAGCTGAAAACAATAATGAAACCCCTGCAAATCAGTTTTGAAATCCAAGATGGTGGTCCTTTGAAATGAAGGCCAGTTTTTTAGCTTGTTGTGTAATAATTATCATATTCAGATATTCAGATACTTAGGCTACTGTATGTTCACACTTGGTGCCCAAGTACAATTCATTCTGGGTTTTAATGTGAACACACCTTTTTCCAAGTACTCACATCAGAAATCAGGTACAGTGCCTGTGCCCAGGGAAAAGGTCTCGACCTTGTACTCAGGCACTAAATGGTTAGAGTACACTGTGTCTGAACGCAACACTCTTTTTGCAGGTTCCCAGGCACCAGTGCTTGGGCGCCAAGAGTTAACACAGCCTTACTTGATAAACCATTTAAGGTTTGGAGCCAGTTAAATGTTTCTTATATGTTTCATTTCAACAGGTCAGCAATGGTGTTCAGTACACTCAACCGCTCGCCGTTCAACCCTACACAGAGGTGGCTGTTCCCCCATCCATCGACACAACACAGCAGTTGCAGCAGTTGCAGACACAAACCCACCAGCTTCAGCCATCTGAAGTTCTGATTCAGAATGGTGACACAGGACCAAAGAGACTGCACGTCACCAATATCCCTTTTAGATTTAGAGATCATGATCTAGTTCAAATGTTTGGGGTTTGTACTCATTTGTTGGCTCTGTTATTTAGAAAATACTAAAATTTGCCATGCATTTACATATACATACTACATGGGACGCTTTCAAGTGGTATACCTGTCAGTCAAATAACCCATGAGTTGCTTTTATTTTTTTGTTATGCACACCAGCCTTAAGTAGAATGTGTTTAGGGGAGTGGGGGTATCCTATGGGAAACCACAAGAAATTGTTGTGTAACTATTTTATACTGCCGTAACATAGAAGATATAGTGGCCAATACAAGCAATGGAGCTCGAGATGGGAAGGTTGGGTGTAATATCATCAAGTATACACATAGGCCTTCATGTATTCTGATTGGCTGTATTTTCTATGGCATAGTATCAGATAAGAACGGTGCCTGATTGGTTCAAATTGATATACATTTAGTTGGTTAGAGCATATAACACAATGTTTCCAAATTTCCTTGTGTTGTATTTGTGGAAGAAAAACTTTCACCGCAGTGTATTTTCTTCTATGAGATGTGTCACAAATGGATACCAACTAATAATTGTGAGGCCCTCCTAATATAATGTCAGGTGATAACCTTTCATAGACTAGTATCCCAACCTCAAATATTACTACTGTTAGTAACTGTGTTTCAGTGGAAAGCAGCATTAGTACATGTATAGGGCAACTTTGCCCAAATGAGGACTATTTTACCAAATACCATAAAATACTGAACTTACAGACTTCTGACTAATAGTCCTTTATTTCTTATTTCCTCTATCTGTCAGTCATGCAAACAAACATTTTGATCTTTTCACAGCAATTTGGTACTCTGGCGGACTGTGAAATAATCTACAATGAACGAGGATCAAAGGTATCTATCTAATTTACACTGGCGCTAATGCTACTGTCTTTATCAGACAGTATAAAAATGCAGCATAGGTAGTGAGTATGTTGGTCTTTTTTCAGGCCTCATTTTCTTCAATCCTGGGCTAAGTTGAGGGCAATCTACATTATAATAATATTAATTACAGTGTTGGTAGAGATTATTTGTAGGAAAAATTAAATGCATTTTGACTATACTTTATTGTCTTTAATCCTAATCTTGTGGCCTCAGGGCGTTTTCATATGAATCGAAGCAAAGCGGTCAACTGAAATATTACATCAAGATCCAGAAAATATTCTTACCCTTCCTGCAAAGGATTTATTGGTTAGAAACCCAACCCAAACTGCTCTGGAAAATTCATGTTTTCTTTTTAAATGTTCAGCATTTGAGACCCCCCCTTCCCAATAACCATCCTTGACTTGGATATACAGATATTTTTTAGAACTAATACGGTTGTCATGAAAATAAAGAAATGTTAAATAGAGAAATAAATGTTAAATAGATAAACAATATTTATTTTGTAGGGATTTGGTTTTGTCACATTTGCAAATTCTGCGGATGCAATGAAAGCTCGGGAAAAGCTGAATGGCACCATTGTGGATGGAAGAAAGATAGAGGTTTGACATGAACTTCTTGTTGTATAGCTAGTCGCTAGGTGGTTTGCATTTCGCTTTAATTTACTTCTTTTCATCAGTTCACAGCTTACCGCATCTTCACTGTGAGTATTCATCATACATATTCCAATTAGATTAACCTTTTCACTCTGAGGGTCAAACTTCAAGTCAAAATATCTTATTCACAAAAGCTACCTTGAATTGATGTTAGGCATATCATTAAGCGAATTAGCCATGCACATGGTCTTCCATTCGACAAATACTACAAAGAAGCAATTTGCAGAAAATTATCTCATGGCTCTATTTCAGTATCTGTCTGAGAATCAGATGATTTGCACAAGCCATTTGTATTTTACAAAAGCATAAAATAGAATTCACATATATATTGCCTAAAGCATACAAGACTACTGACAAATTAATGCTATCAATATACAATCATGTACAAACAAACTGGTTGAAATTTCCAGGGTGCAATATAAGGCCTGAGAGTATTTGTCTGATTCTTACTTTTGACTTTGTGGATAAAGCAAAACATGAGACCGTTCAAAGGAAAACTATTGAACACTGCTTTTATGACAAAGTGTTGTTGGTAAAATAGGGATTTGAATTTATTTCAGATTTGAACTTGGTGACTCTGAGGAGTGAAAAGGTTAAAATAGGAAATGCTAAAACATAACACTAACACATTTTATTCCTGCATGTATTGCATGATTTCACATTGACACTGATAATTTTTCACTTAGGTAAACAATGCAACCCCTCGACCGCACGCCAAAAAAAGTCCGGGCCAAAATCGAGGACCCTATACCAATGGTACAGCATGCTTTGTTCCCCTTGTCGTTTCGTTGATCTGTAGTGGCATGTACTGTGTGTAAGAGAATGCATGTGTCCTCCAGTATGGAGTACTGAATTGGCAGATAAGTATTCGTATCCAGCATAGTGATCAATGCTACAAAACATGTTTGTGACATAAAATGGATTGTCTTGTTTCTAATATTATCTTTGATATTGTTGTTCACTTTTTAATAAAAGAGCAAAGGATCAAATAAAACACTAACAAAAATATTTCAAGTGGTAAATAGGCTTCAATCCTTTCATAAAATAATTAGAAATAAGTTATAAATATTACAAATTTGTATGCTTTTCTGCAAATTTTAAGATGAAAAATGTGAACTCTGTGATATTGAAATTTTTGTTTTTTAATTTAATATTTATAACTGAAATTTCTCTTTAAGTTTTAGTTGAAGTATTTGACTACTTTTTCAGAAGCTGAATAACACTTTCATTGTTTAGTGTGATGGTTCTCTTTTTTCCTGTAACAAGTTTACCATTAAAATGAAAAATTTTACACTCCTTCAAAATATAGTTGATAATTATCGTTTTCAGTTGTTTGCTTGTAAAACAAAGAAAATCAGGATTGTACTTTTTTTGCAATACTAAATTGATAACTAAGGGGCTGAGGATATAAGAACTGTAAACTGTAAGTGATTGAGGGGATATTTTTGCATATCTTTCAGTGCTGTTTATAAAACACTAGCAGAAAACATCTTAAAACCACTTGATAAAATTTGAGTAAAGGACTGCTCAGCAATATGAACCTTCATTCTCATAGACAAAACATGTCATTGTCCTACCTTCCTTCCTGGCTAACAACATACATAGAAAATTGACCATAGTAAACGACTATGTTTTTCAGGTACCTCATTCCGTGGCATGAGAGGAGTTCGTCGGGCTTCTCCTGTGAACAAGTTTAGTACGAGGACTATTCAACCTCCGCAAGTGCCAGCATACGATGGCACCTATAGTGGGTGAGCAGTTGTTTCACACTCTGATCAAAATGTAATTTCTGTATACAATATTGGTCTATTGTCAAACAAATAAGTGATGAGAATTTGGATGACCATCAACAGCAAGGTTGATATCCAATAGCTCAGTCTAATGGCTAGTAGAAAAAGAAAATCTTGATCTAAGGAAAGAAATGATGGCAGATTTTGAACTTGGAATTGAGTCAGTCAGCTGTTTGCAAAGGCTATCATCCCTCTGGATTGGTGAATCTTGTTATCACTTCTAGATGTCATTACCAACTTGTGTACAGATTCACTATACAAGGTGTCCTTTGCATTTAGTCAAAAAATAGACCATGCCAACCTGACTTGTTATGCCAAGTCTGATAATATTTAGCTGATCAAACTTTGCTTTAAACAGTTCACTTAAACATTGAAACTTAACCATAAAAATTTGATCTTCAAAAGAAATACCTCCTTCAATATTCAACTTAATTATAATTATACATTTCCACAGCTACTAAATGGTACAGTTGCAATCGATTTAACATCCCTATTTGTTTGGGAAATGGGGTGGTGGAACCCCATCAGTGAGAGCAGCTTTCTACCATTGTGGCCTGGGTTCGATTACAATACCCAGTATCCTAAATATGAATTATTACATTTTCATTTTTGATATTTACATATCATTTTCCATAATTTACTGCTTTTAATGCTCAGATAAAAAAATATTCTAGCATAATCGTAGATCACCTTTTGCCATCTGTGTTTATTTATTTATTTTTTTTTATTTCATTTTGTTTTTTGTTTGTTTGTTTGTTGTTGTTTTTTTTTTTGCGGTAGTTATGACGGATATGATCAGACCTATGGAGCCAGGAGAATAGGAAGTTTTACAGGGTAAGAAAAAAGGGATCTCTCATGGTTTCTGGTAAACCAGGCTAATAGGACTCGACAAAAATCGCCTCGATATAATGGGTACTCGATATGCCATGAAGACGTGACTCGCTCAGAAAACGAGACACGTTTGAGAAACATTCGGAAAAACGAGACTCGTTTCGAATAACGAGTCTTTTTCCGAACGAGTCTCGTTTTGAAAGTCTCGTTGAAAACGAGACACGTTAGGAAAACGAGACACGTTCGAAAAAGAAAAACGAGACTCGTTCGGAATAAGTTCGGAATAACGAGATTTAAAACGAGACTTGTTCGGCAGAGACTCGTTAAAACGAGACTCGTTAAGAAAACCAGACTCGTTCGGGAAACGAGACTTATTAGCAAAAATACTTCGTGAAACCATTTTCGTTTGTGAAGGGAGCCTAGTTAATTATTACGTTCATTGTCTTTTCATTAAATTAACAACCCGACTAATTGATTTTGCTTTTAATTTCAATGTTAATTGTAAATTTTAAATATTAAGCAAAACGTTTTAGTCGCAGTCTTACAAACGATATAAAGGCAACCAGAAACTGTGACTTTAAAAATTCTTAACCTTGAAGCCACTTCAATTGTTATGGATGGTGTCAAAAGCCTTGATAATTTAACAAATGAAACGCGAAAAATTTTCATCTCCAAAAGGAAGTCTGAACATGGGGCGCGGAAGGGTTTAAGTGTCAGTTTCATATTTGGCAACGTTTTTTTTTAGTTCATGAATAACTAAGAAATTGATTGGCCAAATATTAATAGCTTGCTTTAAATTGTTGTACTAGAAACTACATCATGAAAGCTACATTGTGTAATACATAAGGTAAAGAAATAAAAGATGATTCTAAATCAACATTCTTATCCACGAGTTGTGCCTTTTTGTGTCATTAAAAATCATTTGCATCCTTAAAATTTTTTTTCTCAACAGTAACTCAAATTTGGTAGCCCATAGGTTTCATAAAGGGCTTCTACCATTCTATCTACAAACTGCAACTTGCTCAGTATTGAGTCACAGACATAATTGGTAAATAATTAAATAAACGATCCGATGTGGTTCTCAGGGGCGTTACCCATCTGTTTATAAAAATCTATGACAATTTCCTATCAAGAGGCACAGCAAGATTTAATTTCACAGGCACAAGGAACCGGGCAAGCGTGTGAGAGCCTGCGCGTGTGGCTTCAAGATTAAGATTTTTTAAAGTCACAGTTTCTGGTTAGCATTTATAAAGTTTGTAAGATTGCGAATAAAAACTTTTGCATAATATTTAAATTTTACAATTAACATTGAAATTAAAATCAAACTCAGTCTATTGATCGGGTTGTCAATTTACTGAAAAGAACTTAATAATTAACTAGCCTCCTTTCACGAACAAAAATGGTTTCACGAACGAGTCTCGATTTTTGAATAAGTCTCGTTTCCCGAACGAGTCTCGTTTTCCAAACGAGTCTCGTTTTTCCAAACGAGTCTCGTTATTCAAAACGAGTCTCGTTTTTCCGAACGAGTCTCGTTATTTCAAAAGAGTCTCGTTTTCCGAACACTCCGAACGAGTCTTCTTTGAATAGTTTTCCGTCAAAACAAGTCTCGTTTTCCGAAAGTTTCAAGAACGAGCCTGGTTTTTTAAACGAGTCACGTCTTCGTTGCATATCGAGCACACATTATATCGAGACGATTTTTGTCGAGTCCTATTAGCCTGGTTTACCAGAAACCGTGAGTGATCCGAAAAAAGTGGATTGTGAAATGTTTTTGTTTTCAATGGTGTTATTTCATTTATGGTGTCCTTATCCTGTTCTGTTTTAACTTGCATGATGATTATCTGTGTTCCTCAACAGGTATGAAGCAGCACCCTATGGTGGTGGATATGGCCCGGTAAATAAATTGTTGTTATTGTTGTTTACACTACCCACCTATTTTACCACATCATAATTAATTTTATGTGATTGTGAGCTGATATAATCCTATGAACTTGATATCTTTGAAAACCACTGTTGTTAGGTTCATTATGATCTTGGACTGTTTTCTAGTGTTTGAAATTAGTGGGGAGCAGGGATGGCGCAGTGGCGAGAACGCTCACCTCCCTCCATTGTGGCCCAGGTTCAACTCTGGCCCGTTGCCATGCGTGGGATGAGTTTGTTGTTGGTTCTTGCCTTGCTCCGAGGGTTTTTCTCTGGGTTCTCAAGTTTTCCTCCCTCCACAAAAACCAACATGTCTAAATTCCAATTCGACCAGGACAGAGGACCCGCGTGGAAACCAGCAAAGGCTGATGTGGCTTCCTCTCTAAATGTTGCAACTTCAATTTAGTGGTCATCTAAAAATTGATGAAATTTGCCTTAAACAATCCTTCATTGATATTCCATTGTTACCTTCTTCGTAGGCAAACACATACGCGGCTCCATCGCCCGCGTACCGTCCAGCGGCACCGCCCCAGGCCCCACCGACAAGTTACAGCACAGGCTACAGATACGCACCGTATTAGTCACGTGACAATCACCAGAGCAACAATACATTCGGACAATACACCATTGCACAATATCATCCACAACGTAGTCACAAATCATGGATTGCTGGTTCTTTGTGATTCGCAAAGAACCCTTCGTTCGTCAAGTGTATAGGTCATTGTCAATCTTGTAAATAGTAGAAATTAACGATTTCTAGAGATCGACGGTCTCGGGATAGGAAACATTCACTCATCTTAGAAAGCAACAGGCCAACGTCCTATTTGAGGCTTGATTTGATAAAGAAAGAGAGATCCTAAGACTTTTTACAGTGAAATGCTTCAAACCGTGAATACTTGGTAATGATTTTAATCTTTTCTAGGACTGTAATGTGGTTGTAATTTCTTAGTGTGAATGAAAGCATAAATTGTGACCATTCGAATGACAGAGATTACAGGCAGTGCGTAGTACCTTTATGTACAGCTGTTTGTTTTTCAATTTTTCGCAATACAAATTTAACAAGTTGTCAAATTTGTACTTTGTGGAAAGTAAACAGAAAATTAGTTTTGACATCTTTTCGTTGGGTTTCTGTTTTGTTTGGCCAATCAGAAACCAGGATCGTCTCAGGAGTCGGAGACTTAAATTGCACCTGCGCAATTACTAGCTCTTTGATTGGCTGAGACGTTTGACAGGTGCACGTGCAGTAACTGAATGTTTCATCAGCTGAGAGTTTTGGGAAGCCAACGGTAAGATGTCAAAAAGTAATGAAACCTTTTACCGAGTGGCAATGGTTACCTTAAAAAATGTTAGTCTTTCTACAGAATGGTGGTAGCTTCAAGTTAATCTCAGTTAGCCTTCACTGAGAACGGGTGGTCGGGTGGAGCAGAGCGCAAGCGCGGGACACGAGAGCGAAGCGCAAAGGCAAGCGCGCTTCGTGCTTTACCCCGCTATACCTCCCGTTCTCCTCCCGACTTGAAGTTTGCTCTTTGCCTGAGGTGATTAAACACATTAACAAGTTTTGAATGTTGTCAATAAGATTAAAGTAATGGCCTCTACTACTTGTTCTAATAAAAGTGTAAATTATACTTAGGCTGTAGACACGAGAGAGAGGCTTATGTAGGGTTTCTCTTGATCTTATGATAAAAAAATGTATTTAAATTTGTTGTTTATTGATGGCTTTGTTGTTCATTGAGTGATGGCTTCTACTACACATTTTATAGGATTTGTATTATGTACCCGGTTGCTAACTTACAAACCTGTGATGGGACATTAAAAGGCACCTTATGCGTAGTTCAATTCCACCTGTTACCATCCTCCCCCGGACATACCCCCGGGGATTTAACATTTTTTCTCTTATTCGGCGGCCTATTCCCCGTCCCCGGGTAGGGAAAAGGAGACAATTCCCCGCCCCCGGGACTCCTATCTACCTCAACCATGTCTGTATGTGTACGAAAAAGGGTGCAAATATTGGTTGCTGAACAATAGCGTGAACGGCCTTTTCTGTCAAGAACGCAGCGATTTTAATACATTAAAACTGCAATTTGTATTAAATAAACTTACTTTCAAATATGAGCTTTCATTTGGGAAGATTTTGTTGCCCTAGCCAAGCCGAAACAAACTTTATCGGCTTTCCAACAAATTTGCTCACACCCAGCAAGCGGTGGGTCACCATTGCGTTTGATATAAAACCACGTTGCGGAAACAATTTTTTTTTATTTGCCCCGCCCCCTAGCGGCCTAGCCCCAGGACAAGACCGCCTTCAACAATTCCCCACCCCCAGACACGAAGGGCTGGACTTTTCCAGAGGGTTGCTCGGGGTGGGGGGGGGGGGGGGGGGAGAGATAACAGGTGGAAATGAATCATGCATCACAGTCGAGCAGCTTTGAATATCAATACAAAAGTGATGACGATAATGAAAATCATCAACTGAGTGAAATTGTCGTGATGTACCACCAAATTCTCACAACTGATATTAAAAGCAATGTGTGGCAAACATTAAGGAGTTTAAACAAGAAAATGAAACAGTAACGCTAAAAGTGCCGACTAAGCTCCGATTTTTCAAGTTCGTTGTTTGTAATCCGTGTTAATCTTCTCCATCCTTATCCGTCCTTGTTTATGGTTTATCATTTTTTCTTTGGTGTTTTTCTGTCTTAGTTAACTTTCATTTTCAGGTTTCCTCCAATTTAAAGGTAATTTGTACGTGGCCAACATAACTCAAAGTACCGTGACTGAGCTCCTTTAAGCACTGAGTTCTGCTGTTTTCTTCTTAGCATAACCCACTGACCGACCACTGATTAAACGAGCAATGTGATTGGCTACACGATGGCCTTGAAACAATCACTAGACAGGATCTGCATGGTCAATATTAACCTCGTGTCTATTTGAAGCTTCTGAAATGACAATATGAGCTATGCTATAGATCTGTCAGATGGCTAGAGAAAAGCTTAGTAACAAGGTGGCTACAAGAGATTCTTGGCCATGATTGAATGTTACCCCTCCCCCCCCCCCCTCCCAACCATTTTGACTCATTACCGTTGAGTCCTAGCGAAAGGGAGTAGTGTTAAAAAAATAAAAACTTACGTCGAGATTTGCGTTGGGTGGTACGTTGTCGCAAAACAAGGTTTCAATCTTAGTGGGCGCGCTCAATTCAATGCAGTGCTCTAGGTATGACGAAAAAGTGAACATCACTGCTCAAGAACGTAAATGTTAGGGGTGCACGAGCCAATTTGTAAGAATTCGTACAGGACCATCAACGCCACGAAGCAGCAAACAAATATGAATTTTTAAAACTTTTTCAAGTTACGGACAAATTTATCTCTGTTCCTTTTTCCCAGCAGAAATGCCTGAACTTTTACACTCTTGCAGATTTACTTTTCGAAATTTCCCAGCCTGCAGACACAAAACCTGAATTTACACACACTTAGCAAACTTGGACGGCTTGTTGGCTGGGGGTGGTGGAGGGGGGAAAGGGGAATTCAAGGAATCAAACATATTTTAGCAAGTCCACCCCATGCCCTACTGCTAGCTTGATGGTGCGAGTCCCCTAGGTTTCTCGATCAGCCGGCAAGAACTCGGCCGGAAAATAGATATTTCAAGGAAAACGGAAAGGTAAGAGAGTTTTAAAATCCTCAATACAGGCTTTTTTCCAATCCCTCTCAAGATATTTTAGACATGGTACCCAGTTCTTCCGTGGATATTACTTCGTTGGGATTTCCGAAACCAGGAGTGGTCTGAAAATACCTTGAGTACGATGCTCTCTCCCTCTCACACTTCATCCTCTCTTGGTGAAAATGGATTCTTGAAACAAATCGACTCCATCTCAGACTAATGGGCCCGGTTATCTGTACGCCAATATTAGAAGTTAAGGTTTTATGACTGGTTTTGTTTGACAAAGGTTGCCTTGGATCATACACCGGCGCCGAACGGAATTACCCATCCGACCAAGATCTCACGCAACATCCAGTTATCTCTCAGGTCAAAGTGAGTATTAAATATACCTATCAAAATTCAAATGCCTAACTTGATTTAACGTACGTTTATCACGAACGGAAATGCGCAATAATTAAAGCACAGTTTCCTGAATTCCAGTCAAATTAAAAACAAATATCACAGTCCGTGCACGTATTCACATACATCGATATCGTGCCCAGTTTTTTGGGCCAGCTGGTTTAAGAAGCAGTATTGTACCAAGTGGTGTTAACTAGTTCCTCTTGTTGATATTACTGAAAAAAAAAAACGCCACAGGCTTTCAAAAGTTTCATAGTGTTTCTAAACTCCCCTTGATCCAAGTGCGAAAAATCGTTTTCTTTTTGTGCCAGTAATAGTCTGATTTCCGTTGATCCGTTTTGCGGATTCCTTTCCTTTTGAGTTTATTAAATGTCTCTTATAACTGTTAAATTAAAGTTTTAAATTTCGTTTATTTAATCTTGCACTCATGCCATTGGGTGACTTTGCAAGAATTCAGATGTAAATGTAAACGACGACAATTAATGATAAAGTGATGCACATTATAGAAACTATTTTTATCACATTTACGGAGCCTAATTGTGTTAACAAAGCTCCTGAGCTACTGGGTGTCTATTTGTAGTGATAAGCAAGAATAACTGATGTCTTGATGATTGCAATTAGTTTCAAATCGGGAGTCTGTTAGACTAATAATTATTTTCACCAGTAAAAGAAACAGACTGGGAAGTGATCCGTGTTCATCAGACAATTTTAGCAAAACACTCAAGAAATAAATTTGCATCAAAAAGGAGCTTGACCATTTCAGGTTGAAAGAAAACCAATATCGCCATTCTTTCTTAAGTGCCAACTGAACGACAACCGAGAATAAACCACACGGCACTGTGTTCAGTTGACTCGAACTGAACATGGGGCGCTCGAAGAAAATAGACGATCTTGTCTCTCGCTTCTCTGGCCTGCGCGAAAAGTGTGTAAAATCCGGCGAATCGATAGGGAACATCAGATTTGAATTCTTACGAGAGGTATATGACGTTCCGTCTAAGAAGAAGACGAGTAGTTTCTTTAACTGGAGCACGATTCTTTGGTACATAATCTTGCCTGCACTTGCCGTGTTCTGGAGCTATTCTTTTTTGGAAAACGTGTACGAACCCTGCCTCCTCGAACCCGATGTAGTGCTTTTAAACGACATATCACGCAAACCGAGTAAATGTTCGCTTCTCTGTGAGGGCGTGAATGAAATCCCCAGAGTTTCTAATCTATCAAAGGAGGAATTCATCGCCAAGTACGCATACAGTGGGAGGCCTGTGGTCATTACGGATGCTGCAAAGAACTGGTCTGCTGTGGGAAAGTTCAGCTTTCAGTTTTTTAAACGCCTTTACTCCAAAAACAAGGAGGCTGCTGAAGAAAATCCTGATATGGGTTGCACATTTTTCCCTTACAAATCTGGTTTCAATTCTCTGAAGGAAGCGCTGAGAATGCCAAAGTCAAGAGCGGAATGGAAAGGACAGCCCTGGTACATCGGCTGGTAAGTATTAGGCTTTTTTATTAAACAAAAAACTTGAAGAATAAAACTGTTAAGTTTTACTAACTTGCTGACAACCATAGCCTGTGTTTGCATATATGGCCAATACATAACTAATATCACAGATGGACATTTATTTTTATCATTTCACGATCATCATTATGTGCAAACTGCCGGACGTGCATATGCAATTCAGCGTCATGAATATAGTTAAGCAGTATCGTTGTGTTATCAGTTTGAAGGATTTATACGAAAACAAAGGAATACTGGCCTGAAAGAGTCGATCAAAACAATTCTGTCTTAATGGCGTGAGATAAACCTTGGTCAGTATCTTTTCAGTATCACCGTAGTTTGCACGGTAATAAAACAGTAAATCACCTTTCACGATATCATCAGTGTAACATCGTCACTCAGAGTATAGCATGGCCTTGTCCTACCACACCTAGATTATGCAGATATTGTCTGGGGTGACCAGCCTGGTCTTACAACACAGATGAAACAATTACAATCTTTTCAAAATCGCTTTGCGAAGAAGATCGTTAAGTCGAAAATGTCATCAGCAGAGGCTCTGACGTCGTTCCGGTGGGTGTCTTTACATGCGAGGCGGTTCGGTCATCGGTGTTGTGTTGTGCAAGATGCAATGAAAGGTAGCATCCCCAAACATTTCGGTGTATTCAGATCCACCATGAACCAACAACACGGTCATAATACTCGAAATGGCTACATGCCCAAAGTCAGTAGGCCAAGAACGGAATGGGGAAAAAGCAAAACATATTATAAAGCCATTAACGACTGGGCCACACTACCAAGTGCTTTAACCAAAAATGTATGAATTCCTTCATCGAGGTAAATTTTGCTCTTTAGAGACGAAGAATGGTCAATTGGACCGATTTATGGCGAAAAAGAAAGTTTTGGAGAAAATGTGCGCTTTTCTTTAAAGAAACTGATGCCGAAAACTCTTTTTAAATACAAACTGAAACAGTTTTTATTGAACCATTTTAACCTTAGTTAGTAGTAGTTTAATTCTTGTTTTAGTTTTTTAATCTTAGTTAGCTTACCCCATAAGTTTTTGTCCTTTTTATTGTATTTTAGATTTTAATGTATTTTAAAGGTTTAACATTTATTTTCTCAGAGGACCCTCCTGAAAACCACCTTATGGTGATTGGAGGCCTCCTCTTAAAATATTATGTATTATTATTATTATTATTATTATTATTATTATCATTATTATTAATATCATGGAATGCCGAGAGGTTATTTTCGCTGTTGGGAAACGTTTTGGCGTTTGGTGACCATTGGCGTCGTTGTGGGGAGGTTACCGTTGTAGAGAGGCTATAATAAGAGTTATTGTAAGGACCTTTCGCTGGGCCAAAACAAAAGAGGCCGTTGCAGAGGAGTGGCCGTGAGTGGAAGTTCGACCTTATAGAGAATGAAACATGGCACTGTTTTAAAACGGGTTTTGCCCGATAGAGCGTAATTTTTATCAAGTCACAAGTTAGTTAGTTAGTTTTAAGGAATGCCAGATCAAAGCTACTCTGTTTTGTTTCATGCAGGAGTAACTGCGACCCCGTTGTTCGTAATGAGTTGCGTAAATACTACAACAGACCTTACTTTATACCGCTGGACGCTGAGACTGGCGATCAGGACTGGATATTCATGGGAGGACCTGGGCCTGGTGCACCCATACACGTGAGTGACACGTGATCAAGGCAGTCAGTTCATAACATACTCGGCAACTTATCGAGGAACTGTTATGTTAAACTGTTATGTTTTGAGACAAACTTTTTATGTTTATAATTTCTCATGTGGTAATGAAGATGAAAGTGGAAGAATACTAAATTTCATATTTACTCAATAATGTTGAACAAGTCACATACTTTTAGTATTCTTCAGCTGTAAGTAGCAACGCTTTAAATCAGTAATATTGAAGTGATGCTGAAATCGTTTCTCGGGACTTAGGTAACAAGATACATATAGTCATATCCATAAAACGTCATCTACGCCACGCGCAGCCGCCCTACATAGGGTTAATTGAATCCTGACAGGGAAATTAAAGAGAGAGTTCAAATTGAATTCTACCCCCATAAGGAAAAGGCGGAAGTAGGGAAGATTCAATTTCGTTCCCAGGTCTCTCATCAAAGCCTCCCGCCCTTCCGGACCTGAGAACGAGGTTGGAAGGATATCTGGGATGGGACTAAGAAAATACAATCTTGAAGAATTTTACTTAATAGAGACGGTATCGCATATTTTGTTTTTATAAGGAAAAAAAGTTCTGGTTCTCGATTAAAAGCTCACTAACTAACGTCATTCTGTTTCTTGTTTGCAGATAGACATGGTGAACCGTCCATCATGGCAGGCGCAGCTGTCAGGGCAGAAGATATGGACTCTTATTCCTCCCCCAGAGTGTGAACATGTCTGCAAGTCCATGCAAGTAACAATGAACAAAGGAGAAATAAGTAAGTTAGGATTGGGGGCAGGGACGGTAGAATGAGGGATCTGGCAGACTACTTACAAACGTGCCTAGACTTGAGTAGTGTCTAGTGCTTTTGAAGTGTTTTGAAGTTTTTCAGAAAAAGAGATGAAATCTTTAATACTGCTATCTTTACTGTAATGTTGTCATTCCAACGTTATCAGCCATAAAATTTAAACTGAGAAGAAATCAACGATAGAATATACAAGCAATTTCCGTGTTTCAAACTGAGAAAAATGTTGGTCTTCAATATTAAAATCAGTTGAAGCAGAATATACCCTTAAATTGAGAGAACTAAGTGGGGATTTCTATCTGTTTTAATAACATCATACGGGTGAATTGATGGAAGCAGGACTCGTAAAGAGCGATTTCTTCTCTCTCAGTATAAGGCCTCAATAGTATTTAATATTAAGTTCTCAACTATCTTGTTCTAATGTTCTGTTTTAATACTTCTTTCTTTTAGTTGTAGTGGACACCAATCAATGGTTTCACTCCACAAAAGTTGTTCCCACTGGTGAATTGAGCATCACTATTGGAGCAGAATACGACTAATATTACTCTCGTTACTCTCCTTACCTTGTTAATGTCTACGTAATAAGGTCCAAATAAGACCCTGCTTTGTTTTGCCTTCCTCAGCTTAATCACCCATTGCAGCGCACTATATCATTCTGTAAATATTTTAAGCACTCCGACTAAGACCGGACGTAAACCATGCCAGGTGTATATTTTAGTTGTTTCCTGTGTCAGCGAGTAAAGTAATAATGAAGAATCTTTTGAGAAAGTCGCCAAACAGGCTAAACTGTTTGCCAAACTGTTTGCCAAACTGTTTGCCAACTGCCAATGTCATATTGACTCAAGAAACAAATTAGAGTCACTGATTTTTGGACGTCCATACTAGGTGCAGATAATCTGAGTAATATGGAGCTCTTGGCATGCATGCTTGCCGTGCCCTTTTCCTCTGTGTTTCCTTTTATGCGACCAGACACGTTTCCTTGGAATAGTTTGACTTCGACTCTTGAATATAGGGAACCTTCTGCAGAGAGAGACATTTATAGGTTATTGTATATAAGAATTGTCAGCGGTATTGAAATACAGCTCAAGCTGTTAGTACAATTTGTAAGGCTAACCAATCAGACGGAATTCCGAAAAGCATATTGATCTTATGATAATCGATCTTTATAAACTCATTTTAGCAAAAGTGGGACGGGTGAGTGAGATGGATCAACTTGCCCATGTGTCAGTCAAATCAATCCGGTTGTCAGTAGACGTAGCACCCAAGGTAACAGAAAAGAAAGACCAGAAGAAAGTCGCGGAGGCAA
The DNA here is from genome assembly GCF_964199315.1 of Orbicella franksi. Lineage (NCBI taxonomy): Eukaryota > Metazoa > Cnidaria > Anthozoa > Scleractinia > Merulinidae > Orbicella > Orbicella franksi. The sequence continues at coordinate 17,344,688 of NC_138150.1, read as the reverse complement.
AGGCCGCGTCTGATGGAAAGAAAAGGAGAAACAGAGAAAGGACATGAAAAGGAAAATCATGCGAACACCAATAATGTTGCAAATATAATATATAATGACTGTTGTCTGATACGAGATGGTAAAGTAATAAAATAAAGATCGGTAAAGAACAATTGATACAAAACAGTAATTGATTCCCTCGACGAGACACGCCAAAAACGAAAAAGCACAGGCAAAAGTCGAAGCTGTTCTTTCTTTCTTTCCGCAGAGTTGTTATGGAAAGCCACTGCGTGAGGTAAGTGCAGCCCGATCGAAAAAAACCACTTTAAGCGGAAGAGAGAGTCCAAGCTCAGGGACAGACCATTAGAACTCGGGGTTGGGTGGGACTGTATTTTCAGCTTGCAGGATTTTTCACTGTGGGGGGTGGGGGGGGGAGGATTTTATACCGCAGCAATCTTAATCTGGACACTCCTCACAATCTGAATGCCTGGAACAGGGTTCAAACAAAATATTTATTATGTTTCAGACAATCTTTTTGGAAACATAAAACTCACATAACCAAGTAGACAAGTTGATCAGATACATCAGAGTATACTATTGCCTAAAATGGCCCTGCACTACATTTTTTATTTGATGTTTAGGGAAATATCAATTTTATTTATTCCTTCCCCTTGTAATAAAATTCATTCTTGGCATGCAGTGAATCAAGGTGTTAGCTAAGATTCTGTGAATGGCAGTCCAGTTACAAATATGGGCCAAAGGGCCTATTCCGCTAGGGGGGGGGGGGGGGAGGGGTTCTGGGGGTATCCCTCCCAGAAAAATGTGCAAAATTGAAGCATTTTTGGTGTGTTTTCCTCGATTTCCAGCTAATAAATTTAATGTATTGATCGGACTTGGACGATAATGCGTCGTTTACTTTGCAAAACCTAAAATAGGTTGAAACTGCCCAAAACATCAATTGTGTTAACGCCTCCATGATTGTCTTTGATTCCAACGTTTGTCCCGCAAAGTTGATCTTGGCGGCTATCTTAAGGGAAGCGTTACATTTCGGCATGTCCGTGCACATCTCTGTCCACATAGCCTGTTCCAGGCTTTCGGTCGGTGGGGGCGATCGCCTGAAAACGCGGGCCGGCGACGAGCGGGATCAGCGACGAGCGGGATCCGAGAGAGAAAAGAGACCTCTCCTTTTTCTCTATCAGACCCCGCTCGTCGCCCGCTCGCTTTTTCGATCATGCCCACTGATCGAGAGCCTGGAACAGGCTAGTGTCCACATTCTTGATTCATACACTTCAGTTGTGAAATCATTCTTATCAAGAGATTAGATTATATTGTTTTGTTCCTATATGTTGAGAGCTTGCTTAAATGCAAACTACCAGCGGTATCCATGATGAAGTTACTTCGCACACCTCGTTACCACGGTCACTGTTTTTTTTTTTATTTTTGTCCCGGCGAAACGCCCATACATTTTCTTATAAGGGAACCCCGTTAATGCGGCCACCCTGTAACGTTAATACGGCCAACGGCCACATTCTGAAATCCCAACCTGTACTGAATCCTTTATAATTTTACCCCGTTGATACGGTCACTTGAACCAGTTATGTTCATCCTTCCATTATTAATGTTTTATACCCTGATTGAAGTTTCATTTTGTTAAATGTTATATCTCTTTTCCAGAATGTTATTAAAGAATAGTTACTTGGACTCCTGGCAATTGTGATGTAACTGTTAAGACGTCACTCAATTTAGTCCAGTCTTGTGGTTTGATCCTACCCCGTTAACACGGCCAAATTTTATTTTCATGTCCCGTTGGTGACCGTTTTAACGGGTTTCCACTGCAGTATAAAGTGGCTGCCAAGGTGCCCTTCAGGCGGGTACAGTTTTGCCCGCCAGTGCAATGCACTCTACAGGATTTTTTTCTTCAGTTCTTCTTTGCACGATTTTTTTTTTCACCCTCCCTTGCATGAATTTCTTTTGTACTTTCCCCACCCCGCCCCCGCCCCCATCACTTTTCTATGCTTCTTAGCGACAAAGATCTGGAAACAAGGAAATCCCTGCCTCTCTTTAATACTCTTTCTATTATATTCACGCTGTGTAGTTAATTGACGAAGGCTTATCAATATTTATAATGTTTTGGCGCTATATGCATTAGGTCAATGCCGCATTGATGAAAACACAGTTATAAAGACAAAGCAGACACTCTGGTCTGGTGGGCGACGGGCCTGGTTTGCCAATCCCTAATGGCTGCGACGAAAGGCGTCGAAGAACTTGTCGTTCTTTTTTCCGATCTGCGTGAAAAGTCGCTGAAACGAGGAGAAACTCTTGAGAAAGTTCGTTCGGAATTTCTTCGGCAGGTTGGGAAGGACCGTGAAACAACCTCTTCAAAGTGGAGAAGCTTGAAATGGTTCTTGATTGTCATTTTACCTGTTGTTTTGGCGATAGCTGGATACTATTTCGACGTGATCGAGCTGCTGAAAGTGAAAGAAGAACTTTGCCTCGTGGATGTCAACGAAATTTTCATCGAAGTAACCCGTAAGCGTACAAACTGCACGCTTTTGTGTGAAGGTTTGACCGAGATTCCTCGAGTTTCTAACTTGTCGAAGCAGGAATTCGTCTCGAAGTATGCCTACAGTGGTCGACCAGTTGTGATTGTTGACGGTGCGAAGAACTGGTCGGCTGTCGGGCGTTTCAATTTTACGTTTTTCAAGGATCTTTTCGACAAGAACAAAGAAGCCTATCGAGTGAACGAAGATGAGTGTCAGTTCTTCCCTTATAGAACGGAGTTTATTTCTTTGGAACAGGCGCTAAACATGTCAAAGGAAAGGTCAGAATGGAAAGCGGAGCCATGGTATTTTGGCTGGTAAGTTAAGAACATCTAAAAGCGAATAACTGAAAAAAAGGATAGTTCTTTCAAAGGGACTCGAATCTTACAAATGTAATGTATTATAAAACGCAGCTGACATTGTGTTGAATAGAGGTTTCTTAGATCTACTTAAGTTCCGTAGGTAATTGATAGCGGTTGTCGTGACAATACTGATTTTCTTGTTTTTATTCAAAGTTTGCACTCATTATTTCCAGATCAAACGTAGATTTAAAAGTCAGATTTCAGATTCGTTTGTTTTTCCATATTGAACGAGTGGGATCTATATGCACACCTGTCTAGTGGGGGAGTAAAATTTGTTCAGGGCATAAACCAGCTGTCAATTTACAAATTCTCAGTGGATCGTAAAAGAGCAAATATTAAAGAACTGCTATATTTAATAAACTGAAAAGAAACCTTTTCATTTCTTTAACTGTTTTGATATGCACATGTATGAAGCAAACAAGCTAAATTTTATATTTTTCCAGAAAAAATGCCTTTAATTTGTAGCAGAGGATAACCAGGTTCTTAATGGCACCCTATCATCCTAGGATAATTTGCCATGTGTTATACAAAACCATTTGTGTCTCTGTAAGTGAACCTTTTACTGGGATAAAAAGGACAATAAGGGGGGCAGGAGAGGGGGGACATCCAGTGCAACCACTTCAGCCACATCCACCAAATTATACATTTAAATCTAAGGTGACAAGTTATTATCTGGCAGACTTCTTTTGTTCATAGGTCTGTTATGTTCGCAGTGACTAGGCCAAATGTCATTGGCTGCTTAGTAGTTTGCTGGCTTAAATTAATGCATTGAAGATAATCTTGAACCGGACTACAAGCATAACTTAGTGATAAGAATAAACAAAAATTTGTGTTTTGTTGAATCAAAAACTATAATGTTTGCAATAAATTTAGTGTTTGAAAGTGCTCTTCTTAGAATATTTCTATGAGTTTTGGCATTCAGACTTGATTTTAAGTTCCTAACGGTGAGTCAGTACTGTGGATATTTTTTCCTCTGAACAGTAGGGACTGCTCCTTTGTCTAATTACTTTAGTGCAAACCATTTAAATAATTTCTTGTTTGAAGTTTATTAACAAAAGAAATGGACTGAACATGCCATGCTTGACGTGTTAGAGGCAAACAACTGAAAATTAACCAGGCACCAAGAGGATATGCTTCTAGTTTGAGTGATCACTTTTCCCAGATGAAATAAACTATAATATACAGTGGAATCCCAGTTTCTCAAACCCTTGATTTTTCAAACCTCCAGATAAGTCAATCATAACAGAATTGTTTTCAGGCTCCCCTCAGTTGAGCACTGTTATTTGCCCCCCCTCCCATTTTTCATGAATTTGCCCTATATACTTTTCAAACCAATTTTTGTTCCCTTGGAGGATTGAAAAATCAGATTTCCACCGTAGATGTATATACATGTTTGAGAGAATGTTGTTTCTAGTATGTTTTGCTAAATGATAGGCTTCAGTGGGCTGATAATTTTTGTCAAAAACCTATATGGATACAAACAAAGCTTTCCGTAACAAGAATGTTTTATAGTAAATGGTTTGAACCCAGGAGTATCAGTAGTTCGTATGTTGTGATCGTCCAGGTGAGGGTAGTTCTGAGAAGAACTGTTGTTGGTGACTGACGTTTCGACAACCTGAGCGGAAGTCATCTTCAGAGTCAAGTGAATAGTTTTGTCAGCTGATGATGTTATAAGTCTGGGTGGTTGAACATGATTGGTCAGTTTAGCCATGATGGTATTGGCTGAAAGACTCGTGTAAAGTTTGTCATCAGTCATTGGTGGATTTCGATCCGTCTATTGTTAGTCAAATTGGTCGGTTTTTGGTCCGTCTTTGTCAGTCAAATTAAGTCGGTCTGTTGGAAGTCCGTTTGTAGGTTTCATTTTGGTCATGGATAAGTTGTTTGTAAGGCGTCAGTAGTTGTTGACATCTGTTAAGTGGCGTTTGTTCTAGGTTAGTGTACCAGCTTTCCAGAGTCAGTCGTTGAAAATAGTTTGTACTGCAGGTTAAGCACTGAGTAGAGTCCCAGTCAATGTTGTGGTTTGTCAGTTGATGATGTACAGCAATGTGATTGTTGGCATCACCATTTCTCGTGGCTTGTTTGTGTTCAGTCAGTCTCATGGTAAGGTTTCTGCCAGTCTCACCAATTAGGGAAGGCTGGCAGTCGGAGCACTTGATCTTGTAAACTGCTCCCTGTCTGTTGTTAGGTTTGTCCCTGTCTTTCACGTTGGTCAGTAGGTGTCGCAACGTAGTTTTAGGTTTGTGGGCTACACGGATGTTGTAGGGCTGTAGGATCAGTGAGATGGTCTCAGAAGTACCCTTACCTTAATGTAAGGTATAGTCACTGTAGTAACAGGCATTGGGTTCCTGTTTGTTGCATCAGTTTCAGTGGGTCGGTAAATGTTTCGTATAATAAAGTCAGCGTTGTTGTTGCGGCTTACTAAACAGTCTAGAAAAGGAAGTTTTCTATTTCCTCGATATCTTTTGTAAACTGGATGTTGGCATTCTGTTTGTTTAGGTGGTCGTGAAAATCGTTAACTTCATCCTCTTTAGTAAACTGGATGTCGGCGTTCTGTTCGTTTAGGTGGTCATGAAAATTGTCAATTTCGTTCTCTTTAGTAAACTAGATGTCGGTGTTCTGTTCGTTTAGGTGGTCGTGAAAATCATCAATTTTGTCCCAATAACTCTACTGCCTTGAGAACTTTGTTGACTCTTAACACAATTTACACCACACATTGACACCGTTTTTCCTTATGATGTAAACAAAAGCCTACTTATTTCCACTGCATGTTTTTCAGGAGTAATTGTGACCCTACGATCAGAGAAGAATTGCGTACTCACTACCAGTTACCATATTTCTTGCCAAGCCAATCAGAGACCAGCGAACAGGACTGGATCTTTATGGGAGGACCGGGACCTGGAGCTCAGATACATGTATGTATATGACATCTGTTAAAATTTCCAGAGCCATGGTGTAAGGGCGTTAAGTGTTTGTGGGCTAAGGCTGATCCTTGCCTTAAATGATTTTCCTGGTATGCAAACATAACATTGTGCTGAATACGTAATAATTTTATTTAGATTGATAGTGTAGACCGTCCATCATGGCAGGCGCAGCTGTCAGGCCAAAAGACCTGGACTCTGATCCCTCCCCCAGAGTGTGAACAAGTCTGTCAGCCCATATTCACAACAACAATGAACAAGGGAGAAGTCAGTAAGTCAGCTAAAGTTTTTGTTTTTCGTTTAAATTATGTACCTTTTTCCTGGGAAGGAACACAATGATGTAGAGGGATGTTACGTTATAATTGGAAGATTAAATTCAAATATTTAATTGTTACATGAAAAAAGTGAGTGCAAAACAAATTTCCATTAAATTAAATAAGCCCTGGCCTACCTCCAATGTTAAGCCCCTCCTTCAAATATGCTTGGAATACCAGTGCTGTAATTTGTTTTGTAGTCACATACAGGATAACTGAAGTAGTAAACATTAATGGCCAGAGACGGATTTGTTATTAGTCAAGATTAGTGAGTTCTAGTGTGAAATAGGTAACAAGTAATTTACTGTAGGCAGGGAAATTGCGGGCTCATTGTGACAGGACTGGATATAATAGGCCCTTGAAGGAGGGGGGTGGGGGGCAGGGGGTTGATAGAGGATATACTGTATGTTAAGCTGGCCATGATTAATTAACAGTGGAAAAACACCAAGTTTAAAATAGGTGATAGAACCCCTCCAAAAAAATTCAAGCCAATAAAAGAAGACGAAGAAGAACCATGCATAACTCAGGGCAGTGCCATTCTTTAGATTCGCCTTTTTGTTGTTGTTAATTGGCCTAATATGTTTTTAACTTGCAGTTGTTGTGGACACAAATCAGTGGTATCATTCAACACAGGTTTTGCCAGGAGATCTCAGCATTACCATTGGGGCAGAATATGACTAGAAAAAGAAACAACAGTCACTAAATTATGCATGTTTTCACCAGCATTCCCCTGAGGTCTAAGAACCCTCAGGCCAACCATCAATATTTGGAGGGGGTGCAGAGGATCTTTGCCCCGGGATAGGAGACAGTTCAAGACTTCCTTTGTTATAAGTTTTAGAGATTTTAAAAGGGGAAATCGCAAGATTGTAATTGAGGATAATTTAAGGAGGATTGTAATTGAAGGGAAGCATAAACCAGGTGACTTTGCTTTTAAGATTTTGGCATTACTGGGAAGATATCTTCCTTTGCTTTGCTTTTTTATGACCTCAGGGGAAGCTGGTGACAGATGCTTATGATAAACGAAAAGTAAAGGTGTTAATCCATTATGCACCTGAAAACTCAACTTTTTGTGCAATGTCTTGACCAGTTACAAGAAACTTAATTGTTTCACTGTTCTTTCCCAGATATATAATCTGAACATGTCCAGATTTTTGATAGTATCAACCTATTTTCCCCATCAGAATGCTTTTGTTGAGGAAAAGGTTGTTGTCATTCAGAATGCTTTTATTAATAATCCATTTTACAGTATTTTGAGGTATTAATAATCTGTTTTATTATATGGCTAGCTCCATGAGCGGGCAAGATGAATCAAATCCTGCACTGTGATTGGCTACCTGAGTGGGCAAGATGGAGCCATCTTGCCCGCTTGGGACTACCCGTCATGTCCTGCTAGAAAAATTTCTCAGAAAGCCATATAATAAATCCTTTATTGACCAAGCTTGGTCCGTCAAGATGGCTGGATACTGGCCTCATTCTTTCTCTGCGAGTTTATGGACCTCGACTCCGTCTCGGTCCAGCCATCTTGACCTCATATGTACTATTGCTTCATTGTGCAGTTCCAGAAAATATCCATACTCACCCACAGAAGGGATTGGAATTTCCTGGGGGATGGGGTTTCTGGAAGGCCAAGAAATTTAAAGAAATGTATGAAGCTTAACTGGAATTTCCAGAGGGGTTGGGGGGGGGGGGGGGGGAGGTTGTCTTAGAAAAAATCCCTTCCATTGGGGAGGTATTGATATTTTCTGGAACTACACATTTATAATATACATGCATGGTTGAAGGCAACAAGAAAACAGAAACAGGCATTCATAAAATTTACTCATTGGTAACACTTTCAGTAAAACATCACTCAGCTGGGCTCCTGCATTCACTCATTAAATTACATAAACATATTGAGTTTTGGCAATATCTATAGCTAAGTAGATGTAAAAAAATAACTTAGGTAAAAAGTGATAGAACAAATTATTAATTAGTAATATATATTATTATATCAGTATCATCATCATCATTATCATCATCATTATCATTATCATTTTCATTATCATTATTATTATTAGTGTTTACATTTGACTTGAAGATGTCTGTGATCTTTCAGTTTCATTATTCCAAATAACCTATTTTCCAAACTGGAATGATTTGCTGGGCTAATAAGACTTTTTGCCACTAATTTTCGGTAAACGTTTTACTTACTTGGCATACACCCATAGTTCAGTGAAACAAAAAACCCCGGAAGCATAGATTGTATTATATATAATTTACCCAGTCATAAAATTTTCAGTTATACTAGAACTTAAACAAAGAAGTGTAAAATAGAGGTAAAAAAATGATACTACAAAAAGACCAGATATGTCCAGGAGTGCACGCTTATTATATGCATTCTCTTTGTGATAAGCATCACGAAGTGTCCTCATTTGTAAAAATGCCACCAAAACACACATAATAATGTCAAGTATGACTATGAAAGTGACACTTTGTGATGCATCTCATAAGGAGCATGCATCTTATTTAGCATTCAATCCTGGACATAAGTGAAATAAACAAGATAAAAAAGTGTATTAAATTTCAAGACGTTTGTCGCCTTTCAGGGCCGTAGCCAGAAACTAATTATGACTGAGGCAAAGTCCATGAAAAAATTATGACTGATGCAGTGTCCATGGTTAGATTTCCTTCTTAGATATTTAGGGTATTAATTATGACAATAAACAAAAAACGAAAAAAAAAAAAAAAAATGACGGAGGAATGTGCATTAGTTTCCTTCTTCCTAGAAGACTTCGAGAAGTCCCTCTTTCACTTAGTCTGTCGAACAAGACCGTAAATAAACCATAAAGAAAAAATGGCTGCGTGAAATCCTGCAGACGAGACATGTGCTTCTAGAACCCCAGGATTTCGCATAGCCATTTCTTTCCAGTGGTTTTCTTTCGCGTCACGCACGAAGGGCAAAGCAAAAGAGGAACAGTACTACTCATAGTCTATTTTACTAGCTACGGCCCTGCCTTTGACTTGAGTTTGAACAGTTGTGCAGCATGTGAAATAATGATTTTGTTTGTTTTGATTTGGGTGCTCCTTTATTTTTATTGTGGAAGTTTTTCACTTCACATTTATGGCTGTCATACAAAAATGCAGTTCCCAAAGGGAAAATCATGTGGCCATTTTAAATCATAAAGTTTGACAGACCTGTTTTTATCTTTTCCAAGCAACAAAGTGTTTTTTTTTTTAATGCAGACATTTCCTGTAACATTGCATTAGCAATATCTGCCATGTCTACAAAACTGAATACAATAAAAGCAGCTGGTATGCCATATACTTAACAAATAGATTATGAGCTCAACATTTCTATCTTGTAATAGCTGACAAGTGCACAGCCTGAATCAACTATCATGCATAGAAATTGAGAGTGACTAATCTAATTGTTTTGGGAAAAATCAATTAGGAGTTAAGAGACAGAGGAACAAGAGGTGAATGAGCAGGGTGTGACCTCTCCCCCCCTGCACCTCCTGCCCTACAATTTTGCATGCATTCGTGTACATTTCTGCCCTTAATGTGACCTTCGACTTCCTGTGAACGAATAATTTGTCATCCAGATTATTTCGGTACATGTTTCCAGCAGTCAGCATAAGACACAACCCCAAACTCCTGTGATGGCTGGAAGAACTTTGTAGACCTCCACCATTCATCTAAGTTGTACTTCTCTAACAATTCATAGAAATTTTTCCAGAAGATTAATGACATATGATCAACAGTTACAATTGGTCCCTTAAAATCCTTGGCTTCTATTCTGCTTGGCCTGCAAGCTGCAGACCATGGTTTAGGTGGCCTGCAGCATGCATAATGGAATGAGTTCAGGGGCCTAAAAATAATGCGTCTAATGTTGTATGCATAAGGAAGTGCCTTCCAGTTACCAGCGTCTGCATAATAATGCCAGAGCAAAACTTGATCACTGGGACAAGTGTCTTTTTTTGTGGTTTTCCACCAATTTTTCATGATCTCCTGGTAAGAGTTGGTGTCTGGTCTAACAACCAGAAGTCCTGCATTGAAGCATGGTTCCAACACACCCGGTCTGGAGCATGGAACAGCGGCAAAATCATCTGGAATGTCAAAAAGTTCATCCATGTTTGTCATCAACATGTAGTCTGCATCAAGGTAAATGATTTTTGAATATTCTGTATAGTTCCAAGCATGGAATCGTGTGTGTGTCCCTCTTATTCTGTGTCCAAGTGGCTTTCCAAACCACCCACTGTTGCGGTCTCCACCAATTTTGGCATCTAACCAATCACAGTCCATTTCTTCAACCACTCGAGTTTCCCAACCAACACTCTGAAGGGCTTTTCGCGTTCCCTCGCTCACCTTTTCCGAAACAAACGCGATCATGTTCTTCTGGCATGAAAATGTACGGATAGAGTGACCGAGAACCAACGTAGGGGCGGCGAAATCTTCATTCACCATGACGGTCAGCCATGTGACGTCACTTCTTGGCTTCACGTTCTCTTTGCACCAGTCTTGGCCAAATCGCTTTTCAATTTGATACATTCTCCATTCCTTGTTGGCCAACTGCATTTGATTATCCTGAAACCTCTGCCTATCGATCATAAATTCAGAAATAACCATCTTTGCGTATCTAAAGAAATATGGAAGCAAGAGCGGTCTCCAAACAACGAGAAATATCACCACAATTAAGGATGGAATGAAGGCCATTGCACAGATCGTTCGACGAGATCCTTTCTGTCTTGTTCGTGAGGACTCCTTCATTCTACTCCGTTTGCTTTTTCTTCTTCACTTGAAACAATGTTCGCTGAAAACTCGAAACATGCAAAGAACTGGAATCCCTTTCGGAAAACGGAAAATGGCCGCCGAGACAACGTCGCTGAGAATTCCTGGGTACGAGTAGGACACGAGAAAAAATATAGGCACGCAAGGCGTGCAAGGGTTATTTTCAGAAAACACAACAAGTTTGTTTGGTAGCAATGTACAGAAAAAAAAACCGATTTAGAATTCGTGACGTGCCTACAGTCTTAAACTGGTAGTAGAGGTATGCCTCGCATTATTGGCTGGCACGGGATAAAAGGAATCTTAAATATACCTATTGAAAGAGGGATTGAGGAGCTGGAAACTAATACTGCATTTCATTGTAAATTACATAAAATAGTTTATCAGTTTTTTTGAGGATTTCTTCCACCAAGCTGATTTTTGGGCGAATTTTTGAGGCTTTAAGGGATTTAAACGTTTTGAATGGGGAGATTTAAAAAATGGCGGTTCTTCAGGGGCTTTTTGGTTAGAACTGCAATGGAACTGTTCACAGCAAGACAACTAAATGCCATGAACAGTGGCGGATGTAGGGAAGGGGCCCAGGGGGCCTGGCCACCCCTCTCATTTGGGGGAGAAAAGAAGAAATAAAAGAAGGAAAGCCGGCAGGGCAAGCAAAACAAGCCCCCCCCCTTCCCCTTAGCTCATGGTCTGTATCCACCACTGATGAAGTCTGCAATAACAGAGAAATTTTTTAACATCATGCATTAGAATGGCCATATTCTGCCGCCTGGGGTCCACCATCGGTCGCAGTTTCTTCAGTTTTGATTACAAAATTACTTCCAATTTACCATGATAAATAAATTTTTAGATTTATCTCGCATGGGTCCTGAAATCAAACAGATGGCTGAAAGACTAATCTAATTATTTTCAGTTTAATTTTTGCCAGTATACACCACGAAGTCTGCAGCAATATCTGTGTTGAAAAATTTCCAAACTCTAGCTCCTTTTCTCTAAGTTTTCTAACGTGCAGATGAGGACGGTCATGTGCTTTTTAAAGTGTGGTGTCCCCCCTGATAAAATAGACCTTATTGGTATTCTTGGTTTAGGACTGGAACTAGCTTGCAACTGAAGATAATGTGGGGAATCAAATGGAAATGATATTTTAAATCTCTTTTCAATGATATTCCCCACGAGCCTCCATTGCAAGTTAACTCCAGTCCAATACCGAGAATACAAATATGGTCTATTCACCATTTAATGTTAGAAATGCTCCAGAATCGCCTACCATAAGATACTATCTCCAGCAATCCCTTGGCAATAGCTCTGGATCTGTACCTAAGATTGTTCCCCACACCCTTTAACTCAATTTAAATTTCCACTCTATTTTTTGGACTTATTTCGTCTGCTTATGTGTTGGAATGTAATGAGTTATTTGTTCTTCTTGAACATGACAGGACTATGGTGTATGGGCTATCACTTTTTTGAATTTTATTTTAATTCCTGTTTGTAACATTTTTGGACTTAACAATCTTTTCAATATAATATGGGGCATTAGCACTATTCTCACAGCCACACGGCAGGGATTTTGTGTGGACCAGCTGGCCCCGCATGGTGGGGCTTTTGCCACCTTATGAGAAGAAAATGTCAAATACCGGTCCAATGCCTGGGGAGGGGGGAATGGGAGGGCTTGGAATTGACAGAGCCAAAAGTACTAAGTTATAACTTTATTTTACAAGAGTAGCCCAGTTTTATTGCTATAATCTCCCATGTGTGTCAGTGTGACCATGGCAATCATAGACATCACTTGGCAACAATATTGGATGGACAGTAGTCACTGCACTAACCAATTATTAACAGTTTACTAAACAATATTTTAAATTGTGTAACTCTCTCTACCCTAGTCCAAGAGGATTTTTTCCCCTTGATCATATTGGAGCCATGCCCTGATGGAAATGAGGAAATTTAAAATCTCTGAAACCTGGGTAAAATGTGCGACAAACTTAATTTTTCAGCTTACCATCTTACCAACTCTCTTTTTTTTTCAAATTTTAATCTTGTGAACCATTCAGAAGGCTGTTAAAACATTTTTCTGGTATCCTCACCTAAGATCACAGGGAAAAGCCTGCAGTTTTTGTTCTAACTGGACCTTCATTCAAAATCATGAGCCACTGGTAGCACAATAATTACATCTATCAATAATGACTGTAAAAATAACTGAATAAAATATTTATCCAGCCAAGCCTAGATGCACATTAGGTGCACATATTCAGCCATGTTTTGATAGGCTGTCTCTGAAACGATAAATCCAGGACCAGGAGTCTATAACTTTGGGCTTCTGTTGTAAACCATTAATTATTTTATATTCCCAGGCTGGGGTAGAAAGAGAGGCAGAGTGTGTGTCTTGCCAAGAACAAACCAAAAAGACCCCACAGCTAGGAGTCAAACTGTAATGTCTCCATCCATAGTCCTGCATATTTATCATAAGGACACTGCACTACCTCTCATCCAATAAATGACTGCATTATTTTAGCAGCCACAAAAAAAGAAAAAACAGCAAATGGGCGAATCTTTGCAGGTGTCATTGTTTACATATTGCCTCCTTTGACTCCAAACATCGTAAGAGCTTATGAAACTGACTTATTGAAAAATCGGAGTAATAGAATTTTCTTCTCTTTGGATGTACTGTTGAAGAAGTATTGGCTTCCAGACACTGCAAAATTTCTGGTTGGTAAAAGCCTTAATGAGCCCATCAATCCTTTATAAAAACTAACTAGAAGTTTCTTTTTTGTGAGGGAGAGGGGGCAGTTCATCATACCATGCCCTTTCAAAACTCAAGAGTTGATATTTTTGTAGCTTGATCAGGCTGAAGGCAAATACTGTAAACAACGATTCCCCTACAATACCAGGCAAATGCATCTAGAATAATTTAGAGCTTAGCTTCTTGAACCAAAAACAAAATTACAATCCATAACTTGATTTGTCGCATCAATAATGTTTTCTCAGTTCTACTTTCATACAAAATCATCTCAGTGATTAAATAAGGACGTACATGTAACATAACTTAAACATTCCTTCAATATATCATCATTTGGATCACGACATGAGAATTGTCAGGAAATACTTTCTCCTCTTAATAACTAATCACTGTATAGGAACGTAGCATAAACCCATGACTATGCTATTGGCAGGTAAAATCTAAAGCCTAATCTCATTTTTGGTTAACCTCTGTTGAGCTTGCTTGACTTGAGCTTTAAACCTTGTGAAAAGCATAAAACAATCTAATGTAAATCCAATAATACGTCTAAAAAATCTTTCTGGAGAAGCAGAACACAAAGTTCACTATCATCTGAATTCATAAATGGGTTGACTGTGATCAGGAACATGGACAAGATTTAATGACTGGAACCTAGGAGAGAAAAATAATGACTGTTACTAAAAGGTTGCAAAATAACCTAACTAGTGAAAGTTTGGCCAACTATCAACATGTTGATGTCAAGTAAAGTTGTTCCAAAAACTCTGTGAATTATTGATACCTTAGAATTGGTTGCTATCTTTTTCAGTTAAGTAAAATAATGCTTCACTAGGTTTCATATGATTATTATTTTATTAATATTTATGACTAGACCTGATGTAAAACATGCTGTGATAGGCTAATAGTCTGGGCCAGATTTTTCTGTCATACATATACAGGCATTATGCGTTAATGCCCATGTAATACACTTGTTGTTTGCTAAGTTTCATGCAAGGAAATACATGGAACATGATATATCTGAACTGCAGGAGAAACATTTAAAGACATGACAGATCATCACAGTTACAAGTGTACATAACTTCTGCAGATGTAAGGAAAAGGCCTTAAACCATCCACTTGGTTGAAACAGGATTTGAACCCATGACTCTCACTAATTTGGCACCATACTGGGAGAATATTGCCCTTGGTCTTTATGATATATCAGGCAATATTTTAAAACAGATTGAAGCAATAAATATTTCTTTTCGTCTTTTTTTTGTCTTTCATTTATTTACGCAAGTGCCCCTGGCTTATGCTTTACTAGAAGCACAGACTAACAGAAGTGAAACAAAATAAACAAGAGCTAACCATTCTGAGCTTCGGTGATAGTAGTAACCTTCAATGGTAGCAGCTGATTTCTGTAGACATACGTAATAGAAGCCTGCAAATGATGCCCCAGTTATATCTGTGATGGTGTGATCTGGAACTAAGAAGTGTTCCTGTAAATTCAAGACATTAGGAAACTACAGTGAGCAAAATTGACTTGTATTATTAACTGTAGTGAGCCTACATCACAAAGCAAACTTACAAGAAAACAGGAAGTACATTTGAAAACTAGTTCTACCTTCCATCTCATGAAAACAAAGTCTAGGTTGTCCAGTTGGTTGTAATCAAAACTATCTGAGTTGAATGTTTTTGCAAACTGGTAAAATGCCAGAAATTTGCCCTGTAACAAAAACAAGCAAATTAAAAGTTTATCAGCCACATCAGAAAATAGGAACAAAATTACTCCACATTAAAACCACTATCTCAATAAAATAATTCTAACTATCAATGCAATAGTGGAGTATCATACACTCAAGTATAACGAAAGACCCAATAGAAAATGTACAGACAAGGATGAGAGCCATGCTCATATTACTCTAAAGGCTATTTTCTCTTTGCAAACAAAAACTCACATCTACATGTTTGGCTGATTTTCGCAGAGTAATTCTCGTTTTCTTAGATTTCAAGCGACAGAGACACAGTAACATGGAAACTGATAACCTTCATATACCTTTAGCCAAATCTTGATTTAGTTTATTTGGTTCTGTGAATGAAAATCTTAAGAAGGATGCTACTGGCAGTACTTTCAAGGGATACACAATTTCAATTTCAGCTGTACAAGGTGATTCTTAAATCCTTACTGTTACCATTTAATAAATAATGAAAATCATATATTAGTAATTATGTGGTTCTAACAAAACAACAGCAAAATAGAATTTGGAGGAAAATTGCAATAGTGGAATGGTCTCTGCTATTCACCCACACTGTGATAATTAATAAAAAGTTATTATGAAAACGTAAATTACCCAGTGTTTTCTGTCAACATCTTCATCAGCATCCTGGAGATAAATCAAAGATAGTTGAACTTCAGAGTGGCACTGAACAAAATTACCTTTATATTTTAATATTCACTTCTGGCAATAACATGTACAATGGAGTCCTGACTTTTGAACCACCTTGGGGAATGGGAATTGATTCAAAATGTATGGTGGTGGCTTGAAAAATCAAAGGTACATGTAAATTTCTCCTACCCTTTTTGGACAGGGAGCAAAAAAACTGCTTCACTTTCAAATTCAAGGGTTTGAAAAATCAGAACTCCACTGTACAAATTTAATATGAAATGTAAGAAGATTGCAGATGAAGTAATACTTCTTTCTAAATTAAAGACATGAACTTAGATAGGGATGACTTAATTCTGTTTCATGTGAGATTGTCTTATTGCTACATGGATTTGGCTAATATGTTTTACATCTTTGTTGCCACCCAATAGATCATTTTCATGTGACCTCATCAAATTCCAAAATCCAAAACTAAAGAGCCACCAAATTTTTTATCCTCATAAAGCATAAGGGGATCTAAATTTATATCTGTCTACAACTTATCAGCTTAATAGCGTGCTTGGTTTGGAAACCAGCGCCGTTTGAAGTTCAGAGTTATGGCGGTGCGTGACATACCGCTTCAATTGCATTCGTGGAAAAAATATACACGTATCTGCTGATTTTTAGCCTTTTTAAGAGTTAGGAAAAGTGCTTTTGTAAATGGTTGTTGTTTCAGTTCAGATAATCAGTCGCCTAGATAGCCAAAGTAAGTTCCAGATGTTTGCACTATTTTCCACCCGCCATGTTGGTGGAGCACAGATCTCCACCAACATGGCAGCTCCATACTGGGCTCTGTAAATTTGCGCAAAACATTTCGACGAATATCTGAAGTTTGGGAAAACGCAGAGACCCAAAACTTGGAGAAGTGTCTTCTATACTCGTCTCCTATAATAATAAAATTTCTTGACTTTATCCTCTGAACAGTTTTCAATTTAGTTTTTCACTGCGTGACAGTGAAAACCACCTATTCAGACCATGTGATGATTCATCTGGGAGGTTACAACTGCGCAATCTGTCACGCACAACTGATTGCATGGGACTTTGTACAAACAGGACAATTTAAACCACCCAAATGAATCATCACATGATCTGAACTGGGTGGCAACAAGGATGTGAGGGTCAGCATGTTAGCCGAATCTGTCTACCACAAGGGTAGGGGTTGTGCACCTGAGATCCTCACATGATATCAATTACCAAGTCATATACATTCGTGGTTTCAAACGCTGTCTCTAAACAGCAGTCTCTGTTTGAAGAGAATATCTGGCAAGTACACCACATCACCTAATATATTTGAATTTTTTATACCAGCTCAAATTAGTTGGAGCTTGAGGTTAATTTGAATTCGCTACAGAATTGCATTTTAGGAAAGAGACACAGAATATTCACCAGAGAACAGCTAAGTGCCATGCTATCCTGACCAATAGAAATTACATAAGTCAGGAATGTAAAATAATTGCTTACAGGTATAAATGACACTACAAGACTTAGTTAAGTCCTTACCCATTTTCTTGTCAAAAAGGGATGTTTTTCTCCAATAATTTCGCCATCAAAAAATGTCGTAAGATTAGGATATTCCTGTAAACAACACAAAAGTATATTATAAATTTATATCATATCTGGGGAAGCCTCCCTAGAGGCTTGTCTCTTCAGTGCTCAAATCAGTGTCAGTCGTCTACTTCATGAAACAAGCCCTTTATTCCCTAAATTAATGAGAACCCTGAATTTTTAAAACTTGATGTTACACGAACACTTGTAGGGAAATGTAGTTAGATGCAAAACTTATACAAGAATCAGTTAACAAAATTATAGCAAGTAGCAATATGTGACTGAGGTTTTTCTAGTGCAACTGAGTGAAATAAAGGTTTGGAACTTTAACTACAATGTTCTGCTGCTACAAAAATGAACTTCAAGCAGCCTTATCAAATAGTTGAAAATATAGAAACATGACAGTGTGGCCTTCACACTAAACACAACACACTTTTGGGTTAATCCACAATAAACAAGCACCCTATCTAGATGAAGAACTTCACTTTGGAAACCAAGTTAAACTTAGGTAGAGTGAGATAATTTGGCCCACTTTTTAACTTGTTCCAATTGCCCTAAATCATCTGTGACTGTTCCAAGCATGAACGCAGGTCCTGGTTGTTCAATGGATAGCTTACACCATCCTCCAGATACATATAAAACACTATCCACTAGAGTAGACCGAGAATCTAAGGCTGAGTGGAGGTTCCTTCTTCAATTTTAATATTAGTAAAATGATAGCCTTGCTCGATACAACAAGCAAAACTATTCAGCTTGAGTAATGTGTGGATGCACAGATTTTTCAATCTTAATTAAGGGCCTAAGCCTCTCACATTTCGCTTAATGTCACATCTGAGTCCTAAGTAACAAGCTAAAAGAAGATGGCACCAAGATTTAGGGCCTCACAGTGCTACATTATACATTCTTTGGGAATCTTCAGCAATGTTCGGAAGTTGTCCTAACGTCTTTGGTAACGTTTAGAAGTGTTCAGTTTTTTCAGAAATTCGGGAATAATGGATACGAAAATCGTATACATTTGATTTAGGAAAAACTGACAGTTATTATACATTACTGCTTTGAACTACAGACTAGTTCCTTGATCAAAATAACATCGATCAAAACAATTTCACATTCATTCATAAACAGCATTAATATATGAATACATATAAATTTCTAATCATGTTTCTAGATAAATCCATGTTAACACATAAAAGTAGACGGTCAGACTGTATATAGAAGTCTACACAGCTATTCAGAACTGAACTTTCTAGTTTATTCTTCCTGAGAAAACAATGGGTCTTACATCAGAGGTAAAACACCTGATCGTAAATATTAGAAATATCGTATAAACGATGAACTGGGAGCGTTGCCAAGATAGGAGGGCATAAACGAAAACAACTGCACGAAAGCCTTGGCAAACAAATCTAAGTTTTCCTTTCAACTGTCAATCGAGGGCAGCGGAGCAGACAGACATCTGTACAATACAGAGACACAAAGCACGAAAAAAATCAACTTACATCTGTTAGACCCTTTATTTTCAAATATCCACACAGAAACCCCTTTTCTTGGTCTACGTGCTAAAAGGAAAGCATGGAATATTCATTAGCCTTCCTTGAAAAATTTCAAGACCAGAATCATCCAATGACACTACGGCGGGAATTTCTTAGAGTTGCGACACGACTCACGCGAACTTACCTTCAACACAACTTCGACGTCGTAACGATTTCCCTTACTTTTTTGGTGCCCCTGAAATCTGCTTCCACTGTACAACAAAGACTGTGCCAAACCAGGCTGTTTCGTGCCCGGAGGAAGGGGATTCAGGGCAATTTTCCCCGGCATTTCGGCAGAACTTTTTACAACTGTACGGTGGTCTTTTGAACTTGCCAACGCCACTCCCTCGAGGCAGTGTGGGTAATTATTTTAATTACGTAGTGCTAGAGCTCAGTCTTCCTCGACTGCGAAATTTTGGTAGCCCGTTCAGGGGTTCAGGGATCGTTCAGGAGAATGTGATCGAAAACAAACAAAACCACACAGGCTTTGCTCTCGAAAAATTGTAAATATTATTACAGTTTTTTGCGAGATTATTGTAATTTTATAATTTTATGAGGTGATCTGTTTTTATATGGGGTCACGCAACTCTTTTACAAATTATCCTTATGGCTAGCCTTATTTATTTATTTATTTATTTTTGTTGTTATGTAAATCTGCCAATAAATTGCAATAAATAAATAAATAAATAAATAATAAATAAATAAATAAATAAATAAATAAATTGTTCAGGGGTAGGCTCGATTACCAGCCGCTGTTCGGGAAAGGAGCCCGCCCTTCTCCCCCGAAGGCAGGGAACGTATACCGGACACGAGAGAACGGTGGTGGAGGGGGGTGGGGAGGGGCAACTCTACAAAAATAGCCATTTCAACGGACGTTTGGGATCTATTAGAATGCTGCAGCCCTTTTCTAAACCCTTGGAATGAAATAAATGAACTCATCAAGAATTACCAAAAGACTGATGTTAACCAAAATAAGCAAGTATCCTATATTTAGTTCCCGTTCACGTTATACCCAAGTGACAGATTTACCTTTACTTGTGACGTCCCTACCATTTTATATACCTGAAGCCTGAAAAAGGTACCCCTTTCGGTCGGAGCCTTCCCGTATAGGCCGTTGTAGGGAGCACCCCCCGGGACAGGCTCCTAGCGAGGGCGAAAACATGCGGCGAGCAAGGCGAGCCGACGAGCGCAAGTAAAATTTGGACCGCTCTCAGCTCGCAACCCTCGCCCTGTACCACACTCGGCTAGCTCAACCTCCATAACCCAATCAGGAGCCTGTTCACACGCTAGTCTTTTGAGCTGGGTTATCTATACCCTCTCTCCATGCTAACAATCGTTAGTTTTTCATGACCCGTCATTATATTAACCCCTGTATTGTTTAGTTTCTTTGAAAATTCCTTGTTAGACGAGGGGAACCCTACGAACTTTCTTTAATGCACCTTATTTCCTTCGAATTACCAGTCAGTTCTTTTACATGTAAAATTCCTTCAGTTTGTACAACGAATCTCGAATATTTTTTTTCCCACATGGGCGAGTGCACAATATAAATACCATCCATCAGCTGACTTTCAGGTGTTCAGTTAGCTCGGGAGCAGCGCCATGACCAACCCTCGTTTGTGCATGTGTCGACAGAATCTTGAGAAGAGAATTTCAATACCGAGAAACGCAAATAAAATCTGGCTTGAAATCTTTCCGGGTAATAGGTGTGTATGTTCGCTTATAAAGCCAGCAGAACAGGCTAACTCACGTGAAGCACAAGATCGACTAAAATAAATTAAATGTTGAAAACAGTAGAAATATGTCACCTCTTTTGTCGTGACCTAAAAGCGACCGATCAGAAAAAAAAACCGTTGGGCCAGACGGACGGTTGCAGCAACATATGTAAACAGCGGTAAATTTTCAAGCGATTATCTTTTGGTGCTGCTTTCTCGCACTCCACACTCGCCTTCGCGTTCACATATAGCGCCGTGAACCGTCTGTTCCCTCTGCGATCACCCGTCTTTTATCTTAATAACAATAACAATAACATTTATTATTTGTATTGCGCCTTTTCTATAAAATATTCAAAAGCGCATCACAACAGTAATTAATAACTAAAATTTTACAAATCTTTCTATCAAAATCATAAAAAATATTTACATTAAATGG
Organism: Orbicella franksi; assembly: GCF_964199315.1. NCBI lineage: Eukaryota > Metazoa > Cnidaria > Anthozoa > Scleractinia > Merulinidae > Orbicella > Orbicella franksi. Next base: position 17,323,456 of record NC_138150.1, on the reverse strand, counting down.
GTAAAAGATAATTACAAATAAAGATATAGATATGCTAAGATAACTGAAATGATTCCTTAAATAAAAATGTCTTAATTAAAGTCTTAAAAGATTCTAAGTTCGTTGCTTCGCGCGCGGACCTTGGCAGCTTATTCCATAGGAAAGGAGCAGCTACCTGGAAAGCTCTGTCTCCCAATATTTTCTTGGCTTTCACACTTGGTCTTTCCAACAAACGACCATTGTCGTTGCGCCTCAAATGGTAGGACGAAGGCTGTTGAATACTAATTAAATCTGAAAGGTACTTAGGTGATAGGCCATGCAAAATTTTAAAAGTTATCAAGAGTATCTTATAATGTATCCTGGCGCGCACTGGTAACCAATGTAATTCTGCGAGTAGAGGTGATATATGACAGAACTTGTGCGCACGATATATAAGTCTTGCACTCGCATTCATAACACGTTGCAATTTCATAGTCTGATATTCCGGGATTCCATACAGAAGGCTATTACAATAATCCAATCTACTACTAATAAAAGCATGAACTAATTTCTCAGTTGATTCTCTGGATAAATATTTCCTAATGTGACGTATATTGTATAAATAATAGAAAGCGCTGCTACAAGTCTTTGTAATGTGAGTTCCCATATCTAGATGCGTATCGAACCATGTGCCTAAATTGCGCGCAGAGGCTACAGGAGAGACTTCAGTCTGCCCAATCTTGATGCTTTGGATTGAAACTTTTGAGAGCTGCTGACGAGTACCTACAATCAGGAACTCAGTCTTGTCATCATTGAGCATCAGCTGATCCTCCCTCATCCATGCTCGGACATCGCAGATGCACTTCTGCATGGCCGATACAGCTTCGACTTCACTGGAAGAGTCAGAGGGCTTAAATGACAAATACAACTGAGTATCGTCAGCATAAGTATGAACGGAGGGCAGATGGTGTTTTAGAATCTGGAACAGCTTACTCACGTAGATGGTAAATAAAAGCGGGCCCAGGCACGATCCTTAAGGAACTCCACACTTCAAATCAAACGGCTTTGAGAGAGTTCCGTTGATAGACACTTGCTGCGATCTGCCCTTAAGGTAACTCTCAAACCATGAAAGTACTTTCCCCCGCAATCCAATTGTTGACCTCAATCGTTCCAGAAGGATCTCATGTTCGACGGTGTCGAATGCAGAGCTTAAGTCGAGAAGCACCAGCAGCGTAACTTGACCTTTATCCATCGCCATTAGGAGATCGTTCTTCACCTTGAGTAGTGCGGTCTCAGTGCTATTATGTTGGCGGTAAGCACTTTGCAATTCTGGAAACAAGCCATTGACTAGCATGTGCTCTTGTAATTGTACTGCAACCGCTTTCTGTGTGAGTTTGGACGTGAACTGTAAATTACTCACAGGCCGAAAGTTCTTGTTTATCAATTGAAGACCAGATTTTTTGAGCAGAGGATGTACTACTGCCCTTTTCCAGTCATCTGCAAAGTAGCCATTCTCTAGTGATACGTTCACCATCCTACTAATCACTGGAAGTAACTCCTCTATGCAAACCAACAAGATGGATGATGGAAGAGGGTCCAGAGTACATGTCTTCATAGAAGCCACAGCCATCTTCCTTACAGCCTCTTCGGAGAGAGGCTGAAACTCTGATAGCGTGACAAGGTCATCACTACTCGATGAACCGTGAGGCGCCCGCTCAGTAACCGCAGGCGAGACCGTGTCACCAGCTAGCTTTGATCTAATAGCCACTATTTTATGGATGAAGTATTCACCCATCTCATTTGCAAGAACAGAGGCGTCAGTGTGAGGTGGGAGAGACTTGTCCGCTTGCAGATTTAGTAGGCTCTTGCTAGCCCGGAACAGCTTTGATTGGTCCGAACTGTTCTCGTCAATGAATTCCTTGTAATAAGTACATCTAGCTTCATTCATCAAATGTATGACATAATTTCGCTTAGCTTTAAATACTACAAGATCTGCTTGGAGACCACTTGCCCTCCATCTTCTCTCGGCCTTCCTCCTGTCTCTACGAGCCTGAATTATGTCTTCATTGAACCATGGGGGCCTGGGTCGAGTGGAGACATGACGAGAACAAACGGGCGCGTGATCATCTAATAGTGATCTTAAAGTCGTGTCATAACAGTCGAGCAGCATGTTCAAATCATTAGGCGGGTCTTGATATAGCTGAGAATTGCGGATATCTTCTTTCAGTTTAGTTATATCAAAGTTATGATTGCAGGTTAGGCCCCGGGGAGCCCCTCTCCCCCAGTCCGACCGCCTGGATCCGCCACTCTGTCATGTGCATGAGTAGCCTGCAGAACAGGCGGATTAGCGGGGCAGAGAGCGAAACGTGATACAAGAGCGCGAAGCGCGAGACGAATTTGTTTCGTCTCGCGCTTCGCGCTCGTGGTCGCGCTCCGCGCTCGTGGTCGCGCTCCGCGCCTGTGGTCGCGCTCCGCGCTTGTGTATCTCGTCTCGCTGACTGCCCCGGTATTCCGCCTGTTCTGCAGGCTAGTGCATGAGCGAATAAAAAGCCGTGTTCCCACAACAGTGACAATTAAAGATAGAGTAAAGATAGAAGTAAAATAAAACGGCTACTCATGGTCATCAATTTTTCAGGGAATTTAAGGCAAATAAGAACATATACCCGCGGGAGCTGGTACACGAAAACCCGAAAAGTACCAACTTATTCTAGCCAATTCTAGCCTTCTAGGTACGTCAAGCGATGTCTTCTGCAAGTAGGTGATCAAACAAAGTCGAAAACATAAAAACTAACACAGATTGCCGAGTTTTTTAAAACTTTTTCATATGCTTACCGTCGGTTATGTTTATAAGTTACGAGATACAACGGATTTTCGCTTAAGTTTAATTGATGTGCAGGTTTGTTGCATAAATTATCGTAAAACTCACGATCAAACACAAATCCTAAAACTACACGAATGAAGAAAGAAGATAACTTTTAAAAAACCCTAAATTGCGACATGATCGCAATGTCTTTTTTTGAAATTTAAATAGGATAAAACTATAGTGAAGATTAACGACTAAAATTTAAAAATAAAATAATTTTCAGAGGATATTACGTCACTAAAAGCACACGCGTGTGTTGTAGATTTATTTTTTCCCTGTTCTTTCCGAGTTAGACGACGCTTGCCCACTGGTTCCTTCTTTGCCTTTGTCACGTGACTGTTGAGTACCTCTGCCTGGTCCGCGATGTTTCACTTTCCCGCCAACAAGCGGCGGAGGATGCGCAGTAGGGTCTATCCGCTGTATTGTACCGACAGCTTTCGTTCTTCCTTCTCTGAAGATCATTCGCGTTTCCGGTTTGACAAATTCTGGTTGCTTTATAAAGCGGAAACGAACCATGGCTTTGTCTCCTGTCCGTAGATGTTCTTTATCCATGTGAATTATCGTGGCTGTTTGCCGCATGCTTCCGCAGTGGACTGAAAAAGAAAAAGAGAGTATAATTGGTTACTCACTAAATTTAGATTGACTGAGCTCGGTAACTGCTACATACAAAGACTTCGCGCAACACCTGTGTAACCAATCAGAGCGAACACGCTGTTGTTTTCAACCAATCACCAGAACCATCATCCCACGCTTGGTTTAGACCTGTTCGCTTTGCCACACCGGAGTAATCAATCAAAGCGTACAGGCTTTTTTTTCAACCAATCAGAAGTCAAACCAAAACCATTTTCCCGCGCTTGGTTTATTTCTACTCGCACTGCAACACCTATCTTCGAAACTGCGTTCATATGTGGAATACGACCTGCAATTGCTTGGAAGTTGTGCTGTCGAAAGCGTCAATGTGTGTGCTGTGGAAGCATGCGACGGAAGACGAACTAAATGGCTCCGTTAAACAGTTCTGTGTAAAAAAAAAATACTCCCGCTATTCAGCGAATGACGACAAAAGATTTCGTGGTAACGAATCGTATCGCTTTAAACTTCCTGCCATTACAAGTAGCGTGATCCAGTTGTCCCAGTACTGACCCATGGCCTGGTATTTTGTACTGATAGTTGTTGGATGATGTAGTACCAACACCTCGGCTTCGAATTCCCAGCATGCTTGTGGTTTGACTTGTTTATCCACCATAACCATTCCTTTCCTGATCTGCGATCTTTTTATCTGATTTAAAAAAGCACAAACTTAGCGAAAAAGATCTAGTTAACTAGGTACTGTTACAACCTGGACTCTAGAAAATTTTCTGGAATGTTATGTTACTATAAACAAGAAACGAGAACGTGGATTGAATTTTGGTAAATATACAAACAACATCTTCTCACTCCTAATAGTTGTGCAACAATGATGCATTGCACGTACTCACAACGGTTGCACAATTTCCCCCTATTGAGTTCAGTCGCATAATGTCTCTCTCCTCCGCAGAGGGTTTCACAGGGCCGCTGTGCGAGGTGTGTGCAGACGCAAAGTTCACGTAAGCCTGCCCCTGCATTCGTATCGTTCAGCGGATTCTCCCCGCCCGAATAAACCCTTTTGAGCCTCCGCGGAGGAGAGGCATAATATTGAATTCATGCCCACGCAAATGTCGCTAAAACTAGAAGCCCGGGTCGCAGTTCGCAAAAGATTTTCCAACAAAATGTTTTTCGCAGTACATAGCCTTTATGCAGAAATACAGTAGTAATTTGGATAGCTGTGAAGTAGTTTACTCAATTTTTTTTTCTTCTTCTAGTAAAAGGAAATTAATTTTCTCCACTGTGAAAAAGGCTATTCCGCCAAAACCCAACTTCAGGCGCGGATTCATACCAGTTTCCACCGTTCCGGGGAAATCGGTCAGATCAAGTTAAGAATGACTCAGAAACGCCACAAAACGAACTTAACGGATAAAAAAATCTAGAACACTTTCTAAGAAAGCATGGCCCTGGATCCCTCTAGAATGCACTCGTCGTTTCGGAAATCAGTAACCATTTATCCTAAATCCGCGCCTGAACTTTCTACTAGCAAACCACGATTCCCACCTTGAAGATGAGATAAAATGTTAAAAATAGATTTGACAAGCCCGATTTCTCCACAAAATTTTACAACCAGGACATTTCACATGATTATAATGGAGAGGACAAGACAGCGGTACAATTTCAATACATACTTTTTTCAAAGCAAATGATGCCGTTTGGCCTGCACGAAGTTCTTTCACTGGCATTCTCTTGCGATGTATTGTCTTGACCGTGATTGGCTGAAACTGTCCTAGAGGGTCTGGGCCGAGAAGTAGGACGTCATTCAGTCGAATGGTTCCTCGTAGACACGTGCCTGACACTACTGTTCCAACACCCTAGGTACAACAGAGAAAAACTTTTCTTGATTAAGGCTCCCTCCACACTAATCCGTTAAGAAAGCGGAGCATTTTGAAAACGCTCTTCAAACCGGAGGAATTTGAAAACGTCGGCTTTACGTTTTCGTGTGGACGAAAAACATTTTGTCCGGCGATTAGTGGACAGAAAACACTTGATGCGTTTTTAGAGTGAAAGCACCGTGATCAAATTTCTCCGGCGTAGTGTGGGCGGGGCCTAAACTGCAAAAAAAAAAAAAAAAAAAAAAACGATCAGTGTTTTACTTGGATAAAGGCAAGTGGAAATAACCCTTCCAAAGGCGACACAAGAGCTCAAAAATCGCTAACAAGTATCACAAGAAATTTAAAGACATAAGTATTTTGGAATAAGTAAAGACCTTCTGTTGGCCTATGCAATGGCATGAAGAGAATAAGATACTACAGTGTTTTGTTCAGACATAAATAATCAGCCCACAGTAAACTCTTTCAAAACTTCTGTCCACGTTTTCATTCTCCCTTTTAATTTCAAATGCATTATGCATTTGCACATGAATTAAACAAGTTCAAGATACTATATTGCATGTCTGGACACAGGGTAGCTGGAGGTTTCGCAGCCGAACGAGTTTGCACCTGCCAAGTTCGCATCCACATCGATTGAACCAGCGATCAATTTCTTAAAAATTATCTTAAAAATTATCGCTTACCGAGTAAAAAAGACAACACTGTGGGCATAATGAAACAAAATCACACAAGACATGTTTATTTCTCATTCTCTAGTAGGAGTAGAGTGGAGAATAAAAAAAGTGTTAACAAAGCTCCCACCCACCGGTACTGAGTAGGTGTCATCAATCTGGAACTCAGAGGGCTCATCCTTCTTGAAATGTGCACGGATTGAAAGCAAATTGAGAAACATTTTCAGGAGGTCAAGATTCTCACCAGTCACATTGGAAATCTGGAATATTGGGCACACCCTAAGAAAAAAAATCACTAGAATAAATGACAGTCATCGTGATTATAATCGTCAACGTGAACGTGATCGTGATGCTGATCACGATCGTAATTGTGTCGTACGAGTTTACAAACAGAAATCATAAGTAACAATAATTATTATCTGAACACTCAAAGCAACATTGAATAACGTAAATGGATGGGGGGAATAGAGGTTATTGACCGACTTTCTAAGGTAATTTTTGAGTCTACTTTGCACTTGCTGTGCCCTTAAATTTAAGTAGCTAACGTACTGATATGTGCAACTGATTTTGTCACAATGGCACCATTATTTGCATTTGCATTTGCAACAATTGATTGTTCACAATCAATTATTGCAATTATTGCTCTGGTTTTGATTTTGTAACAATCATAAAGAAACCAATACGTTCAACCTGATCGCACGTTGTTACATGAAATATGCAAACTTTGTATTCAATAACAAACAAAGACACTTGCAGTGCATGTACATACCTTTCAGAAACAAAGTTTGTTGCCGAAACCACTACATCATCAGTGTTTTGCACAATGACGGGGATTTTACGACAACCAGGAGACTTCAGAATCCTTGCTAAAAGTTTCATGGTGTCTTGGAGTACATTGGGTGGACACATGTCAATCTTTGTCACCACCACAAACACAGGAACATTAAGTGCTAGTGCAAGCCCAAGATGTTCTGAAGGGAAGAAGAGTTCATACAAATAAACAGCAGAATAGATTTAGGAGATCATCGACAGTAATACCAATGGCAAAAAAAAAAACTTGCAAGGCATCATATTATACACCTCCACTATGAGGTTTTAAGGGTGCTCATGTGATGGTTGGCGCACTGGACAGAATCCAGATCCAGCGGTCCAGCTTTGAGCCGATGGCTAGGGTCATTGAATTATGTTCTTGGGCAAGACATTTTAATTGTTAATTTACTTGTTAATACTTGTGTAAGTTGCCACAATGTTTATAGTAAGATCTTGTGAATTAATATCATGTTCATGAAAATATTCATACCCCTTACAAAGAAGGAGTTTTGGTTTTGAATCCCCCAACCCCTCTGAAAATTTTGGTTTAGCTTCAAAACTTAAGCATTTGAAACCCACCTCCACTCTGGAAGTTCCTTGGGGTGTGTATGGATATTGTGTGTATGGAGCTACCCAGCATAGAAGTAAAAGCAGTGTTTAATCAACAGCTTCACCTTTGAACTAGGTAATGAGCTACCAAGAAGATATCCAGCATCGTAGGCACATAATGCCTGCAAAAAGCTACAGCATGCACTGTGTGACTACACGGTAAAGGTAAAGTCTGCTTACGAGCCAAGTGACCCATCAGGCCAGAGCTTATCCTGGTTTCTGTAGCATGAAGTGACCAGGAGTATTTCTACTTCCCCTGGATGGGGATGGGGGGGGGGGGGTGGGGGGACTGCTTGATCTGGAGACGAGGGCACTAACCATGAGGCCACCGCACTTCCCTGTATAACTATAGTGATGGTTTATTATTCTTAAGACACAAACCAATACACAGTTTTACCTTTTGTCATGCCTATAATTCCTGCATTTGATCCAATCTACACGAGTAAGAAACAAAGCTGCCTTTGAACAATATATTAACAATAAAAATTTGTGGTTTCCTTTATAATAGCCCACGGAAAGTCATTCAAAATTCAAATATGGAAAACATTTTTTACTGACCATCAGCATAGCAAAGTCTGGAACGTGACCAGTCATTCCAAAGATAGTTGTTTTCAGGTATCTTTCATGCCCAGCCAGATCAATAAAAGTGATCACCTAAGAAAAAAAGATTAAAAAAAAAACCTTAGTTAGCATTTATCCTGAAAACCTGTCTGTAACCCGTTAGTTATTTTTCGCCTTGAAAAGTCAAGCACTCAGACCATGTCATCAGACGTGATTCATTCTAGTGGCCAGGACACAATCATAATGTTTTACACAAAATGCTTAACTGACTGAATAAACATAACACAAACTGGATCTGACGTGTACAAGCCAGACAGAAATAAAAACCTCATCTCTTGTTGCTTCTATAGAAGGCAACATATTGTTAACCATGTATTTTTGGATCTGTTCAGTGGATTTTATGTTGGGGCCACCATTATCTGGAAAGTACCGGTCTGATAGATGAGTGAATGCTGAAATGTAAAAAAAGTTTTTTTTGCTCTGATATGGTATCATGCATTACATAAGGCAAAAAATCACAAACCTTTGAAGACTTCTGACATATCCTGGACCAATCAAGCCCTCCTCCTGTATTTAAAATAAAAGCATGAATAAAATAGTACACAGATTTGCACAAGCACTACATTAGAACAACATTTTGAAGATTTTTACAGTTGAGTACAGTCATTAATAACATTACTGGTTTTAGTAAATACATTATTTTAGAAGTACTTGTAGTCATGTACTACTGACATAAGAGAATGTTTATTTCTCATGAAATTTCTGATTTGTGAACACAGTCACACTGGCTAAGTAGTCAAAAACAGTTGCTTGTCCACACAGCAGATTTTTTAATCTGAAGCACAAAAAGATTTTTTGTCTTGTTTACCATGAGTATCAGGCTTGTTGACAACGTCTCCTCTGCTGTCAAAACCCAGGATATCATTTCCCACACTACTGGTTCTTCCTGATTCCATCTCATGTTTGTGGCGGAATAGCCTCTGTCTTGCCATGCCTCGTCCGTTGTCTAGTTCCCCATGAGTCAGCACACCCAGTAAGGTGCTTTTGCCTGCATCCACATTACCAACCACAGCCACTCTGATTGATAAAAAGGTTATTGTTAATAATAAATTAATATAAATTCTCACCAAAAAGTAAATGTCAAGTTTAGTTATGTAGAAAATGTTTGACAAATTTTCACAGAAAAAAGGAAAATGCACATTTTATCCATCATGTTAAGTGCTGAAAGTAAAGTCATAGCTTTCAACTGAATGTTTATAAAGTCTAGCCTGCAGATTCATTCAACAGACCTAAAATTTGAAACCACCTGGCACAGCAAAATAAACAGTACCACAAAAAGAAACTGGTATTGCTTTACAGTTGTCATTAAACAGCTACAGTTCACTTAAGCCCAATAGGGAAAGGGCCAAGTGTAAACTTAATTGACAAACAATTAAGATGTTTTCCACTTACATAAACAAAAGATACTCACCTCACTTCCATAAAATCACTTTCATCTGCCCTGTTGCGCACAAGATACTCTGCAACAGTCCCTTCCTCTGCTGATTTCTCTCTAAGCAAGACAATGTCGGCATCACAGGCTTCGGATAACAGTTTCAGGGAGTCCACTGAAGCTTTCAAATCCTCTGCATTGAGGCCACTTGGTGTACTATCTACAGGACATTTTGAAGACAAACATGTACCTTGTGGTTAATAGTTTATTAGTTTCTCATATTATATTTAGAACTGAATGTGTTTCTTACAGTTACTTCATGACTACAGAAATCATTACCACTTGCATCCTTTAACTGCAATTTACGTAATCATAATCACTTTTATACACATGTAAATAAAGGGCTGGTATAAACATGTAAAACATGAAATTATTGTATTAATTTAATTTTCAATCAGTCAAGGATGCTAGTAAGAAATCTGGAAGGGCTTGTGAGAATGACTTTCCAGTGAGTATGTCATACTACAAAAATCTCAAAAACCATGGAATGAGCTCGAATTTTTTGTACATTGACCACTCCCACTTTGTTTTGCTGACCTGCCCACGTTTGTTGTTGCGAGTTGACTGTAAGTGAAGTTCAAAGTAAAGGCAAGGAAAGGAAAGAAGCAGTCTGATAAAAGTGCTAATTAAACACATTTAGCACATTTATCTGCTTCTTTCTCTTTCCTCGCCTTTAGTGTTAATAAATTGTTTATTTCTTATATCTACTGCTGTACTTCACTTACAGTCAACTGACAATAACACGAAGGAATGTCAGCAAAAGAAAGTGGAAGTGGTCGCTGTACAAAACTTCACGCCCATACCATGATTTTCATTATTTACTTCTTATCAAGTGTTGATTCGATTGTCTGTGTCATTTCTAATTTGCCAGAGTGATTACATGCACTGTGCTAGCAGTTCATTACTGCCAAGGATTTGGCTGCTCCTTACCTCCAACTCCAACTTCATAGATAGTCTCTCCATGTCCTTCATCCAACCTCTCCTTTAGTTTATGAAGTAAAAAGTCAAACTGTTCATCATCAGGACTGATCAAGGCCACCTACAGCAACACCAAAGTAGAGTTACATGTTATTTGTAATTTGTTATTAAGCAAGCATTATTAGACTAAAGGGTTCTGCAGATGGCTCTTGTTAGAGTTTATTCCTGGCTATTAGCATATCAAGCAGTAGATAGACACTGGGGGGTTGATAGGCTGGTTGATAGGCAGTCCTTATTGTCCACTTCACCATTATTAACTGTCAGCAGTTTCACTTGCTTGGTTTTCTTAGTTTGTTTGATCTTCCAGCATGACATTGTGAGTAGACTTGGCATGTTGTTTGCATTCCCTGCCAACCCATTCCTACTATTATTCTTTTATTCAGTATTTTTATTTTATGTTATTCTCATTGTAAACACATCTATTACTCCACTAAAATATTGCTCAGTGTACCCAGAACTTTGTTAAAAATTTGTTTGGGGAGCTTGTGGCTAGGTTGTAGGTTTCTTGTGGTCAATTTTCATCAACGCATTGGATCTACTGGAAAAATTCTGCAGAAACCTTATCCCTAACATTTTACAACAAGGAGTAAAGAACACAAAATGATTATCTTGATGATGATGAGGAGGATGATAACGACCATGATAATGATGAGGAGTACAGCTTTTTGTTGATTACTTTTTATATTCTCCACACCACCTTCTCATTAACCTGGAAATGGTCAGGTTTATTTTTCCTGTTACTTTTAATTTGTATTAATTGTTTCTCTAATGACAAACAAAGGGAAAAGAGGGAAAGCTTGTACCCTAATGATTAGTAGCCATGTATTACAATAATTATTATGGTATATGTCATACCCTTGGATCAACTCCTTGTTCTTTGCCATTTAAAGTGCCACCATCCTCAAGGTAAAACTCGCCATCACCATCCGGAGCAAACAGGTTGTCAGCACCATCTGGTGATCCATTTTGAGCACTAGTCAGTGAGGATCCTGAGAATTTCTCCTCGACATTTATGGTCTCTGCAGCAGCACTCATTCTTTTTTACACCTGAATAAAAATCAGGACATTTATATTTGACTTTGCCTCCCACATGTTTTCTGGGATAGAAGGACTTCCATATGATCTCACTTAAGGGGTATATCATCATATGTATCTTTCCATATCATCTCACTTAGGGGTATAAATCAAGGATTTTGGTTTCACTAGGGATGTTCAGGACAAAAGTCCAACCAAGTGGCCCATCAGGCAGGAGCTTATGCTTATCCCCCATTTCAGTGGCATGAAGTAACTACAGTCATGGACAAAAGTGTTGACACATTTGAGTAAAACAAACGCTTTCTATCGGCGTCCTTCCGTAATTTAAAAAAAAACATCTTTTTTGCCAATAGCCAAATCCCCCTCTCCCCCTTTCAATGTTCAAATGTGCTCTGTGGACACTGTTACGTGGTTACAACATTGAAAAGGGAGAGGGGGTCGAAATGTGAAATTGGAGATTGAAAAACACACCTATTCAACGAAACAGGTCTTTTTCAGGGAGTGTCTCAACTGCTTTTGTTCATGATTGTCTGAATTATATTTTACACATTGTGAAGTGTTCCCAGCATCATCACTGTTCCGTCTACTCAGTAGTACATAGCATCATTGTTTAGCAAACTATAAATCCTGTCGCGTACCAGTAGAGTGCAATATTATTATTACGTTACAGAGGTTAATTATTGGCGAGAATTATTTCACAAAATGGTTTTTGAGGAGCCATTGATGCAGAAAGGCAAAAATATGTTTTTTTCGTAAATTCTGTTTTTTTACAGTTCACACGAAACAAGACTTTAGATTTCAATGGTTCACAACAGTTCACAACGGTTCACATCCCCAATTAAAAAACATAAAAGATATTCTTTATTTCTGGTATGTGAACCACTGTGAACTGCTGTGAACCATTGTAAACCATTGTGAATCGTTGCAAAGCCACCTCAGGGCATATATTCTGCTAACAACATCAAGGAAAGGAGCAGAAAATCTGATTTTTATGGGTGACAACTGTTCCTGAGAACTGTTGCATTGTTGGCAATAGCTTGTGTCATGCCAGACTTCTGCTGCTGAGTTCAATCACTGGGTTTGTTATCAGCAAAATCACTCAGACAAATTTTGCGAATCAAAATCTACACGGACATAAATTTGGGTCTTTTCTTTGCCATATTATCTTACAAACATGATTTACTGTTTTCTAATGTGTGTGGACTCACTTTGTGCTTAGCAAGACCACTAAATATTGCAGCGAAATAAAGCAGCCACTAATACGCAGAGACTTGAAACGAGTCTGTGGAAAACTACTCTGTACTGTTCTTAAACCTCCAAACCCTGATCTAAACTACAACTAGACGGTTTCTATTGCAATACTTATGGTATTTCAGTATTTTCAACACATATATACTACAATTTCTATTTATTTTCGCTGAAAGGCAATTTCAGACAATCATGGACTTAAGTGTTGACACATTTGAGCAAAACAAACGCTTTCTATTGGCGTCCTTCTATAATTTCAAAAAACATCTTTTTTGTTGATAGCCAAACACCCCTCTTCTCCTTTTCAATGTTCACATACGCTCCGTGGACACTGTCACATGGTTAAAACATTGAAAAGGAGAGAGGGGGTCAAAATCTGAAATTGGAGATTGAAAAATACACCTGTTCAAAGAAACAGGTCTTTTTCAGGGATTGCCTCAACTGCTTTTGTCCATGATTGTAGGTCGGAGTATTTCTAATCCCTGGATGGGATGCTAGTCCATTGCAGGGTTACCCCTCACCATTAAATTCCCCAGGTAGAGAGGCACCGTGTCTAGTAAAGTGTCTTGCTCAAGAACATAACGCAATGACCCCAGCTACCAGTTCAAACCCAGACTGCTTGATCTGGAGAGCAAGCTAACCAATACGCCACAATTTTAGCCATCAGAGTATTTTTTAGGGCACACTCAAAGAAATAATAATAATAAACACAATTGTAATTTCCATTTTAAGTGATATCTTTTAGGGGTCAAATAAAGCTCGAGCCACATCCAGGCCAAGGGAAAGAATACTCAGTTTGCTTTTTGAAAAACCCATCTATATGGCCATAAATCATCTCAGAAACCATAGACGAAATAAAGAAACAAATGACTAAATTCAGGCTAACTATTTTCCGTTCAAAGATGGTTCATATATATAGGTTATTCAGGCTTAGAATTATACAGGAATTATACCATTTCTCCAAAACATCCTTACAATAGAATGCTGATATTTCGACCTTGGGCTGTCTCTGCATAAAACCAACTTGTAAAATTTCATTTTGCTTACCTGAAAACCACTCCTTACGAAAAATAGAAATCTTGAACCATCATTTGCAACAATTGAATTTCCAGGAAAGCTATTTGAACAGTGGAAGTCTCTTTTGTTATGCGAGCTGAGGTCCACTGGCGAAGTTCTGCAGACTGACAGTGAGAGGTTCGGTTTTATACTCTTGATTTCACAAAAGTCTCGCTAGCTGAGAAAGTGTGGTGCAACACAGCCCGGCAAAAACAATAACAATTTATGTTTTCTCGGTGCAGCCAAATTTCATCAGCCGGTCACGCTTGCGTACTGCACGTTTGATTGTCCCCAGGCCTCTTTGGACTCTTTGGAACACCATGAAGTGTTTGAATTTTAATGGTAGTTTTGAAGGGTATCCTTTGAAAAAAACAGTAATCTAGCGTTATTTTTCGAGAACACTTTAACGCGGAATTGAAGACTATAATATAAAAGAACAACAAAAACAACACAACCGACTTTATCTTAGCGATCCTGGGCACAATGGGGATGGGAGCGACTGGATCGAGTGAGACTGCTACGGTTCTTGTAGTCAGCGGGCTATCTGCCCATGAGCTATATAATTGATATAATATGATCCAAAATCAGGATGGAAATTTACCATGAGCGCCAGAGACAAATGCTTTGTGCAGTTCATACTCTAAACAATCTTTTCCAGGAGAAGAATGCATACAGCAAGGCAGATCTAGATGCTATTAGCTACAACCTTAGCCCAGATGCTTTTGTTAATCCTCATAAAAACATGCTTGGTTTAGGAAATTATGATGTCAACGTTTTGATGGCGGCCTTACAGTTGAGAGAATATGAAGCACTTTGGTTCGATAAGAGACTGTAAGTTGTTAAGCCTGTTAATGCTGAAAATAACAATTATCTTTAGACGCCTGCTATGTTTAGCTCTCTTCTCCTTCTAAGTTGAACAGGGTGATGTTGAACGTATCATTCCATTTAATATCTGCAACCCCTCCTCCCTCCATTGGAGTTTTGATTTTACTCCTCAGAAAAGTAAACTTTTTACCCCCCCAAGAGAGGAAGGTGAAAGTGCCAACAAACTTCCTGGTTCCCCTTCAGAATTTATGAAAGATCGAAGTCACAGACACAGTTGCCCTCTCATAAATCATTAAATGGTCTTTTAACCCCCTGCCTCCCCCTTAAGCGGCCTTCACACAGCAAAGGTAAGTTGGCAAACTCGTGTTGGCAAACTTCAAAAAGTTGGCAAACTCATACCTTCACACGTCAAAGTCGCATCAAATCACAACACGTGGTAATTTGCAACATGGCTGACTTAGTGCAGTGACACTCACGTAGAACAGTGAAACAGAAGAAGAGAAGAGAAGAAACAGAAAACGGTGGAGAAATAGTAAAGCAATAGACCACAAGTATTTATGGTTTATAGACTGATAAACCATGCGGGATATTGGAAGAACACGAGAAGAATTTGTAACTCACGACCCACAGGCGAGTCATTTACTAATTCTTCGAGTGTTCTTCCAACATCCCAAGTGGTTTATCAGCCTATAAACCATAAAAACTTGTGGTCTATTGCTTTTATATAATAATTCAGAAGACATGCAAAATTTCCATGAGTTTACTGGCACAATAAACCATAGCTGATTGACCAATCAGAGAGCGCGCATTCATTTAATTATTACATTAAAAGGTTTGGACGAAACCCAGTTTGTCCGCTAGCTCCTCCATTTTCTTTTGTTTGTTTTTAGTGTCCTTGTAGTCTACAGATGAAACGTCTCACACAGCCGGACAATTGTCAACCTCTTCGATAAATTTAAAAGTGGCCTCATGTTCATCTTAAATTGCGTCTGCCATTTTGTGAAGTGTCACACAAATAAATCACATGAATAGAGCCCGTGTTTTGATTGGTTGACAGTCAACAAAACATGTTTGCCAATCGTTCACACATCAGATACGAGTTTAACAACACTGAAAAGTTGGTGAAAAAGTTGGCAAGAATAGAGGCAAGTTCTATTTGTCACCAACAGTTTGCCAACATGTTTGCCGACTGTATTCGTGCCGTTCACACACACCAACTTGAGTTTGCCAACTTTAGTTTGCCATGTGAAGGCCGCTTTAGATTTCCTAGACCCTCAATGGGGGGGGTTGCAGATAAGGAAGGCAGGCAGCTGGATATGAATTTATTTGGTTATCAGAAAAGCAATATTCACCCTTTGAATTACCAGGACCAGCTGACTGGTTTCTTATTCCTCTTTGAATAATCAGGAACATGTGTTTCAAGAATGATTGATTTATCTTGATTCATTTATTTATTTTTTGATGTATTTATTTGCTTAAGTTAGTCAGTTAGTCAGTCATGCATTTACAGTAGATATTTTTTTAAGTACATGTTGATTTTTTCTCATCATTGCAGAGGTCTTGACAGGCTTGAACTTCTGCAGATCTTTGGATTTGTGGTGAATAAACCATCAAGTGTTAATCTTGTTTGGCTAGAGGTACCTATCAAGAGACCTCACTGGTTTGCAGTTCGGAAAATAAATGAAAATTACTATAATTTGGACTCCAAACTCTCATCTCCTCAGTGTATTGGCAATGAAGAGAAACTTGTTGAGTTTTTATCAGAACTTTTGTCTCAACCAGCTGTCCAACTTTTTGTCATTGTTCAAAACAGTGTAGCAAAGAACAGTCTTTGGAAAAGACTATAATATATTTTTATCTAATCTAATACATAGATTAATGCAAAATACCTGGCCACTTCTTTGGGTCCTATGGATGCACATTCCTGGTACACGAAGCTAAAAATTTAAAATATATTTAAGACTGCAGCCTCCACTATACGCCTTGAAGCTTTTTGGAGATCACCTCGCCTTGTCATGTCATTAATGTAAATAATTCTTTTGTTATTATATGGCAAATGATGATGTTGATGATGATGATGATGATGATGATGACGACAATAAGAATACCAATAATAGTATTGCTTTATGACTCATCTTACAATGTTATACCTGGTAACTCTCATGTCTTAATAAGCAGGAGTTTGACACTTGTTAGTCTAAAGCTTGTACCTCTTGCCTGCTTACTCCTATGGTCCAATGTCTAATGCCTGGCTAAAGAAAGAGTTATGACAGCCTTAATTGACACACTTTTAATGATAACTTTCAAATGATGCTTCTCCCTGAAATAGTCGGATTTTAAACAAGGAAAAGTACTGTGGATGACATAATTGTGTTTGGTGAAACACATCATGAGATTGAGACCGTGAAATTTGTGAAAAGTCTTCAGAAAATTCAGATTTTTAAGTTTATGGTCGAATCATGTTGCATGGCACTCTCAACAAAACTTTCGTAAGTTTGACTTAGAAAAAGTTGACAGGTATCTAAACTTCCCTGAAACATGCAAAGAGGAAGTGGTTATTAAATGGTCAGGTTTTCTGAACTTTGAATAATATAACTAGAAGTAAATATTTTTGTTTCATGATAGTATAATATTACTCCGTAAATTAATATGTAGTGTAATTTACAACTGGCCAGAATTTACTTTTGCCAGGGCAAACTGACAAGTATTCATGGGTGATCTATAATGTTCTAGCACTGTGTTCAAGCTTGAGAAGAATGGCTGTTTTAGGGAATTCTTTGTAAAGGTACCGTAAGGACTAATTATTTGTAAATATATGAGTGATGTCCAAGTTAGACCTGGTTTATTGCTAAATTAAGGTTTACACAGTTTATACAGTTCATCTTGAAAACCGCTCTAATAAATGTATCAAACAAATGCCCAATCATTTTCATGATGCTAACGGTTACCATACCAACAGTGCAGTAAACAATTAAAACACCCTTAATTTTAGTTTTTAGTGCTTATAACTAAAGAATGAGTCCTCCGACACACCATGTTTATTATCAAATTGTAGTCGGCATGTTAAAATGACCGTTTAACAATAAATTATAGTGGGAGGAGTTTCAGAGCTACTGTAATTATTCAGAAAATTATGGTGGGTGTAATAAAATTATATAATGCGCTTTACATAATTATAATGAGCTAAAAGAATTGTTAAAAATACAATTGTGACTTATATACACCACTTTTGCTGTTAATTGAAGACTGTATAGTTTCTCTTGTTTATCGTTGATCGTCGAATTATAAGCCCGACTATTTTTCAAACGCCAATTTTTTTCCCGATAATGCCCTCAGAAAATAGCCGGAAATAGACAGACATTAAATTAGAACCCAGCCCCTGCCCATCCCCCTCGCCCCCCCCCCCCCCCCTAAAAAAAAAAATTGAGCAAAAAATTTACCCGGCGCTAACTATTGAAATTTCACGGAAAGTGATTTCGAAAACAGGTCAGAAAGTTTAAGACTGAGTGACTGACTGACACCACTTTTGCTGTTAATTGAAGATTGTATAGTTTCTCTTGTTTATCGTTGATCGTCGAATTATAAGCCCGACTATTTTTCAAACGCCAATTTTTCCGATAATACCCTCAGAAAATAGCCGGAAATAGACAGACATTAAATTAGAACCCAGCCCCCACCCATCCCAATGTAGGATTCTCTCCATCGCTTGGTGCCTGGTCCATTGACCAGCACCCTCCATTCTTCAACGAAACAGCCCTTTCAAGTCTAGTTTTGTATTTTCTGAGCTCCAGATGTGAGTGGTGGTAAAATATTGTCCCATGCGCCTTAGCTCCTCTTTAAGCCAATCAAAGCCACAGGATTCAGTTTTTTCAACCAATCAGGAACAAAACCATAAACAGTCGTGACCTGGCTATCACGCTAATTTTTCCGCGTTTAGAATAGTTTTATTTCCATTTGTTGTTGGAACCATTATTTTCTTCTGTGCTGATTTCTGTTTCGTTAGACCATGCACACAATGAATTTTGATTTTCCGAAACCAACAAGACAATTGCAATTTTTCGGATCCTCTCGGCTAAATTTATGGGGCAACGCTAGTATAAAAGGTATACGTAAAGCGGTTCAATGATTAGGATTAATTATTGCACACCCAGAAAAAAGTAGGGCTAATGACCGTAAAACGAAACGTTTTTCTGTCAGTTCTTATGAGGTATTATATGCGGGCAGACACCAATTTGAAGAAATTAGAAGGAATTATTGATTAGCAATGTCACAACTTTCCACTGATGATCTCCATCTGGCGCAAAGACTCTCAAACAAGCCAGAGAACCTCTAACTTGTGCTAAGACCAGTGTGAATGTCTTGTCTCACGAGTGATCTTGTCAAATGCTAACAGTATTGTGACTTAATGTCGAGGAAGAGGTTTCTGGGGAATTGGGCAGTTCAGAAACCGTATTTTGCAGTGAAATAGTTTGCACCGAAGTACTCAGGAAGTGAAAGAGCAAGATAGACCAAATTTACGTATCATTCAATTTAAAACGAGACCGTGGCGTATCTTAGCAGCATTTCAAGTTATAGAGCGTCTCCAAGCGGGGTCGAAGGTAGCATGTTCCCTTGATTCTTTTAAAATTTCACTTGCCCCCTCAACTTTTCTCGTCCCAAAAATATTCCTTGCTCCCTTGAAATAAATGACCATGTTCCCTTGTTCCCCCAAACCCGTAGGAGGCCTTCTTTATAATCATTTTCTTCTTTCCGTTGATGCAAAGAGGAAAATTATCAAATTATGTCTCAGTTTATGTTTTCCCTTTCTCAAAGCAAATAATATACGCACACTCTGACCCTTTAGCAATTTAAAATTTAAAGAAACATTTTAAGTTGATCCAGACCCCGTTAACCACGTAAAAAAATTTCTTTCCACCCCATGAGTACTTACCGCCCACCTCTTAAAATCGCCAGCCCAGCCAGAGAACGCTCCATTCCCTATTTTACACCTTTCTTCAGTTTCCTTATTTATTTGACCTCTTATTCTCCCCACTCGGCATCACTTTTTCATCCCGCATTGATCAACGTCGTTAATGTTACCATACCAGGCGTGCCTACAGTTTTATTTTTGAGCGTCCACTAAATTTTCCTCGTTTTCAGTAACCTGCGTGGGTCACACGCGCGAGGCGAACCGTGATTCGGTGATCAGAGGGGTGTATACTATACGGGTCAGTTTTAGACACCTTCAATTTTGTCTGTCGCATTACGGAAGCTGAAGATGGCCATCCTACGTCCCCGCCGTCCTGGCAGCCTCGCCTGAGAAAAACAAAAAAAACTTAAAACAAAACAAGGAAAATGCAAGCAACGAAAACAAGGGAAAGAACTGGCCGAAAGTGCGGATAAGTTGAGAAGTGGCCTATTAAGAGAGATCCGCGCTCACAATATACGTTTTTAGCATGTATTATTTTTACTAGCTAGAAAACGAATCACTCAGTGATGAATTAATCTACTGGCCTAAGTAGACAGGCTTGATTGTTTTTGTTTCTTCTTCTACTTTTTTTTTTTCCGTTGGATTCAAAATTAGAAGTTGGCTAAAACAGAGGCAGTGTGCTCCACAGTATTTTCTATATTTAGTACCAAAGAGGATGACTTTTTTTTTTTTTTTGCGCATTTTAGTATGGAGTGAATATTGCTTTTATCACCTTGACTACTTATCAATATGTGATGTCACACACGGTGTCATAATTTTATAGTTCTGCTTTGTGATTGGTTGATTGATTCAAGGAGCAAACTTGTGAAGTGGATTTTATATACAACAAAGACGGGAAGGAAAGCAATTACAAAACAAAATAGAGCACTGTAATTTTGTGTTATATTTGTGTTTTGTTCGCTCCTTCCTAATTCAAAATGTAGCAGGTCCACAAAGTACGAAAGATGTTCGTCGAGTTAACGCGCAAGGATTCGAATTCGAGGATGTCGACAATGGAGAATGGAGGTAGTGTTCGCGCGGCTGCGTTTGGTTTGCAGTCGATAATCGTTTCTCAGTATTCAAAACAAGTATCTACTAAGTAAATTGAGAAGTCATCATGTCAGCGAAGGAAAAAGGGAAGCATAGCACTCAAAACTTGATGGTAAGTAAACGTGTGCGTGCAAGTGAAACCGTTGCAGATCATAGTGTGACAATTGACAATCAGAAATAACTTAAGCTTAACTATCCTCTATTTGCTGCGAAATGGAAGTGAAAGAAGCGCTTGTATCTTATCGACGAAACTTGTACAAACATTCAATTAACTGATCGATGATTTTTCCGTTTCCAAAGGTTGCTGTTCGAGTGAGGCCGTTGAATG
Organism: Orbicella franksi; assembly: GCF_964199315.1. NCBI lineage: Eukaryota > Metazoa > Cnidaria > Anthozoa > Scleractinia > Merulinidae > Orbicella > Orbicella franksi. The sequence continues at coordinate 17,302,571 of NC_138150.1, read as the reverse complement.
GAAGCGAAGTCGAAGACAAAAGCTGCACAGAAATTGTTCATGTGTTGGACGAAAACGTGAGTCTATGGAAGCTCGAAGCCCGTACCAAATTTATCATCTTAGTGAATTCTGTTGCTATGAGGTTACACTTTCATTTCAAAAGTTATATTATTCGTGAAAAAAGAGTCGGAAGCGTAATTTTTCCATGGCAGCTATGCTTTGTGTTACTCGAGTTTGTTGCTTGCATATAAGCATGTTTTAATGGTCCGGCCTTCTGTGTTGATTCAGACTAGTTTTATTGTTAATCTGCACTGAGGGTATTTAAAGCTCAATTTCAGGTAAAAGTTAGCTGAAGCTTGATATCTTAATGTGCGTTTTACTTATAGAGGTTATGACTTAGCAGGTCAGATCAGATTGCAAAAATATCTTCCTTTTTGGCCATGTGATATAATTCTCCATTATAAGCTTAGAAAGTAAACATTGATACAATTTGATAGTTTTTTTTATCAATTTATTTTTCCAGTGACTTCCTCTGCACCTGCTTATATATGTGTTGCATCGTAACTGCAATGTCAAGCTATTTCCTTGATACTTAAACCATAATTCTAAATTCTCAGGAAAAATGTCTCCATTGTAAGATCCGGAATTGTATGGTAAATTCATTATTGCTTCTTGCCTTGTAGGCTACCAGGGAGATTTCACTCCTACTGATTGATCTTGACTCTCAAATTTCATTTCCTTGTGGATCTGTTCATACAGATAATGGATTCAAATCCGGCTGTGTTTAATGGTTTTCTTTTTCCTTGTTTTCTTGTTTCATGTTTCACTTCCTTGTCCTTGAGTTAATTCATCTAAGAGCAGACTGACCCCGCTCCCCCCTCTTCTTAAGTGCCCATTAATCATTGCAGCTGTCATTGATGTTGACATTGCAAATGCTACATCATTTTGTTCCAAATCCAAGCATGGATTTCTCAAAAATATAAATATTAGTTTATTTTTGGCATTCTGGTTCAGGTTGAGATAAAAATAATGTAAGAAATAACGTAAGAAAATTTCACGTAAGATAGGTTGTCATATCCACATATCTTGGAGATTGGCAACTTGTCATTTTTATCATTGCATGCTATTTCAGACTAAGTGAAAGTGAGTTTTGACATACATACTATTATATATATAATAATTATAGCTGGTCTATCCATGATGTATCTGTTTGGCATGGTACAATACCTCAGTTCTTGTAGTTGGTTATACAAACTAATGGAAGGTTCTTGGACAAAAACTTAGTGGAAATCAACTCCTACTGAGATAATAATTTTTCTTCGCTTTAACTCAATCATGTTTCATTTTCAATCTCTTGACTTTATTCTTCTAAGAGCCAGCTGGTCTCAATTCATTTGCATTCTTAAGTGCGTATTAATCATTTCTGTGCTACAGGACTATTTCTAGCCAAGCATAGTTTCTCAATCATAGTTATCAATCATGGTGGTACCTTGAATTACCATATAGAGCGGTTATCAATAGAGTGTAAATCAATCAAGACCAAAAGACATTTACTATCACTCTGGCCAATCACAAAGGACACAGACATCCAGTGAACCAATCAGAACTTGAAGCAAACACATGTAACGGAGGCGAAATGCAGGAAAACATTTGCAAGCAAGTCATGATTGGTTTTAGTTTCACTTCTGATTGGTTAACAAAGCAGTGCAAGTTTTACAGATGAATAATTCTACTTGTGTTAGTAATAGCTGCCAAACTAATGCACATGGGAATTCTATCACCTTTGTACTTAAGTGAAAACTGCTCTTATTATGTGCTGAATAAAAGATTTCACCTGTAACAGTTTAGTACATCTAAACACCCATATTTTCTTATTTCTTGTTATGAATAGCAATCAGCAAAATTGTCATCACCACATGTTACCAGCATAATTGACAAAGTAATCTTAAGCCTTTGGCTAATGTTGTAATAGATGTCTTACACCAGAAACCATTTAATCAGTTCTCCTTGTTGCTTACAACCAGTTTAGTTGCCATGGCAACTGAAATAAAAATATTATTATATTCGTTTTGTTAATAGGTATAGATTTTCTTATTCTAGCACACCTAAGATTTTTGTTGCATTTGACCATAAGTACCAAAAGTGACCCACTTACATGTAGTATCCAGTGGTCAGAATCTTGCACAATATCATTTCTTGAGGTAATTAATTTGTACAGAAAGTTTCACACTCTTAGAAGTGAAAGACATATCAATGCTTGTTGTCTTAATCTCAGCTGGTGGTGTTAAAAGATCCGAATGAAGATCAAGATGACATTCTCAGAGCTAACAGATCCAGAGAAAGGCAGTACATTTTTGATTGTGCATTTGGGCCAAGTTCAAATCAGGTAAGCCAGAGCTTTGTTTTGAAATAAACTGAATTTTTTGTCACCCTCTTCTGTGGGAGTTTGTTTAAAGTGCCACTGAAACGAAATTTTCGTACTCTCTTTTATTAGCCCAATTTGTAGTTTCAAACGTGCTTAAAATAATGGTGAACTTTATTTCTGTCAAATCCTAACGGAAAGTGCTTTTTTTTAGCTGCTGAAATCGACTTTTTGGAGCAAAACTGTGTCCGGGCTCTGGAACCGAATTTAAGGACCTTGTGACGTCACTGGTTGTATTCACGCAACAAGCGCTATAGATTTTCTCTTGTTTTCACTTGATTTATTCAAGTCTATTTTTCATATTGTCGATACCTGCTAGTTTTCTACCTTGTAATTTCTGTCCCGTCTTGACAGGAAATACATATCATGAACGTTGGAGGGCGCCAAAGAGTGTAGATTCACCAAAATAAATGCTACAGATTAGAACAGCTCAGTTACCTTTCGAACATCTTGAGTACTCGATTGGAGGTTTCGAAGACGAGTGTGGCAACTTTTATATCACGTCCTAAAGCCTAAACATGATATTTCGTCGCCTGTTTTCAGCCTGGTTCTGAAATTTGGATTCTCACGTTTATCTAAGGTCTATTACACAAGGTTCAAATATATCCTCGGCAACTATACTGCGGTAAAAGCAGTAAGCGCATCAGCCATTCGCACAATCACGAAGTTATTAACGGTCCACAAACTTTGAGTCGAGTACTTCTTTGCATACAGAAGGCATCCTTTTATGATACTAATAAGTGAGAGTTCTTGTGGTAGACAAAATGTATCTTTGAAAATTGTGATCCGCAGCAGGGTTTGCTTTATCGCCGCATACGTATCAGTGTAAACAAAGTGGGAATTTCGCTTCTCTTTTACACGTATCTCCCAATTGCAATATTTCATGGTCGATGGATTACTTTGAGTTCTTTAGCACATACTTATGTCTATGATCTTCGTTTAACGGTATCCAAATTCAAAGCAATTCGTTAAAACGTCACTAGTTTACACTCCTTTCGAAGGTTTATTACACAGAATTTGAACTAATTTGCATATATCACCTTTCGCCGTCGACATTGTCACGCTTTCTCACGTTTCCTGAAAACATACCTGTAGGGTCATGGCAGCTTAGTTTACCTTTATAGTTTAAATTCGCTCCCTCACATAAAAGAAGAGGGTTTCTTAAATTGTTGCTGATTTGATAACTTGTAGGATGTAACAGATACAACTGGACTAAAGGTCACTGTAGCACAATCTCGTCCGCGGTGAAACTCACAAAGCGTCCGGTTTCCTCGAAGCGAAGCGACTCGAAACTCGAAGCGTTGTTGCTGCGATTCGTGCAGCAGCAGTCCGGATAATAATTTCAAAAGCCGCTTTCTCTTGTTTTCGTGTCTTTTTTACTTTATGAGTGTAGGTTTTCTTTAATTGAGTGGTGACCATTTCACCAAGAGTCCCGATCATTTTGCGATCTAAGAACTCCCACTCGTTTGCTTGCTTACATAAAATATCCTGCAAATATCCAATTAAATAGACTGAAAAGCCCTAGGATCGACTCTCCACCTCTTCTTGTCTAAGGCTACTGTTATTATCTGCTTTACAGCTCTGAGATGTCCTTAAGATGTTTTTTGAGGGGCTTCGAACAGTATTCTCTTCTCCCATAATCACTCTAAATTTTCAGCGCGGCATGAGAGTAATACAACCAGTGACGTCACTAGGCTGTTTTGGCCGCACCAAGATGGCCGCCAATTTTGGGCTTAACCTGCCAACTTCGAACGGCTGAAAAAGCAGTTTTCGCTTACCATATGCGAAAAAAAAGTCTGCAGTTTTTCCAAGTAAGGTTGAAACTTTATTACTAAGCAAAAATCTCACATACGAAAATTTCGTTTCAGTGGCACTTTAATTATTGTTATATATGTATCTTTTTTTTTCTTTTTTATGCTAACATTGTAATTTCAAAATGTTAAGTGCAAAATAAAGTGAAGTTGAAGAAGTTGAAGTTGTCTTGCCTGCTTGTAGAGTTCTAGCCATATCTAATAAAACTGGGCAGTCTAAAACTATTAATAAATTATAACAAATTGTTGGGCCACCTGACACAATGCTGGAGTTAACCAGCAATCATCCAATCCAGGCTTAGGGAAGCAAACAACATTACTAGTTGTTGCATGCTGTTGAAATCATTTGTGTGAAAAAGCCATCTCCGACAGTGTCATCAGGATCACTATAGCCAAGTGAAAACTTTATAATATTACTATTCCATTCAGTGTTCAGTTTCTTGTACTAAATAAAGTTGAACCTCCACTAATGGCCACCTGAGAACAACAGCCACTATTTTTGTCTGGGCGGATGGTCGATACAGCCACCCTTACTTTAATCTCTCTACAGTGGCCAATCTCTCCACAACAGCATCCCAACTGCCAAAATAACCTCTTGACAATGGCCAGTTAATCAACAACCGACAAATGGTGTATACAAAATCCCATTTTTTTATTGTAAAATAATGGTCATGAAACTTAAAACTTGATGCTTCCTGCATGTTGTTGATCTCTGTTTCTTTTTGGTTTCTGCTTTATTGATATGTTCTGATTGTGTTTAGTTATGTATTTCTATCCTACAATAAACATTTTTTTAAAAAAATGAAATGTTAACCCTCCCCTCCTCCCCCCCCCCCCCCAAAAAAAAAAGAACAGAAGTCAGATTACACCCTGACCTCCCCATAACGGCCACCTCTTTCCAACAGTCACTTAATAAAATTTAATTATTGATTTGGTACTTTTTTGAAGGCTGAAGTATACAAGACAGTGGCCAAACCTCTGATTGAAAATGTCCTCACAGGATATAATGCTAGCGTCTTTGCTTATGGAGCAACAGGTATAGTGCAATTTATAAAATATAGGTGAGTTCAGATGAGAGTAAGTAAGCAGGGTTGTAACTACATGTAGCGTCATTTACTTGTAACAGTGGGAGGGGTGGGGGTGGTTGACAGAATTCTTGAAATTTATGCAAACCCTTGACTACATCTCGGGTTTGCATTAATGCATGTCTCAAATTCTCCAAACCTCCTTGAGTTTACATGAGGCTGTGTAAACATGGAAAAAGTCCTGATGCATATATATATATATTGACTGCTTGATGTAAACATTTTGTAAAAGAACTGAAAATATCCTATATTGATGTTGTTTTTAGGAGCTGGGAAAACGTTTACCATGTTGGGCACTGATAAAGAGCCTGGTATAATGGCATGCACCCTGAATGATCTTTTCTTTGAAATGGACAAGACCAAGGAAGATATGAAGTACAAGGTGTCAATGTCTTATCTCGAAGTAAGTGATCTTTTGCTGAAAGTCACATTATATCTAATTGTCTTAGTGACTGTAGTCTAAGTTTGTGACGATAAGTTATCAAGTTCATGAAGCCTCAGTTACCTCAAAACATCCAGCCAATAGTACTACAAACAAAACTGAATTTATCTATACTATCTAATCCTCTTTACCCTACAAATGCTGTCCTTGAAGGTGAACTGTAATTAATAACTTGAAGGTTTGTTTTTTGATTGGTAAACCATATATCATTAAACGCCTCTCAAAATTTAAGATCAAATCAAGCCAATGGAAAATCTGCATCTTTGTCTGTTTACTGATAATATAAATATTCAGTCGAGGCTTCAATTTTACTGGGATCATCTTTGGTCTCCACAAACATTTTAATTGATTGATTTTCTGAGTGGCTCAGTTCAAGTAGTGCTTTGTGTGTGTGTGTGTGTGTTTTTTTTAATTTCAACCATACCATATTACAGAATGATGCAATTTGTAATAAGTTAATATTAGGAAAACTTTACAATATTTGTGATATGAATATTGTTTTTCCCCCCTTTATCTTATAGATCTACAATGAAATGATCCGTGACTTGTTAAACCCATCTTCTGGTTTCCTTGAGCTGCGAGAAGATGGTCGGGGAGTTGTAGTGGCTGGGATCTCTGAAGTTCAAGCCAAGAAAACTAGTGAAGTCAGTATGAAGTCATCTCTTTCACCCCAAACATGCCTCTGTTACACTATTACATGTGCACTCCACTTTGAAAAAACCTTACTGTTGTGGAACCTTTGATCCATGTCTTACCAAAAAGGTTTAATTCTGCATTATGTACATGTCCATGTATCCACGTGCATACCTGTGGTTTAACATGGAAGTCAAACATCATATATCCATCCAGTCAGTCCATCTGTCCATCCATCCATCCATCTGTGCATCAGTCAGCCAGTCAGTCATGCAGCCAGCCAGTCAGTCAGTCGGTCAGTCAGTCAGTCAGTCAGTCAGTCATGCAGTCAATCAGTCAGTCATTCAGTCAGTCAGTCAGTCAGCCAGCCAGCCAGCCAGCCAGCCAGCCAGCCAGTCAGTCAGTCAGTCAGTCAGTCACACAGACAGACAGTCAGTCATGTAATATTAACCTTATTCGTTTATATCTAATTTTAAAATGTTAATCTATTTCTTTAACTGGAATGAAGGTGATGGATTTGCTTGTAATGGGAAACAAACAAAGGACAAGTGAACCAACTGCTGCCAACAAAACTTCATCAAGATCACATGCAATCCTTCAGGTAAGAGATTCTTTGGATTATTAGAAGGGACAGTATGCCAAGGTCTATCACACTGGATTCCCCATCGATTCATAACATTTTGGGAAGAGCCACAGAGAACTGTTAGAGCCAACTTTATTCTTACTAATATACGCTAATGGGTACAATTCATACAGTTCATCAAAGAAGATTTGCACTACTTGATCCTTTGACAATCTCTTAAATGTTCCTTCAGTTGCTATCTGATCATGCAAGGGACTCCTTATTGTCAACATAATATGCAGGAAGCCAGGCTTAAACGTTTTGGTGATTCACACAATTGGTGTAAATGGTGAAAGTGGTTTATGAAATTAATTATTAAATTGAAGTTAAGCTTGCATTCTGCTTAACCGTTTGTTGCATATGGCACAAAAACTGTCATGGGATTTTGAAACATGTTTTATTAGTTAACTCTACAATGATTGTAGTGTCAGACAATGTCATGCAACGAAAGTTGTTTGCCATTTTTGTATGAAGCAAACAGTTTACCACAAAATTCACATGGGACAAAGTTGTACCCTCTAAACCGGGCTGTAGACATTCTCCCAATCTGTGTAAAATTGTTTTCCTATTCAAGCGCAGCCTCCTATGCAGAATGCTCTTTGGGCTCATCACACAGTTTTCCTCTGTGGGGGAGAAGATTGCACAACAAGCCCAAGTAGTGTCTACATAGGAGGCTAATTCAAGCCCAGGGACGTACATGTAGCAAAATGCATTTTATGTATATTTCACAATAGGTAACAGTCACTCAGAAGAGTTGTGTCAAAAATACAATTGATGAATTCAGAGTTGGAAAACTTTTCATGATTGATTTAGCTGGATCTGAGAGAGCTGCACAGACCAAGGTGAGTAATCCTGATTTAAAATAGAAATTCAGAGATGCCAACTGGAAAAAAAAATCAAAATCCAGGAGATCACCAATTTTACCTTTTTTGACCCTAAACAAAAGTTGTTCAAAGTAGAATTCAGCCAAATGAAACCACAAAAATGCATCAAATTTCCAAAATGTTCCCTCAACATGCCAAAAATCGACCAAAATATGTCTGAAAAATGTCTTTTATGTACTCTCATTCGTATTGTCCAGGAGATTTGGTGACCCGTATGGGAGACCGGGGATTCGGTTTGTACTCGGGAGACTCCTGGATAATCTGGGACAGTTGGCATAGATGGCAGTTCTCCCTACTGCTTGAGCTGGTGCTGGGGATTTCATGCTTTCTTGTGTTTGGACCTTTTTAGCTTACAGTAAAGAAGTAACTTCTTTATTTCTAGAATCGTGGCAAAAGGATGATTGAAGGAGCACACATCAACCGTTCCCTGCTTGCTCTTGGAAACTGCATCAATGCATTGAGTAAGTGCAAACCCTAACTTTCTATTAAGTAATGCAGAAACTGATCTCAACTGGCCACTGTTTCCTTTTGTTTCAGGTGAAAATCGTGGCCATTACGTTAACTACAGAGATAGCAAACTGACAAGGCTTTTAAAGGTACAGTATATGTCACTTAACTAATGGTAAATTGTTCATCGTAATTATGATCTAATAACCCGGTCAGTGATATTTGTTCATGGATCTTAGTCACTACTGTCTCTTGAAGCTACAGATTTTAACAGACTGACATCTGATTGTCTATGTTCATTAGTGGGCGAGTTCAGTAAGTGACATTTTGTTCAAGGGAAGCAGTAACTGTTTTCCCTGAGCAAAATGTCACTACCCAAACTTGCAGCTAATGTACTTACTAGATGGATGCCAGTTCATTTTTTTGCATCACAAGGAGTTTATGTGTTATTTTTGTGATTATTTGCCTTGTTCTCAAGCCCTGCTCTATTACTTTGTACTGTGAGTAGGTAATAAACCTTTAGATGCTGACTTGACACTTTTTATTATGTAGGACTCCCTGGGTGGTAATTGTCGAACAGTCATGATTGCCCATGCAAGTCCAGCAAGTGGGTCATTTGAGGAAACTCGCAACACACTTTTGTATGCAGACAGGGCCAAGAATATTAAAACCAATGTAAGTAACATTGTTAATGTAACTTTATTTTTAGCCCTTTGATTAAACACTTCGCCTTGAGTACATGCTGCTGTAGTATTCTGGAAGATCTATGAAAAAGAAGATTTGGAATAACTCCAATATTAATTTTTGTCTTACATGTAGCAATAACTGCTAAGACTGTATTAATGGCGATACTGTAGACAAAGTATTTGTCCAAAATTTATCCAGAAGCCTATATAATTCGTAACTAGTATCAACTAAAAATTAAAATAATTATTGAAAATTTCTCCAGAGTGGCAATTTTGATTTCTTCACGGGTATACATGAACTGTCACAAAGTCAACTTTGATAAACTTTCTTCATCCTTATGATCCTGCACTTCTCCCCAAATATGTGTTGTATTTTCTCCATAGAATCTTTTTGTCCAATTTAGTTTTGTAACTATTTGAAAGAGGTCAGCAATATAGAAATTCAGAACATGAAATTTCGATAACCAGCAGAGACACTGTCCCTACGTGTATCATTTCTATTTAATTAATGTTGTATTTTTTTCACCTTAAACTGTCACAGGATTTTGGCACACGTTTTAAAGTGCATGTTAAAATATCGTGATGTAACGTTTTAAAGTACGTGTTAAAATATCGTGACATAACTCAATCTTGTTTAACAATAATATATCGTGACATAATATAACGTGACATTATGTAACGTGACATAACCATGGTGATATAATACCATGTGACAATGTTTATGGTGACATTATCTATAAAGAAAAAGTCACCTAAAACAGCAATCGGTAAAATATTTTGTAGGAGTGTGAACTCTCAAACTCTTAGTAATGAAATATCCACTGTAGTGGCAATGGTTCATTTCGAGCTAAATTTTGGACTAGTTTTGTAAACTATACTTAGCATAAATATATCAACAGATTGTACACTCTTGTACCTTGTAATCTTGGGCCTTAAGTGTTTAAGAGTGTCTATGATCCTCCCTTAAAGCTTTGTAACGTAAAAGTAGCGTAGATGCTTTCCTTGTGGGAAAATACTTCAACCTCGTTTCCAGGGTTGCCTCTCTATCTCTCGGTTGTTCTTGGGAACGGAAAGAAGAGAGACCCTGGGAACTAGGAAACTACAGTTTGAAGTGCGAAGTAAACATCTTGCATCCTAAACAAAATCAAGTGACGCGTAGAACAGAATCCTTTATCTACTAAATTTACTCATGAGTGCAGTTTCTACAATTTTCCTTTAGTTAATGCAAAAATGAAAAATATGCCCTCGTTGATGCCGTAGTTTATTGCGTTGCTACTCTCAAGTAAACGGCATTTTGCAAGGCTGGTTAGTCTCATGAAAACGTCCATGTACAACCTCTATGAGGTTAGTACTAGTCCACAGTGCTAAAGGCACCGCATTTACAGCTGCTACCAAGATGTGCCTTTTCCATCTTCTTCGCCAAACAGCCATGACAGCCATATTCTGATAGCGAGTCTCGATCGCTAGAGACACGCTGGTGAAAAACCACTCGATCACCAGCGGAACTGAAGTTCGAATCGCAAAAGAATGCAGCAATTTCAATAGGGAATCATTGTGTAGGTAAATTAACTGATAAAAGTGCAAAAATCCATTAACGGCCACTATTGCAGTTGATTCATACAACATGCTCATGATAGCGATATCAGCCATTAGTCTCTCACGGCGAGGAGTACGAAAACTTCCCCAAGGAGCTGATGTTCTTTTCCAAATCATATGGGAAATGTGATCAAATATAACCATGGTGCTTCGTTCTATAACTTCTGCTGAGCCGTGAATTATTCCAAGAATGGCGATAGATTCCACACTATTAAGATCCGCCTGTAATACTCGAAACATAACCGCTGAGCCAAAATACAACGGGACCAACAAGGAATAGGAATAACCCGGATGGGTTATGTTCCATAACCGCTGAACGGAAATTCGCGCGATCGCTTTGACTATGACTCCCATGATAGGAGCGAAGAGTGCGATTAACAGTTGGCCTTCCTTGTGCTGTTTGTTGTACGCTGGGTAAATAAAAGTCACTAGCATTGTGCCAAGAAGGAAACAAAAAGAACCGGGTAGAATCATTTGTATCACAAAAGTCACCTGCTGTCTTCTTGACCGCCGCATACGGAAGTGACTTGTTAGAAGACAAATTTGTCCGCATACACTCAGAAAAAATATGATGTTGAGTACACTCTTTTGAAGCAATGAAATCTTCGAATGAGATAATTCTAGGGCTTGCAGCGCCACACGATAAACGACATCTAGAAAAAAGCCGAGGTAACAAACCAGAAAAAGTTTTCTTTTCACCCCCATCAACTGGTATGGGCGAAAAAGGAATAGTGTGCTTGCAAAGTACCACATGTAAATAAAAGCACATGAGATTATACCACAGATTGTTCTCAGCCATTGCACTTGTAATGGAATTGACGTCTTTGGGGAAAACTGGCAGGCGAGTTTAGTTTTGTAAGAAAGATAAGTGATCAGCAAGTATGCTGAACCTATGATGATGGCAGTTAGTAGAGAAATCGAAGCTCCAATGTACATTGATTTACAAGCTGTACTGAGAGCGGATGGTCTGAGACGCTTCCAAGCCATTGCTCTATTTTCGTCTTGTTGATCTTCCTGTGTTTCTTCATTTTGGTCTGGAGAGCACGCGTTTATAACCTTTACATCGAGACGGCTAGACGCTAGATAGTCCAAGCTTGTGGCTTCTCTGTCGCTGTATTCTTGATAAATAAACTCATCAACAGGATGAAAATACCATTCTCGACCTGTGCTTAGTAGAGGATCGTAGCCAAAAGACTCTGCCGTGTATTCAGGTTCTTGTGGGTTGTAGTGCTCTGTGACTCCTCGTGTAAAACTGAACACGATATGACCAAACACCTCTATCAGTGTGCTGCTACTCATGTCGACTTTTAAAATAAGTTTTCTTAGTTTGCGTCCAGATTTATACTCCGCGCTCCTCCAATTAGGTGCTGTTTCAGCTTTGCCGGAGGAATATTACTGAGATAGTCTAGTGTCAGCTTGGCTTGTGAAGCTGCGTTTTCACAGCATGCGGTGTCATATCATATTATGTTAGGGATATTTGCGACGTTTACTTTTTAACTAGATTAAGCCCTCAGTGGCTTACTTGGTAATTGGTCTTTATTATATGTGCCCGGGCATGTAGGTTTTATTTTATTTCTGTTCTTTCTCTCCAGAAATAGGGTAGACATGAATAAGTTCTTCCTGTGAAATTGAGCTACCGATTCTTATTGTCCAATCAAACACTAGCACGAGTACTCGCGATTATTCCGAAAATTTGAACGTCAAGACGACACGGAGTAGAAGAGCTTGAGTTCATTCACTGTATACATAATATAAGCCATTGGAATTTTGGCCGAATGACTTGTGTGGTAAAATGTAAAAACTAAGGTAAAGCCTCGCAAATCTTGTTATTTATCATAGCATTTGATTGCAAACACAAGGTGAAACAGGAAAAAACAAATAATTCAAAAAGTGTCCTAAAGCACTAGAAATGTTGAGATCTCGTCATGCTGGTTGAGTGAACAATACATTTTATAAAGAGCATGAAATTTTTCAGGTGTCTCATTCTGTAGACACATAATGACCTAAAGCTTACAGGCCTTAGGAAATAACGGTATTTGTTTCCTGTTTCGGTTAAAAGGTTACTATTTCCTTTCACGCATGAAAGGAAATAGTAGATGTCTACACGCAGGCTATATTTCAGCTTCCACCTACAATCCCGGCCAAAAGTAGTTGGCACACTTGACCTGTGTCACGTATCCTCTATCCCCCCTAGTCAATGTTGGAAAATGTCGCATTTTTTCAACAAAAAGGGAAAAAATCATCTGATTATCATGAACATTGTAAGTGGGAGGAGGGGAGAACTTGCTTGGTGTCCCGACTTTTTTTTTCTGGGTTGCAGTTTCTATCTGTTTTAGTCCCATGTGGTTCCTCGTTACCAGTGCTAACGGATTTAGCGGTTAAAAACAACAATTTTGGAACTTCCTTTATTATCGCTCTGAAGCGGATGTCATTCGTCTGAAGCCAAATTGCAAATCATTTCAAGTTTTAAATCGTTGACGGAAAGCGACTGGGGATTCAACACGAGATTAATGACTTTGTGAAAACTCTCTCTCAAGATATACCACCCGTCTACAATCGTGTGTCCTTCTCTCTTTTAAGCGACGAACAAAATGCAAACTGTGTAAACAATAAAATTAGCTCTCTGGTAGCTTTGAACCACCGGGAAATTCTGGCGAATAGAGCAATTATTCCACTGTTGGACATGAGATGACTAGCCAACTCGGCACTACGCACCTCGTTGCCTTTCTATCCTCTCATATCCAACGTGCGCTCGTGGAGTAATGGTTAAATAGACACGAGTGTTTTACTAGAAAATACACCACTCGTAAAACTTATTCGAAACTATTTCAGGGACCTCAGTGGCGTATTTTCCATATCCTCACCACCGAAGAAATCGATGACGTAATTTCCCGCTTTTTTTTCCGTGGTTGTTTGTGGAAGCAGTCTGTTTGTCTTTATCATAAAAACAAAATTACTCGGTGGCTTGGGAATATGAATTTTACTTACTACTACTTACTTACTCTTGGTAAAACAGTATTTTACGAACGAGCGCATTTTACTAGAAAATAAAACTCATCTCTTCTCGTCAACATATAATATCCTCTATTTATGTCTACATAATCAATGGCGAGAACAATAAATGATGATATCAGTTATAGTGATAATAAAAATTGTAAATAAAGTCATAAAGATGGTCCGAAAAAGGTTAAAACCCCCATACAAGGCAGACCACTTATTTTAAATATTAGAATCTCTTGAATATATACTTCATTAAAAGCTAAAACCGAAGTCACAATGTCCCTTAAAAATCTCTTGAACCAGGTAGTGAGTTCCGTATCTCGACGATTCTTTTCTGTTCTACAGATCAAGCCAAACCAGTTCAGTGTGTCTTACCACATTGCTCAGTACACCAACATCATTGCTGATCTGAGAAAGGAAATCTTTCGCCTCAAACTCAAAATTTCTGAACATGATACGGACAAGTGTTCAAGTAAGTAGTGACTATGTTGAAATTTACTCTTAAGAGGTTAATGAAATTCCAAACCATTCTTGAAATGTAAGGTTAAGCTCTTTAAAAAAATCTGAAGTGGTTGAGGTTAATGCGAGGATGTTACCCCCCAGCATTAAATTCGCCGGTACCCATTCACACACCTGGGTGGAGAGAGGTACTGTGAGAGTAAAGTGTCTTGCCCAAGAACCCAACACAATGTCCCCAGCCAGGGCTCAAACCCAGACCAGTTGACTAACCATGAAGCCTCCGCGCCTTCCCCTTGTGGAGGAATGGGGACAAAATGACAGACAAAGTGGAGATTGAAATGCATAAGATACAAAACAATATCTGCGTAAAAATGGAAAAAAACCCTTCATGACACTGTATGTGTGCGGTAAAATTGTCATAATTGCCTTTGCTTCGTCAGTAACCCGATTTGAAAAACAGACCATCAATACAAGTCCGATTAAGCAAATTAAATCACCTTCTTGCGTTGTTTTTGCAGCAAAAGGGCAGGAAAAGGACAAGAATCCAGAGGAGATGAACAAATTGCGGGACCAGCTTGTCAGTACTTTTAAAGAGCAGATGGACATCAGGTTAGACTTAGAAATTTTATTCAAAGGAGACCTGTACGCTCTGCGGACCTATTTTATTTGTTACGGCTCAGATTGCTAGCGCCGTTGATAGTCTGCGCTTCATAACTTGTAATCTGTCCATAAGCAGATGCGGTGTGTTTAGCTGGTTTTGTTTATTTTATTTTTCTGTCTATGAGTACATGTGGTCTGTACTGTCATCGTTACGAGTGTTTACAGGTGCCGTGGGTTAAAAAATTCTAACCTGGATCATCAGAATGAAAGACGAACCACCTACACCAGGTTATTACAAGCGGGCCTTGTGACGCCATTCTTTTGTGCGCGCATGCATGCACTTTTGGCAGAAATATATTAAAATGTATAACAGTATACCTTCCCTTTCCCTTAGCTCCGTATCTATGCTCCAGGAGGAGCAAAGAACATTAACGAATACTTTCTCTAAAATCAGCCCCAACTCAGCTGTTTGACCAACAAATCAGTAGTCCTCATCTCAGTGTTAAGGGAATTTTGTTTTGAACTTTGGTTTTTCTCTCAAATTTCAGACGTAAACTGATTGAGCTTGAAGACGCTGCCATGCAGATTTCACTTGACATGAACAGATACATGTTGGTGATAGATGAGTAAGTGTGCAGCAGTCACAGATATGCTGCAAGGCCTAGCTCAAAGCTTTGAAGGAGATCACTCAGGGCACTTTGAGTTACTTTGGCCACCTACAAAATTGCCTTTAAATTGAAGGACGCCTGAAAATATTAGTTTACTAAGATAAAAAAACACCAAAGAGATAATAATAAACCATTAAGGAACAAGGATGATTAAAGATGGAGAAGATTAACGCGGATTGCAAACGAAGTTACAAATAGGCTTAACTTTTCAAGATGCGCAAACCGTGACGTCGCTCCTTTAACAGTGATGAAGATAAGTGACCTTACTGTTTTGTTAAAATATGTTGATCCACTGCGAGCTACACCACTCTTTCCGAAACCTCCAGTACCTTTTATCTTCAGTGCTTCTTTTTCAGATTGTCATCCCCCACATTTTTGAAAGGCTGCCGCCCCAGGATTGAGAAACGTTGATCGTTATTTACTTTCTTTGCAGATGGGAACAAGAGAAAGCTAGAAGAGGTGTACGCAAAAGTACTAGACGTTTATCAGAGAAATCCGATGATTCCGAGCTTAAGAATGACCTAACAAACATGGCTTCTATCGAGGATGAAAACGGAGAGAAAAACGTCGACTCTACAACACAAGACAAACATTTACTTGGTGAAAAACGCCGTGAAATAACATCACTGTCGACCTCAGATAGCTTGGAAGATGTTGAAAACAAAGACTTGGACACTGAAAAAGATAAGAAGCCGGAATCTAACAATGACGAAGGCGCTGGGATTGCAGATCCCGAGGAAGTATCTTTTGCGCGAGAGGAGATTAGCACGTTAATCGCAGAAGAAAAACGGACTTCAGATCTCAAAGCTGATCTGCAAGGAAAGCTTCAACAGACCAGGAAAGAGGTGGAAGCTTTGGAAGAGCTCCTACCCAAGAAGATAAGCAGCGAAGAAAATCGAGAAATTTTGGGATTGTTGTGCAAAGTTCACGAGCTGGAGATAACCAATGCGGAGCTCCAGTCTAACTCGTTGCTCAGAGAGAATTTACTACGTCAGAAAGACTTGGAGATGAACAAGTTTGAGTCGCGACAAAGATTGTGCGATGAAATCATTCAAATGCAGAGAGCGGTTATTAATGGTAAGTATACCTTCCGGACTTGTGATGAATCGCTTAGTCGTAACTCTTTATAATAATAATAAGGACTTTATTCATACTGGAAAACAGGAAAACCTTTCTGTGAATCAACGAAGGTTGATTGAGTGGTATTAATCGGTGATCAGTAGACAAAAATATACAAAGAAGTCATCGTTATTGTCCGGCAAATACAGCTAATTTACAAAATATCAATTAAAGTCTAGAAAAACCTAAGCATTACTCGTACAAATATGGCTGGCGCTGTCCATGTTCATCAATTTTTCTTTCGACTTGACGTAATGTGTCCCAAAAGGCTTTTGGCTTGCCGCGGTTTTCGTCAATCTTGTTTCTGAATTTAAGTAGGAGTCATTCGAATTATAATAGGAAAAAAGACGCGTAGTCAGTCATTTTCTTATTTTAATTAACCCGTTAATGCACGACCACAATTTTATGGTTTCATCGGGGTTCCACTGCATGAAGCAAAGTCACTTCGTGCGAATCAACAATAATATTTATCTCATTTTCACCAACAAGAGGCAAAGGAAACTGCACTCGTGCAGTTGTTTTTTTGAATCTGCAGAACTCTCTCGGGGATATTTGTTTCGCACTACCGACCTTCCGGCCTTAGTTGAAACTTAAATTGTTACCTTTGCAGATTCTGGGATACAGCGTTCCGCAGAACTCGAGGCTCTTTATGATGTTTACATGGAACAATCCGCTGACTTTGAACAACGTGAAAACGGTGCTGCAAGTACTCAAGAAAACTCACAAGGCTCAACTAGCTCGTTACAAAAGGTATCACGTCACCTGTTCCGCTGATTACTTTCAGCATTTTTTTCAAAAGAGA
Source organism: Orbicella franksi (assembly GCF_964199315.1). Lineage (NCBI taxonomy): Eukaryota > Metazoa > Cnidaria > Anthozoa > Scleractinia > Merulinidae > Orbicella > Orbicella franksi. The sequence continues at coordinate 17,285,316 of NC_138150.1, read as the reverse complement.
ATTGGTTATCATGAATTAAGAAAGAACAACACAGATTTGCATTCCTTATCCGGGGATTTAGGAGCCTGCGATTTCAGGAAGGATGCTGCTAGGGTTTTATATTAGCGGCAACGTTTTTGAGTGGTCAGGGTTTTATATGATTGGACAATGAGAATTTACAACTTTTCTGATACTTTACTCAGGCTTGGAGAGTTTGGCAAAACAACCCGTGCTCTCTATATAGTAATTTATCTCTAGAAATTCAAACTAATACCTTTGGTTCTTTTAGGCGTCGCTCCTTGCCGGGTTAAATCGACGAATGACGCCCTTGGCACGAGAGAGTTTATGTAAGTATCATAGTTATATTTGCTTTTCTTTCCAAGTTATTAGGGTGATCTGTATTGCCCCAACGACTCAAATAATGACTATGGAAGAGACTAACTAGTGCGTGGAAAGCTGAAAGTTTTCAACTCAGTGAAAGTTTTCTTTGATTTAACAAGCTAAAAGGACGTACTCCACTCTTTCCATTGTAGTCACCTTCAGTAAGCTGTCCCCACTGAGCGAAGAGACGCCTTCTCGTCTGGTATCACTTCAGAATTCACCAGTCAAGATGTCACGTGCAACGCCTTCTGCTCGCACTCAGATGTCAGACGACGTGTTCACACGGGAAGCCAGGTGAGATTCTTGTTATTGTACTACAAAGTATCTCCCAGTGTAAACTGACAAAATAAATATAACTGAGTATGACAGAGTAACTCATCGTAGCTTTACATTGAGTGTATGACGAAATGTATCGTAAGTCTTTAAAGGAACTCAGTCACGGGGCTCATACAAAATAACCTTTAAATTGGAGGAAACCTAAAAATAATAGTTTACTAAGATAGAAAAACACCAAAGAGATAATAATCAACCGTAAAGAAACAAGGATGATTAAGGATGGAGAAGATTAAAACGGATTAAAAACGACGAACTTGAAAAATTAAGGACTAGTCATTTCAAGAAACGCAAATCATGACGTAGCTCCTTTAAATATAGGGGGATTCCTGCTGACGTCACTTTTCACATTTTGGCTCATTAGCATACGGGTTTGCGTTCAGAGGGCTACTTGTTAAATATGAATTGACTCAAACAGTTAAAGGGCTTGTGACACTTCGTACATGGTGAATTTTTTAGCTTTTTGTGTGTAATTTTCAAGGAGAAATTGGCTTTTGAAAACTGCACAATTTCTGGGTGGAAAAAGTACTAACGAGTTTCATACATACGTTGTAAAATTTTTAGTCTTTAAACCCGCATCGCACAAAAAGTATTCGATACATCAGGCTCAAATTCGTTAGCAGAGTTAATCGTGCTATGACCTTTCAATATTCAGAACTAGTTTTTTTGTAGCTCCATTAGAAACTGATTCGCTTATGCTAATGAGGCAATATTTTGAACAAGGATTCCCACGTAAGAAGCTCAGTCATGAAAGGTCTTGCAGAAACGTAATAATCATGTCCTTATAGCTTGAAACGAAATCGCTTCGGTCTCATATGGGCAAGTATCCATAGCCTTGGAGTTTCCCCAAAGTCGAAAGCACGCGAAAGTCTATTGCCTGACTTGTAATTGCGTGACATACCTTATTGATGTTTATGGAAACCATAGTGACAGTACTTACCTGGTGTGCTTGTTTCATTTTCTAGTTCACCGCAACCTTTGCCTACCCCCAAGAGGACCAAAAAGCTTCTAAGTTTTACCGACGAAGGTGAAAGTGAACGCAGTTCACCAACAGTGTCGTCCGTCATGGACGATGGAAATGACGAATTGAAGCCTGTCACGCCGGTTAGTCCTGTCTTTGCCAGGACGCGAAAAATCGCCGAGATCGCCGCACGCCGCCGAGTGGGCCTGGACAAGAATCTTAGCAGTAACAGTAAAACTAGCTTGGGGCCTGATGGCGAACTTCCTGCCAAGTCGAACTCTGTTACAGACATGCGTGTGCATGAACAAGCTGCGGAAAGTCAGAAGTTAAAATCCGACAACGGACTATCGGCGAAGGCGTCTCGAAGTATGAGTGACTTGTCCGTGATTGACAAGAGAGCAGGAGACGTGTCATCAGAAGACTCGGCTCCAGTGGACAAAAGAAAGGGAGCTGTTAGAAGCAAAGTGAAAAAGCCCCCTCAAAGAAAGCCTAGGAGGTTACGTTCCGCGTCGCTAGATGATTCTAAGGTGTTGAGAGGTATGTGTGGTGGCCTTGTCATGAGTCGCAGCAGTTGACAACTGTTTTGTTGACCCTTACAAAACTGAGGAAAGAGAACAAAATCTACCCTTCCATCCTCGACTGTCATTTGTTGTTGCTTGTTCAATGTTGTCATCTTGAAAAAATTTTCAAGTAGAATTATAAATCACTTCATATGTTATGCTTTTGTTAAACGGTCCCAATATTGCGATGTAAGTAACATTTACATTGTTGGTCCAGAATGCTTGCTTCAGTTCGCATTTCATCATTCATGTTCGAGTACTGAAATTTAAATATCAATGAAGAACATTGAGATTTTATACGGCGTATGGAAAATGGAGCTTTCAAAAAGCTTATTTTGCAACTGACGTTCCATCGACTTACACAGATCAAAGGTTAAGGCCCGGTTCATACGTCGCATTTCTACCGTGACGAATTCAATTCAACGGATTAAATTCTACAGAAATTCGACGTCTGAATCGGCTGCCGCATTTCTGCCGCACGTTCGACTGGTCTTGTCGCATTATCCGACAGAAATGCGACACCGATTCAGACGTCGAATTTCTGCCGTGTCGAATCTAATGCATACATTATGTTAATGTATTGAGCATGCGTAAATGTTTTCCCGCCACAGAAAAAGAAGAAACTTGGCCATTCTTGACAATGCAACCTGAAAATATTGCAACACATACTGCTCCGTTGTCAGCCTTCTCCTCGTTCTATTGGCGGACAATTTTTAGCAAAATTGAAGTCCTTCGTCGCTCAGTATTTTCGTCCGCCATATTGAATACTCTACGTTTAAAACATTTTCCGCTGGCCGACATACGCGACAGTATAAATTCTGAATTAAGTGCGACACAAATGCGACGTATGAATCCACAGCCGCATTTCTGCCGCACTTAATTGAATTGAATTCGACACGACAGAAATGCGACGTATGAACTGGGCCTAACTGTGTAGTCTTTTGCAATCATATCCTCTGCTTTCCTGTGCTGCACCTCCTCCTGGATTTTCTGCCATTGAATAAGTACTTTAACAAACGACAAAAATGCAAAAAAAAATCCGAGTTTTTTTAGTTCCAAAACATACAAAGATGGGGGTCTTTTCTCACCTTGTCGTTCCAACATTTTAGAAACTTAGTTGTGGAACACGTTGTGCCGTTAAGTTGGTTACGGTGCGTCAATGTTGGGCAATGTTGTTAAGTGGTTTGATAAAATCGCTGAGACAAAAATAACATGAGTTCGAGATGAGTGGGACGCTAAGTTGTAACAAACAAATGTTTTATTTTTTACAAAAAACATTGCCTTTTAGTGTTGAAAACTTCCAGTTTTCGGCTGTCACACAGCAGCCTTCGATGGATCAGTTTTGTTTTCAATTTTTATCCATCGAGGATTGTAGTCCGACACCCATAAGCTCGAAGTTTGAATATTGTGCATAGCCCGAGAACATTTTTGTAAAAATTTTAATCATGCACTGTCCGGGTATAAATTTGTTTGCTTAGTGAAACCTCGACTCACACGCAAGCAAGAATTACAGGAGGCGGCAAGGCAAAAGGTTGCTGCCGTATTGGCCCAATCAAACGCAAGGAATCGAGTTTATGGAGGACAAAGCACGGGGGGACGAAAAGCTGGCGGACCGCGACGATCAAGAGGAACAAGTACCTCAAAACCCACCCCTGTACAAGGAATAGAGCATGAAGGTGCGAAGACAACGGTTAAACCGGCCACTTCCGCGGCAAGTAATCTACAAGAAGGCAAGTATTATAACCTCCTTCCTTCCCTCTCCTCCCTCCCTCTCTCCTCCCCTCTCTCTCCCCTCCTCCCCCCTCCCCGCTTCGTATCCCACTATCTTCATAGAGTTCATGCATCCATCCGTTAATTTCTCGCGAGCTTCGTTTGTTGTTTTGTTTCTTGTTCAGTTTTTACCTTGCATGCCCTTTAATGCTTTTAAAATCAAAGTTTTAAATTACCTTTTTGTTGTCAATTTATCAGGCGAACTGCAAACCTTCTGGACAAACGTGACTCCGCCCTCTACTGTCCACCAGTATGGAGTCAATTACGGCAAGGGACACACCATCCAAAAGAGATACCGCGGACCGCCTGAGGTCAGCGGCACCGATTCGAACCAGTCCACTCCGAGGCTCAAGCCGAGGAAAAAGCCGCTAAAGACTGGTGCAAGATCTGTTGATGAACTGTCAGTGAGTGGTGTTGCTGTGCGTCCGACAAAGCAGGCCGCGGGCGTGCGCAGAAGTTGAAGTTGTGGAACATGGCAGAGCACTCGTGATGTTTTACCAGAGGCTCTTACTTGATTGCCCTGCAACGTCATTTCGGTGAAGTGATTGATCATCAATGAACAAGAAACTATAGGATTAGATCTTGTTTGATCTACAAACTTTAAGACAGACATGTCCTTTCTCCTGTGAAAATGATAACTTTTTTACTCCGAAGATCTCAATAACGTTTGTTCTACTGTTTTTCACAAATTTTCTGTAAATCACTAGGAGAGAAAAGGGCCTTAGCTCAAAACGTTTCTTTCGGAAAAGAGTTACAACGTAATCGCGACTAAGAGCACCGTAGCTCAAAGATAAATCAAGTTATTTAAACAAATTTAAATTCAATGCATCGTCAGAATGATGATATTTTTAACAAGCTGGTAAATCATCAGTGCCTAAGTTAAAAGCGTCCAGTCCGCAGTGAATTTGTATAGTAACAGGATGCAGTATTTATTGAATAACGTTTTGTTTGGATTCATCTGTATAAAGGAGAGTTACACTATTTAAAATGTACAGTTTTATACTTCGTAAAATACTATAAGTTTTTCAGTATTGTCTTCAATAAACTACGGAAATATCTCATTGAAATTAGGGCTAGTAGTTTTTGATTGATTTGAAAGAATGTCGAGAGGTAATCTGGGTTCCAGATTCGTCGCCTCTTGAATATATTCATGTGGGGCAAAGACAGAAGCAAGAAAAAGCAAGACAGAGTATGCTAGTTACCAGTAACTTAGTGCCTTCCCCACCATTATTCGAACTCAGGCTTTCGCGTTTATACCTGTCGGAGCTGTTGTAAGTAACACGATCAGTGTCCTGTAATTTTAACAACAGAAATTCACTCACGGAGGAACAGACACTGATATATATGTCGCAAATATAAACCTTTTTTGCGTGCCAAGCACCTCACTATGATGATGGCCGCGCCTTAGTCGCAAAATCTTACCGAGGCAATGACAAAACGCAAAACACAGTTCGTTATTACTTCATTTTTGCCCAAGTAGTCTTTTACAGGATCCTGGAACAAGTAAAATAACTTCGTAATTTTCACCGAGGAAAGGACGTACTTTGGTTCTCCTGTTATTAGCTTAACGGCTGTAGATTGCATTGACTTCCTGATGTTGTTGAGTTGACAGACGGGAGTAACTAGCTACCGAGAAGGTCCGCAAAAGTGAAGGGAGTTGAAATCCACTCAAAAATTAGCATGACCGGAAACGTCGCAAGCTGATTTCATATGAAGAAGGTATGACGGTGCAAAACAATCGTTCCTTTTTGATGAGATTTCAATGCACAAATATTTTAAAATGTTGTGAAGTTTATATGAAATAATTCATATATGAACTGCGGTTGTAGATGAAAGTGAAGGATGATCATCGCAGTAAATTTTCCAATTTAAGCAATTGGAGAGAAGAAGCCTGAAAAAATCAGGGCTTCAACGGGATTCGAACCCGTGACCTCCGTTGGTAGAGCATCGCACCGGTATCGCGGAGGTCACGGGTTCGAATCCCGTTGAAGCCCTGATTTTTTCAGGCTTCTTCTTTCCAGTTGCTTAAATTGGAAAATTTACTGCGATGATCATCCTTCACTTTTGTTTTAAAATGTATTTGTAAATAGGCTTCTCGTGGTAAGTGAGAGGGGTGGCGACTACAATCAGGCCTAGGGTGCCTAAGTGAAGGGCGGTCAAACGTGCAGTCCGCTCTTTGTGCAATGTGTGATGCGGAGTAGGACTGGCACGAGCGCTCCTTCCGCACTTTGGTGTGAATAATAGGGAGTTCAAGAAACCACAACGACGACGCCGAGGACAAGGTTGATTAAAAAATGACTATATTCTACCTACGAATCTCGCGATACTCTAAAGTCATTTACTTTGTTTATCACTGACAAAACCTTCACGAAACTGAATCTGGGACACAACGATAAACTTGAAATAAAATTTTAAAAAATTAACCGTTGTGGTTCACGTTCTCCAGACAACGCAGAATTCGGTCATTTCACGCCGCTGTTTTGCCGAGGACGGCAAAGAAATGTACCAAGAATTATAACGCACGTGCACAGCCATTGTTCTCCTAATTAAATCTTTTGTTTAACGTCGTTCCCGTTGCCGTTGTCGTCGTGGTTTTCTTAAACTCCGTAATCTCTTCTCGACGAACCGGAAATCGGGTTTTTGATTTTTTTTTTTTTTTTTTTTTTTTTTGTACTTGTGGCCCAAAACTGAACACGTTTATGCCGGTTGAAATTTTCGTCGTAAGCTACTCAAACTAGTAAAGTAACTATGCCAGCATTATTTTTCTAGGTTTTCGCAATCCGATCTGTTTTTCTGTGTTGAATTTTGGGTGGCTTCTGTTCACCTTCATCAGATCTAGAGCTTTATTCTTGGTCAGAAGAAATGCAAATTAGATTTATACGAGTACACTGTGCAAATAGCCTACTTGTACGCGTCAGATTTTCGGCCTTTCAAAAACTTCTGCAAACTCGCCAAACAAGCAGAAATAATAGAGAAACTATCGATAACAGATTTTGGTTAAGACTGAAGCATTATTCTGTCACGGATTACCTTACATGGGGTGAGAAACTCGCAAACTAACTCGATGCCCAAGTACAATATTTTCTTACATAAGCTTTATCTTCCTAGGTTTCTGTAATGCGATCTGTTTTTCTGTTCTGAATTTTCGGTGGCTTTTGTCCCCCTTCATCCGAGCTTTCAGTTCTTAAGTCAGAAGAAATGCAAATGAACTTTTCACCGATGTCACGCTTTTCTGATTTTTTTTTTTTTTTTTTTTTTCATTACAACTAAAAATAAGCCTTAACGCTCGATTTATCGTTCCGAATGTAACAAATATGCGAATTTTCAAAACAATCTGTTGGAAGCTCGTGAAAATATGAGATCCCAAAGTTGCAAATTCTTACAGAGAAATGTATGCCCGGGGGCAACGCTTGTCCCCGGCCTGACATACATTTCTTTGTGAAAACTGGTAATCTTGGGGTCCCACATTTTAAGGAGTTGCAACAGACTCTTATAAAACGTCGCATTTATATGGAATCTGGCATAATAAATTGATCTACTGAGGTAGTTTTTTGTCACAGCGTGACAACCTGAAAACCCTACCTTTTCTAGGAGCCCATGACCCTGTTCCCATGGTTTCTGCCATTTCCCATTAGCTCAGAACAAAAAAAAAACAAAATGCACCAAAAAAATTGCCGAGTTTCGTGGGATCTACCGTAGCTTAACTCCAGGGCCGGGTTGTTCAAATCCCGATTAAGGCGGGGGTACACATGAATTTAAGTCAAATTTTAGGAAGTTTAAAGAGGGGTTAAAAGGATAAAAAGGGGTTTGGAACACCACCAGACAGTTGATTGCCCCCAAAAGGGCATCCCGGGTTCGTGGGCAACTGTTTGGTGTACGTCTACCAATTTCTACCTTCAAATTCTAATTTTAAAACAACATCAAATCTTCAAAATTTTCTATTCCATAAATTTTACTAATCCTTTGAGAAAAACTATTTATTCCCAAATATACCCAAAAATCACCAAAAAATTTACAAAACAGCCCAAAACGTAGCTATGTGAAATGAGCAGAGAGATTTTTCACTGCTTGAAACGTGAACGAGATATTTGCATTCAAACCATAATACCCAGCAAAAATATGGCCTTCATATTAACCCCCGCCTTAAGGTCATTCCACTGAAATAGAACCTATACTGAGATTTCTGTGAAACTTTGCCTATTGATTGTTTATATTATAGGAACTTAAATTTTGAAATAAAAATGAGGGGTCCCCATGTTCGTTTAGGAGCAACATACCATACTCGTTTGCGAGAAAATTAATGACGATTTACCTCTATGGCGAGGTCCAGCTGTAAAGAAAAAGCCCCCATCTTTTAATGCGTGCGCGCTAATCACGCGTGAAATTATGCGCAGTAGGGATGCGCAATGCAATACTGGGAAATGACCTTAAGTGCCCATTAACCGATCTTTTCGAGCTGTTGCTAGGGAAAATTTATTCTCATATAACCTCATCATTTTTAGTTAGTTCAGAGTTATTTCATGTGTTTTAGCGTTTTCATGATGAGTAACACTAGTGATGACGTCATCAGGCCACGCCCATGGTCATGTGACTAATACAGAAAAAATGCAAAGGCTCCCCGGCAAATTACTTTATCGGAATTTTTTTCATTGATTTAATATTTTAATTTAAATCCTCATTACGCTATGCATCGATTTTGTTTCATTTCTACAAGGTCAGATTTTGAGAGCATTTCAAAATATTGAAAAATTCGTAATTTTCTGACAAAAGCATGATTTCGAAAAAGGAATGCATAGCTATGTTTCCAAAGTTGGCTTTAATCGAAATTCGTCAAACAACGCTCGATGTAATGAAAAACCGCGTTTACTTTAGCATTTAAAGAAACCGGAAGTGCGCCCGATATCTATTGGACGTTACCCTATCAGCGCGTGCGCAATTTACACTACCAGCGCACTTCGGTAGATCAAACAAAGCCACACGGTGTTAGTTTTTCCCTTTCTATTGCTCTTGTTTTTCTGTCTTTCTCTTAGTTTGTCTTTGCTTGTACTTTTTTTACTTTGCGTTTTGTGAAACACAAAGAAAAACATCTAAAATGTTAGCGAATTTGCAAGCTTTTGAGTTATTATTATTTTCCGCTCGCAGGCTGACGTAAGTAACCGGAAGTGAAATTTCACCTCCTTAGCAACGCACGCGAGCGCGCGCATGAATCGGTTAATGGGCCCTTAAACAACAGAGAATGAAACGAGATTACGAAAGTCAACGATCTTTATTCTATAATCTTGTATCTTCTTTAGAAATACTTAAGCTTTAGTTGTAGATCGTGATGAAAGATAAGGCCTTGTTTATGTAACTGTTTCTCAAGTATAATTGGACAGTCTCTTGTTGCAGTAGTCGGCGTACTAAACGTGGTACCTTTGTGCATAGAAGTATTTTTGTTCCGTGTGGATACTAAATTCGTCATGCCTGCCGTGCCAAACCTTTTCTAGCTCTTACAACTCGAGTTTTCAGGTCTCAGCGCTAATGATGGAAGTGACAAAGAGGTTTTCAGAGGGAAGCACAGAGTTAAATTGCTTTCGATAACTTGTTTCTAAGATTAATATTCCTCTTATCTCAGCTTTCGGTTTTGCATTTGTTGTAACTATAGTCACTATCACTTTCGTACAGAGTGGTTTTTAATAGGCCAATTTCGATATATCAAAATTCTAACTTGGCTACGAGGCATCGGGGAACAAAAAACGGAAATAAGTTATTCATCCCTCAACTTCAATGCCATTCCTTTATTTAATTCAATTCCCACAAGCCTCGGAGCCAATTTAGAATTTTGATATATCGAAAATGGCCTCAGATTGACCTCACGGCAGTTGGATATCCCAAAAGTGAAATTTCTTTCCTTTGAGAAATAAGTTCTTTTCTTATCCAAAAATTTCTTTTTGTTGTGAACACCATAATGGCCGACGTGAAAACGGTCCATTGTTTAATCGGGTTAATAGGTTATGCTCTTAGTTTCTTCTCATTCCAACTGAGGAGCGTGTAGCCTACAGATATGTAAAATTATTTCCTAGAAGTCATCAACATCATATATTTCAGACCAGCAGTCACCACAATTTGAATGATGTCACGCTGAAGGGAGCAACAGATTTGACGCTTTGCATGGTATAAGTCATACTCCCTCCATACTAGCAATTTTCAAATCGGCTTAGGAATGTTTCGCCAAGCTAGTACCCCTTTAGTTAACGATTTCGTTTCAAATTAAAAGGAGAAGATGATCGTAAATAAGCACAGGGATAAAACGCCTATACAAAATGATGCAGGGAATTATACTACCTGCCCGCTGCGTTAAACTGACTGATATCTTTCTTGTTTAATAAATGACTGAAAACCGTCTTGGACGAGAAACTCCAATCATGAAACGAATAACTTGTCTGATATACGGCCAAATATGGATTTAGTGAAGGACGAGAAACCGATCTTAAATTAATCAATCCATTCTCTTTTCCCGTCAGTAACAACAGGAAACTCCGACGGATGACTCGTCTTCGATGGAAAATCCGCTATGAATTCACACAGGCTAGAACTTGAAATACGACGAGTGTTTGTGAGAAAGAATGATGAAGTATTTATGTCAGTTAAGATGGAATTCAAAGTGAGACGAGATCCTGTCTTCTAAAAATTCGGTTAACGCACCTTGAATAAATCAATTGGATGGCTCCAGGAATTGCATCATTAATGGTTACATAATTTTGTGGAACAACTCACAAACCTTTTGGGAAAAACAAACTTCATTGAAGCATCTCTATTTTATTAAGTTTTTTACCTTTTGCAATGAGTTAAGTCCTGGAGAGGAACTCAACTGAAATATGCAGCAGCTTCCATGGTTAATTATGCACCTCTTACAAACTCCAAGTGTCGGTTCCCCCCCAGCGCATAGATGTTTTTTTTTTATCATTTCTCTCGGTAATATAAAGAATTTAACTTGAATTCATGTAACTTAAGTCCGTCCAAGTCATAAAATGTGGTCGAAGATCGCAGCACTCAGCTTTGAGTGCCTGTAGAGAGCTGAACAGACCAGATCGTCACACTACGTAAATATAAGTATAACAGATCCTCGACAATTTTCAATATTTACTCGTTCCGCAAGAACTAGCTTAGTATACAAAAGTACAGGAAGTCGGTGATTCTCTACAACTAAGGAACGATAATATTGGTCCATGCTTGACAAACACCTGCGTTAACTTATTCGCAACAATTTCAGAAACATTGTAACGCTTTTTAATAAGGGTCACATATAATCCAGTATGAATTGCGAGAGGTCTCTTACAACCCTACCCCGAGAGCTTGCTCGCAGGCTTCTCTGGTAACTCCACGCTGAAGGAGCCCCCAGCGGGTATTCCAATATTAACCTGGAGGGCAGATTTTGGATTACAAAAGACGTGTGAATACCAGGGACAATATTATTATATTGTGCACAAAAACCTTGAGTATCCTTTAGCACTTTTTTCACTAAAAATGACACGACATTTCTTTGGACTAGTTGTTCAGTTCACGGTCATATGCGCGTATTTTAGACACAGGCGAACCATTGTTTGACGTGTCTTTCATTAATTATGCCTTTTCTCTGCCTCGTTGTTCACTCTTATTAAAAGTGCTCGTTATACCCCGCGGTTGTAGATCGGCCCTGCCAAGCTGTAGAACAGCAGTAAGCTGCCTGTCCATTGCAAACTTCCCATCGCTATAGTTTGAAATATCTTGACTTTCTCAGAGCAAGTTACAATCGTGCACGACATGTATACTGCGGATAGTAGTGGTACTCCGCAACAGGACTTGTTCTTCTTGCACGCTGAATTGAAATATCCACAGAAACTCCCGGAGATAGTGAAATTTCTCGTCGGGCATAGCAGTTGCTATGGTCCTTGTATACAAGCCTAACTTACTAGAGCAGTATTCAACCTTTAATCACTAAGGCAATCAACGTTTGCCAGGAAAAAATGTCTTTGGACAGCCACTCATCTCAAAGCTCGATAGTTAGAAGCATCGCGTCATATATAAAAAGGATACAAGTGCTGTCTATTTTTGTATTAATGCATAGGTCTGTGTTGCTTCTGCAACATCGCCCAAGCGCTTTGAGGGTACTGTAGTTCAGTGTTCTCTCTAACGACTGTTTTACCTGCTGACACGATTTTAGAGCTGAATTTGCCTTCATTTTACAAGAACAAGTGATGGCAGCTCTGTGGTATTTCTTTATCAGAATTCTACAAGTTCTTGCACAACTGTGGCCACAGCACAGCAAGGCTTGGCTTATGGACGGCTTTGTTTGGATTCTACATCTCGCGATTGTCGGTGGTAGGTGCAAGCATAATGGACCTATTACTGTTGTGTTGAACTTATATTTATGTAAAAACACGGACGCCTTTTATTTCAGTCTTTACCCAACGCCGCTGCAACATATAAAATGAGGTGCCACACTCAACAGGAAATTAATAAACACGACTTGTTTGGCCATACATTCAGTGTAGAACTTTACCGATGCGCTTTATTTCAACCGAGTCGCTTTTCATCTATAAAGTTCTTTTTTTAGTTCAATACGTAATTGTTAATTCAATTATACATTCAAGGGCAAGTCACGAGTTACAATCTTGCCTTGCGCGATCAAGTCAGAGTTTAACGATTTTGAGAACCACCGACCGAAAGTTTAGTAGGGTCAGGAAATATATTACTGTAACATGTCTCAGTGTCTCAACTAACTTGATGGTTTAAAATAGCACCTCAATGGCAACGCGGAAGCGACAGAACTCAAGTTATCCTAACACGACTAATTCTACAGTGAAAATGCAGATTTATTAGCTTAAATAGTCGCCCTTATTGACCGTGTTGTGTTACAGTATTAAGATTTGGACGCAAAGCTCGTTAATGTATTGACTATCATCATCATCACCATCATGAGTTGAAGCAGTATGCGCAGATTTCTTCGCCTTGATTTCTTCACTTTACACTCTTCTATGGCTCACTGTAATTAACTATGCTGCAACGATAACGATTCTCACGATAATTTATTCCGAGACTGCATTGAAAATAACTGTAGCCTTTAACCTCCGTCTGATCTTAATGAAAGAAAGTGAAGTTTAAAAAAAGAATTTACTAGACAGTAATCAGGCGGTTTTTACCGGAAAGTGTCTCCTCAGTCTCTAAATCCTAAGCCGGTGTCGCGAAGTTTTTAGTGGTATTAAGTTAAGTAGGGATCAAACTGAAAACTAATCCTGGCAACATTTCTTCGTTGTCACAAAGACATCAGACACGTAATTTAATGTGGTTATAAATCCTAAGCTTTCAAAAAAGACTTAAGCTGGTGTTTATTTCGTCTCTATAATCCGTTCAACTCCACGTTTGTGATCTTCACAAGTGACCTTATGCATTTTAATGTTTTAGCTTCTTAGCAACACCTTAGCGGTACAGAGAATTTACAAAATGAAAACTCCTCTTCGTTTTCCATTTTAAAAACTTATCGTGGAGGAAGACACTTCATATGATATTTTGCACCGCATGTTTTGGGCATTGTTGGTGTATACAAAAAAAAAATCAAGGATTTTAGAATTTGCAAAAAAACTGTGCCCCATCGATGACAGGAAAACATTTCTGTGACACATTTGTCGAAGGAAAGTCCTCAGTAAAATTCTAACGTAGTCTGCCTCTGGGCAGGGAAGAACAAAATTTGTTTATTTATCATTTGTGCCTATCGACGTTCGTGCTCTGTTTTGTTCGCTGTGTCGAATATCTTTTCGCAGGAAGGTGGGAACGACGCGCTCGGTCAAATGGATCTTGCAACAGTATGGCGGTAGGGCGGCAGCAACAAAATTACGATCCGTATTGTCATTCAGTTGTTCTTTAATAGGAGAGCATTCTTAGTAACGAGGACAAACCTTTTGTGTATTACCTGTAGCTCGTCTACGTTGCTAGAAAAGCACAAAACTTAATGCACAAGTATCGCTATATGGAAGGTCACCAAAAGATCAGTAAAGGGGTTGCGAGACGTTGTTGCATGGGTCGGAAAGCCGAGAGGAATTGTGTCTTTGTGCGTCATGCTAAATTCAACTACAACCCGGGTTTGGTGTTATTAGGACGAATGATGGCCATAAGGGTGAATTCTTTTTAGTTTCTCAGCGTGCCGTACAATAACTGTAGCGAATCCCTTGCGTGTTTTTTCTCGCCACATCCTGGTGGTTCTGCCTGGTACCTGCTGTGGTCGCGCCGTATTATTGTGTTTTTAAAACCAATTTGAGTTTTATCTTTATCTGATCAGTCTCATGATTATTCCTTCTTCGTAAGTAACGTTCATTTAGGCGAGCTCAGTAAATGGATTAAACATTGAAAGAACGCTTTCCTTCCATGCGAGTAAGGGTGATAGGCATTGTGTTAGCTAGAACAGAAAGAGATGGTCAAGAATACTGAAATTTTGATCGCTTTCGCTCGAAAGTTCGCAATTTGCCAGTCGTGATGTTTCTCACCGATTTTACCACGAAGGATTAACAAAACACTCATTGATCGTAATATTTGCTTCAGATTAAAACTCTTTATTGTAAATTAATGATATCGTGCTTCGGGTATTGTCAGTGAACTGTTGTCGTTGAGATAAATGTAAAATAAATGTTCCTAAATTTTATACTATTGTAACAAGCGTGGAACAACTTTTTAGCTGAATGGCCTTGGAGTGAAGGCTTTCACTTGCAATTCTGCGCTATTTTCTATTGCGTAGGTTCTTTAAGTTCTAGTAATAGTATAATTTATCAAGGTCGTACTTGATTTTAATCGCTTTCCTTACTGGAGTCATTTCCCTGTTTTATCAGTAAAGCCACAGAGTTGACTTGAAGTTATTTTAATTCCTTACTGTCTTACCTCTTACATTAAAACACAAAAGAATAGTCAAAACGGGTTATAAAATCACCCGCATCATCTATCTACGATTCGCGCATTTTCTTGTTGTAAGCCTCAGCGCCCACGAAAAGCCTAACACGTCAAAATGAAGATTCTTCCCCGATCGGTTTTCTCTTTACCTAGGCAACTATACCGCCGAGAATACTGATTAACTTTCAAATATTCGCCTTTTATACAAAAGAGCCGTAAGGGTTCTCCCTGTATACCGTGAAATGAAATTGGTCCGCTATTGTCCTAGCAATGGGAGGCCTTATTACTTCTTGTTTCCCTCGTCGCTGGAGGTTTATTGACGAAACGAGAGTTTAGTGCGTGGAACATGTTGGGGTCGTGTGCTTATTTTCATTAGCTCACTCTGAAAGCGCGTTGGAAGGACAATGATAACAATCCGGCTTTTTCCCGATTATTTTAGAGGGCAATTCTAGCCTGGTGGTGTCGTTAATATGTTCAGATAATGGGAAACCGGTTAAAGACTTTTCCCACCATGTGTCTCCAACGCTCAAATTGTATTATAGCACTCTTAATTTTCACAAGCAAAACGATTAATCATTACAATGTGTATAGACGAACCTTGCAAGAAAAGACCTTCTTTTACTACAAACATCAATGGCCAATACTTTTGTGGGATATTCAGTGACCACCCACAGCTAAGCTAGTATCACTTCCAATTACCCACACTGCCCAGTGGCATCTAAGAAACAGAATAAAAAAATGTAGGCTTATGAAGCAATACAATGGCAACTTGGCTAAACAAAAATGGCTAAATTCTGAAAAGGTCCATTGTTAAGGTAAGGCGGTTTACATGACAAAAGCGAACGTTTTATTTGCTTTGTTCTGTGTGCTCCACTGAACGATAGCTAGTATGACGAGCCAAAGGACGTGAGAAAAACTCCTCAGAGAGTGCTAATTATTTCGCACTCCCTTGAGCATGGCTCCACAGCATAAGCCATTTCAAAGCCAAGAAAATATTCCTTAAAAATAATTCTTCTGGATAAGAGAGTGGGCAGTGATAACGCCACAAAGTAAGGTGCTCACACCTGGAGTGAGCAGAAGTTCATATTGCAAGAACCCAATACTTACAGCAAACGAACAATTAATTCAATGAATTCGGCTCTCAAGTTTTCAAACCGCGTTTAACTCTGTGGGAGTCAAGAAAAGTTTCCTTTTTCTGCGTTGATTTAAAATCACGCTTTCCTCTAATAATTGTTTCGTTGCATGCTCATTTTAGTTCTCGTTGGAATCGGAATATGTGATGAGTCTTTTATTTCTTTTAGTGTAGTTGTTATCACCTAACCAGCTCTGCTTTTATGCGGTCAAGAATAGAAATTCAATTAGCCTTGTTAAGAAGTTGATCAGTATCCATTTCATTTGCAATTTTCTCTGGTGTGAATATGCGTTTGCGGGTCGTATTCATCTTCGAGCCAAATTGTCGCGAGAGAGAAAATTTATAACTTCGTCACATATATTTTTGTTAAATTAAAACGTTTCATACAAGGGTTGTTTTCGTTTTCATAGTATCATTTTTTTTCTTATTTTAATTCAAGCTGGGCATAGAAGGCCTTTAGAATTTATCATTTAATGTTGCGAAAGTAAACAAGGAAAGGAAAATGCGATGTGTTAAAGTTTAAGTGTCTTTTCAATCCTTTAAATCGCACATTCACTCTTCACGTTTTCGTGATGTTGGATATAAAATAGACGCTATTTAATCAGTCTTAAAAGAAAAAGACAGCTGAAACGTAGAAATATCGAAGCTTTGGAGTTAGTGGTAAAATAATAAATTATGTGATGGCGAGAAGACATTGACGACAATGATTTAAATTTAAATTTTTCCTTTAACACCCACACACAATTCCCGCTTATTTACCATGCGGTTGCTGTAACAACACCTCAACTTTCTTTGCAAGAATTTCTCTGAATGTTTCATGAATGATGAATAAACTTGTCGATGGAAAACATCGGTGGTTTGTTTTTCTACGGAACCTTAAGTTTACGTTGCAACGATTAAGGAAAAAAGGAAACACTGATTTATTTCGTGTAAAATCATTTTTGTCAAGTCAGCGAGAAGGACAAGGAATCATTTTGAACGTCATTTAAAAAAACTGGAATGATTTGTACTCAACTCCGAAATTGCAATTTACATTTAAATTCACAGATCAATCTCTAGTCACTTCGACTGCCTCCGTATTTTCTAACATTGTTTACCGGCCTTTCAATGCTGACTTTTCCCGAGTTTGATGCGCGCTAAAAGTTGCCAATAATTTTCAGATCGATTAGCGTTTTAATTTAAAACTCATTAAGTAATACAAGGTCGCGTTCAGCAATAGAATGCTTAATGAATTTTCGACTAAAGTCGTCTCGCTAAGTCAAAACCTAATAAATCCTATCTCCGCCCTGGATTATAAGTTATTTTTTGTTCGATCCCCTTTCACGACTTGTCGAAGAGGAGACGCTTTTTGTCTAAATCATTTCCTTTGTAAAAAGTAGTAAGTCACGTTTAAAACACCTGGAACTTAAATGAAACGATTTTATCTTCAGTATTCTATCAGCACATTTTTTTTTTCTTGCGCACATAAAACCTTGCTTCGCACAACGAAGGAGAGATTCGCACCGACGAGAAGATCAGTCTTTTTAGTGTATTGTATTTGTTCTCAATCATAATTCAGTTCAGAGTAACAAAAGCTTTCATTTGGATTCACAAAGGCGGAGGCTAAAAAAGGAGAATTAACGCAAACAAGCTATTTTAGAGTCATTGGGCACAGACCGCAACCCTCTGGTCTTTCAGCGGACTCAGAATTTCACAAATTCAAACGATCAGCGATAATATCTGGGCATTGAAATGTCCACGTTGAGCAGAGAAATTATGATGATTCAAATTTGTCTCACGAGAAAATGGTGATTTTTGTAAGCGAATACAAAAAAGATGATTTTATAACTCGCCTATTGGGGTGACTTAGGAAATAAACACATGCGTTCACAAAGGCTCGAACAAAAGCAGTTCAATTTACTTTTTAACCAAACAAAAACTGCGGTAGGATACATTCTTACTCTTGCACTTCTTCCTCGGTTACGGGTCGCATCAGTCATGTCTACGTGAAAACTGAAGGAAAGTGTCATAGCTCGCTAAAGCACAGACTCGTCCTGTATATACAATTGTGGGCATTGCACAGTAACTGACACTGTGAAGGACTGTTGCCCCGAATGCTAATATAATATGATATTTGTGTACCGACATATTTGTTGTATGTTGTGCTATTTGCCGCAGATCGAATAAAAACAAGGAAAGGGATATTTCAAATGGTAAAATGCTCAATCAAGAAGAAAAATTGAAAGGGTCGAAGCTATCTTCTGAGGTCATTCTTTTGTAACATGACTGAATAGGACCTGACTAAGTTGCTCACTTCTGGATCCCTCTAGTTGCTTTTTAATTATCGAATCCACAGGCCATAGTTACAAACACCGCCTTAAAAGTCCGCACCATGTTGTAACAGGCAGGTCAATTTCTAGCTGAGGATTTCCTTAGCAGTCCAATATATTTTTTTTGTCGTTTTCTTTAAATAACCAGATAGATCGTTTATTTCAGCTGTTCTCGTTGTACTAGCTTGATACGTGAACTTTTAACCTCGCGTTTTCCCCTTTTTTTAGGTAGACATTAATCAAGAGTGTGTAAACAATATGAATGGAGCTAAAAAAAACTTCAGCTATTAACATGACAATGAAAGAGATATTGCTGCGAAGGTGACGCAATTTCATAGAAGGAAAGGAACCAATTGGCGGTGACAATGCGTAGAGTGAACGCATATGTAATGAGTGCACCTGCAGAACAATTGATATCTTGCTTTAATTTACAAACGTCTAACAAACCGATACAGCGTCAGTAAATAGTGCCTCCAAACAGCATAAATAGCGTGTGACTTCTGCAGCACGGACTTAAATCTTATTGGGCACATTGTCGTAGACTAGAGTTCAGAGGACGCCTCTTTCAAATTTCTCTGGACATCTTTTACACCTATTTGCCTCCCACTCGGACCTTTCTTTAAAGTTCCTCGACATTTTCGTTCATTTTTAGACTGATAGATGGGAATGGCTGGTAAAACGAAGCTAAATGAGCAACACCTGGTTAACTTATCCAGTGATGCTCGTGCCGTCGTCCGGAAGGAAGATCAAGTCACAGCTGGAAGTTCTCTTCTAAATTTTATGAACTTGGCCTCTGGAAATGTAAAAACTGCCTTGGAAAAGCCAGCCAATTTCAAAAGGAACATTAATCACCGAAGATATCTACAAAAACAGCTGAGGAACTATTCCAAGCGGAAGAACGACATAATCCCCAAGAAACCAAAAGACGTTCTTAAACATAAAGCTCACACCTCAGCCGGTGACAAACACGGCATGTCGAGGAATTCCTCAAAACAAGAAGGGAGTTCCAAAAGATCTGAACGGACTGCAGAAGCTGTCAACTTTGAGAAACCTTCGCTGCGGGAAAGAAACCTCCCCCCGTCATTCTGGCAAGAGCCGGTGATTCAAGACGGCACGGAGACCTACATGTACTCGTTGTATCCGTTGCACGCCAGGACCGGGGAATCGGAAGACCCTTACAACCCCGCTTTCGAAACTTTCTTCGAAGGATGGAACGAATGTGTGACACGAGAAATTCCCGCCGAAGAACTGTCGCAAAGTGGATCTGTACCCTCTGTTTCATCGGAAGAAGCCATTTGCGACGATTTCCTGACAGGGGAAGAACTTACGCGAAGTATTGACATTAAAGATCTGTATGTGCCTGAACTTTATATCACGGACAGAAGCCCTCACGAGCCATCTCAGGGCGAAAGCCTTTATCTGGCGCCCATTTCGCCCACACAGTATGTACTAACTCCTACATCCTGCGCGGATCAAGCTTACTTCAATTTTTCTTTTGATCACGACGCATCAGGTTTACCGCCTTTTGCCATGGCTTTTCTAAGCCCGGGCTCCTTAACACCCTATTAGTTTTATACTCGTGTTCACTATTACTACTTAAGCTACTAAAGACAAGTTCTATAAAGGAAATAAGACCAGTTTAGTTCACCCTAGACAAAGACGAGAGCGATGTTGTGAAGCTGTAAAGATTTTTTAAATTCATCATGCAGCTTCCCTTTGAATTTTGCTCTGTAAAAGGTGATTACTAGAAGGAAAGGTATTAGTTCAAACCCAATAACTGTGCCTTAGAACGCAGAATTGAACAATTTTTAAGAGACTTGCACAAAAGTGACATTTGAATGAGAATTGAAATTAGCTGAGTTGAAAAGCCGGGGAAAATATGCTGTATGGAAATTAATGTCATCCACGTACACTCTGTGTTATAAAATTTCAGAGCAACAATAAATGACTCTGTAAAAACACTAACGCTTCTAAAAGGGTGAGTTTTATGTCTTGCTATATGCATATCATACTCTCTAGGTATTCTAGACGATGAAAATTTGATGAAACCAAGTTAGAATTTTTTTATTCTTGCTTTTTAAGTCAAAATAATGGCTGAGTTTACATATTATCTGAATAATCAAATGGCAACAGCCAGTTGAGCGATTTTCCATGGTCATTTTGGGTTCGTTTAGTTGATATCGATAAAGTTCCTGTTAATCTTAAACAGTAAGAGTGCGTCTATACCATTTACTACCGTCTATCTCTCAGTCTCCTTACCCAATTCGGCGACTTCGCTAAAAAATGATTGTTAAGCTCGGCTATTTTTGGAACAATATCGTAGGAAGTATGAGGAAATTCAAATTAGGAAAAATGATAATGTTTCTTGTTTCAACGGAAAGAAAATGGGCGATGTTTTTCCTTCCTGTGCTGTGAGAACTGTCAGGGCATTCGGGCTGAACTGAAACCTCACGGCATAGCTCATTATACAGGTGTTTAATTGTTCTCAACTCCTCCCAGTACGTAAGAAGGCCACATTTTGAGTCATGATAAAAATATCTTAGTTTTGTTTTCTTCTGGACTAAATAAACGTAGTTGCCTTGAAGTCGAAGGTGCGAGCTATAATTGACAGTACGTTTTCTTTGGCATACAGAAGTTGGTGGACTGTTTTATACATTTCGTCCAATTATTGCTCCACTGTGTGCACTATGCAAAGCTAAAAGGGGCCTTATAATGTCCATCCCACGCATTAAGACTTAATTCGTCATTGGAAAAATCTTTCAAACAGTGTGCCTGTTTTCTAATGGAAAGGTTTTGTTTCGTCAATATTGAGGGATTACCGTTTGCAGCCCACTCTTGTTCATCCTCGCCGGTAATTTGTTTATGATCACGGAACGTCTTCCGCTATACATTAGTGCAACAGGAAAATTTAAACATGTCATAGGTTTTATTGTGTCATATATGTATCTTTAGATTTTCTATTGCATAAAGCTGCGCAAATACGGTATGATATTATTGACTTGATATTAGGTATTTCTACAAATAGCACACAACACTACGTGGTGTTTTTTGTTTTATTTTTTTCATACTAAGCGACGAACGTCACTGGCTTCGTGCTACGCGAAATCACTGACCATTGAAGGGACGTTTAATCCACAAAATACAGAATGAATGAGATTTATTGTGGCAGTATAAGCGGTAAATATCGATAAAACGCGGTGAATGAAAACATCAGCATCTCTTCAAACTTAAAAAAAAAATACATGATTTTGCCTAGTACGCATGCGTTGCTGTAAAACGCATGCGTGTCAGTGTTGGATCATCTCTCTCGAAAGAGAAGAAAGCTCTGCTGTCACTCTTTGTCATGAGTTAAATTGGTTCGGAAATGAAGTTTACTTCAGCAAAGCATAGACTACCTGGGTAAAATAGATTAAGACTGCGCACAAACGTGAGAAGAAATCCAAAGTACGAAAGGCAATCAAGCTTCAGGTAACAAAGTTATTTATTATAAACAACAATTCAAGCAACATTAAAACTCGTTACTTATCACCATTCATTCCACTTAATGTTACTTCTAAGAGTTTGGTGGTGTATCATATGATGACAAGACCCCAAGCTATATTTCACGTGATGCACATGCTCACCATCCGTTGGACTTTACCTCAGCTCGCTCATTACACGTGCAACTACGCATGCAAATAAGAACATTTTCTTTTGAAAATTACACAATTAGAGCGATTTAGAAGCCCTTTAAATTAAATACTGAAACAACGTGCTTTAGGAAAGGTGTCGGTTTTCACTCAAAACCTGTTGTTGCCTCAGCACCGATCGATGAATTTATTGTATTTTTTTAATGGATCTTGTCCAGTCTCAAATCAAGAAGTAGTTCATTTTTTAGTAGTTCAAATGTTACACGTTATCTATCATTCCTATTGGAAATTGAAGTATTTAGGCAAACTTATAGTCTAATAAAAAGAACGAATACTGCGAAGTGTTCTCATCTGGCGCTAATAAATGATAATTTTTTACCATGTACTTGAACTAAGGGTTTGTTATTCGAAGCTAAGGTGTAAAAAAAAGTGAAGAAAAGACAGATTACGCTTTCTTCGCTACTGTTGTCTGCCTCTGTTTGGCCATAAAGAGGCGATAAAGAGACCATCTTGGTCAAAAACTATTGAACTGTAAAGAATTGAACACTGCAGAGACCGGTAATGACACTCGCGTTCTTTCTTCTCTTTGTGCCCAATGTTAACATAGCAACGGCAGTGTCAAAATGCTTTTCATATAACCTCCTTCGCGATCTTGCTTTGAACTCAGTGTAGATGCAGCCAGAATTCCACCTATAGTTGTTATGTTTAAAAAAACTATGACTCGGAATTCATTACCCCTAGCTTGAGGAACTATTCTGTCTTAAAATAGTGTTATAAAGCTGTTTATAAAGAAATTGATTCATTTTTTTTTCTCGGTCTTAGGGTCGAAAGATAAACGTAGATGATGTGTACTCTTGCATTAGGTACGCCATTAATAACCAATTCTATTATGTTCTTTCACCCACTGTCATCTCAAACAGCTAAGGGATTAAATGATTATATTTGGTTTTATTATGCTTATAGAAGAGTAAAACCTCGAAGCTAAGAAAAACGGATCTAGTTCTAAAACGCTAATGGCGGTTTCACCATGTAGGACACTGTGCCGGTTACCTGTAGAAGATTTCTAGTCACGCAATAGCTTTCTTTCGAAGCCAACAGCGCCGAATGCGAGAATGTTGTACGTTTCCTTCCAAAAAGCTCGAGTTTCTTATGAAGTTGCTTGACCCATTGCTGAGCGCTAGTTAAAAAAGCAACAAAAGAAAACGTGCTTGAAGATCTTTCCATGCATGGGCGATGAATGAAGCACAAAAGTACCTGTTATACAGACACCGAAATGTGCTCGCCTCAACGTGGCGTCTGTAAAAGAGTAAAATAAAAAAAACCTGCTTGCACTTTAGCTTCTGTTTGCTAACAGAAAGAGGACACTGCGAAAAGAGTGAAACCACGTTGTTTTTACACAGACAAAAGGGTACATTTAAATTGTTGCTCAAACAATGTTTATTTTACTTTCAAGTAAAACTAGGACTACAGACTTGGTTTAAGAACCATTAGACCAATACTTATAGACATGTATTCAACAACGTTTTTATTTTTCGAGATGATTGTCTCCGAGAAAAAGGTTAAAAACGATGTCACAGGTACACGTGCTTTTCTTATCAGCGTGTTTTCCATTTATCACCGTCTACTGTCTCTTTTCTGCCGTCCATACTAAACACTTGAGGCCAACAGTAAACCCACAAATATTGTGATTCAGTAATATCGGGTACACATTTTCCGCTCCACTGTTCACCTCAATTAATACTCTACTTCTAACTGGATGTCTTTAATTACTAAATTACTTTAAATTGGATTGTTTTTTGTTTTGTTTTTTTTCTTGTAAGACAAAGTAAACACTTGCATATGAGACAGGGTCAGTCTCTTTTTTAAAACAATACTACAAAGCAAGAAGTCCTCTAGCCTTAAATCCTTATCAGTTCCATTATCAATTCGGGCGTAATTTTGTGAAGACAATTTAGACTTCCCCCGCAACAACACGTTGGTGGACAGTTTAGCTATGACAAGCTACAAGTGAGCCTGTTTTGGCACTGATAGCTACGCCTACAACTCTATACGAGCAGAGAATGAAATTTCGCGTTGGCTGGGAATTCTGACCGGGGAAGTAATACAGCAGGATTGTTTTGACGGGTTATATTGTTCAGCTGTCAGATAAACTGATAAACTGGAATAGCAATAACACGCCTAATTTATTCACAGAGTGCGAGGTGAACCATGTGTGAGAAGGGGCTACCGTACTTTATTCATAGCTCGGACGCCTGGTTTTGATATCCAGATCAGCAGGAGATTAAGGCTACTCCATTTAGTTATCAATACTGACAGTTATTATACCGCTATATTACCTATAGTCTGACTCTCGAAAGAAAGCATTTAACCATTTAGTGATTCATTGGTTCTCTCAATTACCATGCAAACTCGCCAATTTAGGTATCGTGTGTATCAAAGTTGAAACATACTAGCTTACCAACTGAATAATAGTTAATAAATAAGTGAAAAAGAGAAATAAGTAAATAAGGTATCAACTACGCATCCCAAAATTGTGAAAAATATTGATAACTTCAGCAATAAAACTATGCTCTATTGTGTTATTGATTTATAATTTTTTAATTATCAGCGAGCACCGCGAGATAATTGATATGTATGATGAGCATGGAAAAATTAGGAAGGCCGCGGAGTTCCGGCCTTTATACGAGGGGTCTCTACACTTAAGGACTAAAGCTCCGGTTGCAAACGCGTACGTATTGTCTACGTACCTCTAAATGAATAACCAGTTTCTATTCAAATTCCGTTTGCTGTCTTAAACTAAGATAATGAAACTCGCTCATTGTTTTGCTGATTATTGTTTTATTTTATTTTTTTTTTGGTGAGATAGCATTGATAAAATCATATAAATATCAGTGTTAATGGTCTTGATAATAGAAGGCAAGTCAAGAATTTAAAGAAAAAGACAAAACTTTTAAGTTTCAAAGACAAGTTTCGACAGAACCTACTGCCATCTTCAGTTAATTAATGTACAAAGCGCTGTTAGTTGAATTCATAATAAGTAGAAAAATGCTAATCGTGACAACAAAATGAAGCAACGCGTGAAAGTGTGAGAATTTCAGTAAAGAGTTACAAAGCATGGACCTAACGCTCCACGTCCCGCATTATCCCCGGGACCCGGAGCACGATAGATTCTGTTCTTAAGACTCTTTACATTGTTAAATTTAATTAGATTTTTAGAAGTGAGTTCTTGAAAACAGGGAAAATTACTCAAAACTTCACTGGTAAATTGTTCTCCTGCCATGAGTTTCGTTCTATGTAGTGAAACAAAGACAATCTTTTGCCTGTTGTGAAAGAAGGACAATCTTTTTCCTTGACAATTAACGTTGAACATTGTGACCGCAACAAAACCACCAGTGAGTTTTCAGTTCTATAAACAATCACAAACACTGTTCCCTTTGTTAAACACCGTTTGATTGTCACTAAGTCTATGAAACAGTTTTCCTTGTTCTGTTTGAAACCGTTAGTTGTATGGTCGTCTTTCACCCATCACGTTTTTATATCGTGATTCTTGAACTTCCCTCACTCAGAGCAAGACTTGGGTGGTCATTTATGATAGCAAAGAGAATAAAATTTCGCGGATGCTGGCAAATTGATAGTCTGCTGTAGGTTTCGTTCTATGCAATGAGACAATGGCCTACCTTTAACACAGTTGATAATTGTTGACCACAATGACAATAAAACCACCGAAGTGTCTCTTCAGTGCTATTAATAATCGCGAGATCACTGTTCTCGTAGTAAAACTCCGTTTGTTGGCCACTTAACACCATGTTACAGACTTCGTGACGACGCCTGCAAAACGGTTTTTTTGTTTATGTTATTTAAAACTATTAGTTTTATCACCCAGTACATTTTGTATTTCACAAATGAATTTGATTGAGCTCCTCACATAAGAGTCCATATAATGAAGACGGATCGACACCTAACTATTCGTCCTTAGGGTACTTTTCGCAAATGCCCAAACAGACCTCTTTAAATACATGTTGCGGTGTTTGTGGGTGTATCAGGACACGCTCTGTTGTCCTTTGTTTGTTTTGAATTCATTTTACAAAAATCCTTTGTTTTTATCGTCCCTTAATCGTTTTTCTTTTCGACACTCCGGCGACGGATGAAGTGCTCTTTCTTTCCGCAATACCGCGTGTCATTACCTGTTACCATGTGCTCAGCATAAGGGTTTTGTACAGTGTCTTGTTTTAAGCTTTCTTGTGCCTCAAATTTGCATTCTGGACAATTTTACGAGGTTAGGAGGTGGGTAACCGACGACGCTGAACTAGTTTGGCGACCTCTTACAGTAATTGGGATCGTTTGTTTGTTTTGTTTTGTTTTGTTCTTAGTAGGAAACCCGTTATCACTTTTAGGGATTTGGCTTTGGTTCATCTATGCCGAATGTTGTGTCTTTGTTGTCCCTTTTTACAGCTGGGTAATTAATTTTTGTTTTTATACAAAGTACCGAAATTCAGTGAATAAATCAAGTTTTGACAAATTCTTGAAAGAGATTCACAAGTACCAGTTTGCTATGTAAGAGAGTGGTTCTATTTCACAGAAATAAGTAATGACACATGCTTCTCACCCGAGAAAACAAAATCCTAGTTCTTACGGTAAAAAGAACTGGGAAATGTTTCTCCAAGTTTTTCACTGGTTATTGAATGTCTTTGTCACAAACGTTATTGTTGGTACGCGTATTATACGTTAACAGACGAAAATAAAGCGTTTTAAAGGCTCAGTGAGGCACAGCAGGGGTGCGTTTAAACTTCATTTAGCTCTTGTTTAGAGACAACACGCCTTACATACCTAATTTTATTCTTAACGAGAATGGTTCATTAGTATGATCTAATTTATTCTTTTTAAACCTGTTCAGCACATTACGACGGAAAACACTTTTAAAAGGACTCAAAGACCATAAGCGCCACCATACCTCAGGAAGCTGCTCTCTGCTGGTGCCAGTAATTGTCCGCTAATATAGATGGTAAACAAAAGGCTAAGGCCCAGTTCAGACGCCGAACTTTTCATGAGCCGAACTTAATTCGAATTTGGACCGACCCAAATTATCAAAAGTACACCTGTTGATTGAGACGTCGAACTTAATTCGCCGAACTTTATTTAGTTTAAACCAAAACACATCGAAATGTCAGCGATTTTCAGGCAAAGTAAAAACTGCTTGTAAAATACGTTATAATAAGTTATGCATTAGGTTCGGCTCATGAAAAGTTCGACGTCTGAATCAAAGCCGTTCCAAAGCCGAAATTCCCGGCTGAGCTAGGCGGGAAGAACGGCTGGGCCATTCCAAATTCAATTAGCCGTTCTTAACTGATTCAGAAGCCGAACTTTTCATGTACTTAATTCAATATATTTGGTTCGGCTCATGAAACGTTCGGCGTCTGAACTGGGCCTAAATTATTATTGTTCATTTCTTTTTGGGTAATCTTTCTAGGCGTGGATTTAATGAGCTGGCACAACAATATTGTTCTTTACAAAGTTTTTACAAGTGCGGAAGTCTGACGACAGTGGTAAAACTTCTTCCTTTTCTCTTACAATACTTTATCGTCTTCTTCTGGTACGCTGAAAACTACCACAATTAGCCACATGGCAAACTAACGCCCCATTTACACAAGTCCCTTTAAATCACTTCTGTAGACTAGAAACTGTCTCTCTTCGTATTTCTTCACACTGTACATCATTTGCTGAACACAATCAGGCAACACTGAACAATAATGATAATGAAGAGATGAATACTGACGGGTTACATTGTCATTATATTTCCAAGCAGGGACAGATGGCACTGGACAACTAAGAGATATTCCGTGACCACAGACGCATCGCTAAACTCTTGAACTGACAAGAAAAGCAGTAAAATCGACGAACATAATTCAGTTAAGAAAACTTATACTTCGAACACCAGAATCAAACTGGAGAATTAAAATATTTTATAAGAGAATGAACAGACTTGTGTTCTCTTCCCAAAGACTACTCGTGCCGCTACAAGTTTTGAGTGCTATCAACGCGAGATTAACTTGAAGAGTTGATTGTCTCCTCTTCAATACTAAGGGACTATTCCGTGCGATTCGTCCCTGCAACTAGTCCCCTGAAGAGTTTACACGAAGGGACTGGTCGCAGGGACTTGTCCCACGAACAGTTCACACGAAGCGTTTTGAGGAACAAGTCTCAGGGACTTGTCCTAAAAATTCAAACTGGTTTGAATTTCTGGGACTAGTCGCAAGGAGCAAAGTTGGTCCCTGCGACTAGATTTTGAAGCAGAGACTGCCGGTTCACACGACGGAACTTGTCCCCGCGACTTGTTGCAGGGGCTAGTCCTCTTTAAGAGTTTTATCACTGACAGGGTAACGAGACTACCCTCCTCGGAGACCTAGGGGAAGATAGCCGGGTCAGGAGGCAGTGAATAGAAACGGGCGAAAGCGATGCAAACTTGTAAACTTTTGTTTGTTTTGTTTTCGCACGTTTGGCAGTTGCTCTTGTCCCGCTTATTCTGCTCCTGGGTCTCTGAAAAAACGAGATTACCAAGCGATCAAAAATTTTTAGGATTGTGTTTTAAGGGTTAAAAGGCCTAATTTTAGTTAAAACTATTTTATCGTGGTTCAGTTATTATCTATCCTTTTCGCGCCATAGTGTCGTACTGGGTGCGGGTGTGAATCATCTGGCTTCCTACATCTTAAGTTTTTCAAGCAACTTGTTTTTGTTTGCCCAGAGCCATAACTTTCCAAGAAAACATCACAAAATTATCCAAGCTGGATATTCCGTAAAAAATCGATTCATCCTGCGGAAATGAGTGAATACAAATACTTTTTACTGGCGACTTTACTGGTGCTCTCGATCAAACAATAATTAAGGACTACTTGCATAAAAGTAAAATTTATTTCTTAAGGAAAGAAGGGAAATTTAATTCTTTTCGTGCACCAACACATGGTCGCTGCGACTTAACATCAGTGACACATATAAATAAATACCCGTTACTAGTTTTTAGCTGTTTTCGCAATTGCTTTGCTTGCACATTTTTGCGTAGCAGCGAGTTTACGAGCGTTGTGATAAAGCCGCGTTAAACTTAATCAAACAATTTATAGTCACAAAACAGATGCTCGTTTTTTGCCTGTGTACGAAGCTTGCCGAACGCTTTGCCCTTGCACAGCACCCATTCCTGCAACTAAATCACCTTCCCTACTTTTCTTAGGAGTTGCTTAAATAGCGCACTCTTTCTCGCAACATTTACGAATGTTATTGTGTGTGTGTTTTGGTTTTGCGTTTGGGTTTATCTATAGTTGGTTCTATAAATCTCATCCACCATAATCATGCTATAACCACTATCTGTAAATATGTATGAGGTCAATCAGGTAGTAAACAAAAATTGATCTTGCATGTACGGCTTCAGCAGGCTTCTTGACTAGCTCTGGGATTAATTTGCTTTTACAGTATATAGCCTGCGTAACAAGTAGTTCCCACGTGAGTGAAGGAATGAATGAATTTTGAAATTTAAAACTCTAGTATTATAAAACTTTGTAAAAAATATTTTCTTCAAACCAAGGAAACTAAAGCTTTTTGCTGTTGTTATTGTTTGTTTGTTTGTTTTTTTGCCCAAAATGTTCCCACGAACACTTCTTTTTGTCAAACTTGCCATGGCAGTAAGGTAAAGATCAACTTTTGCTAGAAAGACGAAAAAAGTGGCAGGTCACCGTGGTCATTTTGGAGGTAAGGCGCATTGAAGACCATGCGATATTTCGATATTTCAAGTCGATCTTAGCTCACAACAAGCAACAATAAAAGAACCTACATTAGTAAAATTTAGATGAGGTAAACGTATTCAATGCATCACAACTATCTGTTAAGTAAACTTTTCAGCTGATGCCGTTCTTTGAGATAGAATAACCTTAGCAAGAATACATATTAGTCATGCCCATCGACATTTGAAGAAAACTTCAGTCCCTCTAGAGCAGAAAAAGCGAAATATTTTAAACTTCTCACGTACAGATTTTTTTTTGTTTTTGTTAAAATAGAGAAAATCCCGAAAGGAAGTGATCTATGAATTGAAAAGAGGGGGTCACCGACCATTTCAGAGAAGAAATTACGGGTGAAGTTAGCGTACCCTGTGCCAGGCCCTATACTAGCTTATATTTCTTCCTCAGCGAGCGCGCTTGTTGTATGGTTTCGAGCGTCAAAGCCGTGCTAAAACTTAATCAATCTATTTAAAGCCAGAAAATAGGTCCTGTTTTCTTTGCCTCTGTACGAAGCATGTCAAAAGCTCCCTCCTAGTACAGCACCCATGTAATAGAGCCGAACGATTTCTCACCAGACTTCTGGCCGCGCGAAAATCGAGGCGACAGTCAAAACGCCTAGTGCGCAGGCTACTTCTAGTATTACTATTGTTCTTCTTAAAATTTGACCAAAGCTTAATGGCCTCGTCTGTACCAGAACGATTTCTCAGGAAACTTCAGGGTTTCCATCACCATCCGGGTAGGCTTCCTCTCCTACTGTGATTAAACAACTGACGCACGGAGCTCAGGAATCCATTGTTACCCGAAGACCCCTGGCTTTTTTGCCGGGTCTTTTTCGTGAATCTGACCTGGAAGACCATATTGAAAAACACGATTTGAACATTTCTGTTGGTCAGAGCAGAAGTCTCATAATACGAGCAGGCAAACTCGCTAGCCGTCTCTCTGGCTTCCTCTTTGCTGACACTTCTTCCTCGCCGGAGATCTTTTTTATTTCCCACCAGTATAACGGGCACCTGGCATTCTCCTTCCGGCTTTCTGACCTCCTTGATGAGTTTGATCATTTGCCTCGCCACCTCAAAGCTGTAATGATCGTTAATCGAGTACACCACAATAAATCCCTCGCCATTCCTTATATAAGAAGCTTCGGCCTGTATAATAGAGAAAAAAAAAAAATTAATTTTCAGACTGCACCAGAATAGTTTTTGCAATCAACTTTTCCCGTCTGTTCGTCCTATTTGCAAATCTCTGTCAATGTACTCAGAGAGTTTGCACGACTTCGAGTTGTCCGATCAAATTTTACAATGACTAAAAGAATTCTGAAGCGCTCTTTGGTCGAAGAATTATGTACGAAGTGACTGTAGACCACAAAAATGACT
Source organism: Orbicella franksi (assembly GCF_964199315.1). NCBI lineage: Eukaryota > Metazoa > Cnidaria > Anthozoa > Scleractinia > Merulinidae > Orbicella > Orbicella franksi. Next base: position 17,254,233 of record NC_138150.1, on the reverse strand, counting down.
TAACTTGTAACGTAGCACAAGAAAATTTTCCGAGAACGAAAACTGAAACCGGCGAGTTTGGAAATGTGAACTGGGAAATTTCGACCGAGATTTCCAACGAACTCGTCAGCATATTTACTAGTAAATCTCATCAGCAAGTTTCCAACGAATTCGTCAGCATATTTAAGTTTCACCAGCAGGACCAGCAAGAGTAAAACTAAAGGACAAAACTAAAACTATGGAAATCATCATTTGTAACCTATGAAACTCGGTGGTTTCGAAGTATACGTAAATCCCTGATTTGCCTGTCCGAACTGCGGTGAACAAATAGATTCCATGTTGCCGTGCATCTGTTCAGTAATATATCACAGATGACGCCAAAATGTGGCAAGAGCAAATAAGTGGCACACGGGGCGATAGCCGAGTGTGTCACTGATGTTCTTACCACATTTTGACGTCTTCCGTGATTTATTACTGAACAGACGCACGGTAACATGGAATCTATCTGTTTTGTATAATAAAGAAGCATTAAAATGTTAATGACGTCATATACGGGTCTCTCTTCCATGATCCAACAGACCATAAGTAAGAACCAATCAAAATGCGAGAATATAACAACGTATAATAGACACCACCCAACGCATCTCCTAAAGGGACACTCGGTCGTTCATCTTATTTCGATCGTAAGCTAAGAGAAACCACTTGGCTTTGTGTTAGTAAAAGTGGTATATAATTCTAGTAGCACTGCTCTTTTTCTGGGCAAATTAAGCTAAAATTATGTTACTTTTTTTTAAATTGCACTCTTTATAAACATGGCAAATAAGTCCAAAATAAATTTTTCTTTCATTAGAAGACGTTTATTCTTGTTAGCTGGTAATTGTAGCTTGTTCTGACCCGTCAATTCTCTGACAGAGATGCAATATTTCTACTAATTTTCGCTCGAATCAGCTGGCGTGCTTGACGCCATTTTGTAGCCTTGCCTATGAGAGGTAATGGGAACGACTTGGTATATAATGGGACTTCCGGTAGGCCCCAGTCCCCGGGCTCAGTAAACTTGAAATACTGGTGCTAAAACATCGAACAACGTTAAAGTGTGTTTGGGAGTCCACGCGCCTGTCAAAATATACGGATCATACTAGCAGTGGTGAAAATAATACTAGTCTTCTCAAATTTTGGCAAACATGCTAGCACAATCTATAACAGCCTAGAAACCACTTATGGGAGTTTAGACAGTTTTTAGGAAAACCTTCTTCACTTATATATAAACCACAAATCAACAAAAATTCTCTAAAAGAAATCGAGCAACATTTTATCACTGAAAAGCATTGCATGCTACACTGATCTTGGTGACAAATCTGGAGGTGTTAACATTTTCGCTATCTCAAAGGATCTCCGATTTACAATCGCATTTCATCTTGAGCTATCGGCAAAATTATCTGTAAACTGAACCCCTTGGTCGGCAAAACATGCTGTTTACTTTTCTTGTTCGCACTCAAAGGCAAAACATTTTAAAACAATCAACTAAAGGATCAAAGAAGATGCGACTTAGCTGCTTACATTGCCAGCAGTGTCCAGAATATCCAGCGAAACGGTGCTGTCTCCAATGGGCACGGCTTTCTCATACACCATCTCTAAAGAAAGAACAAATTTGGGTGGTTTGCAACTGGAGGAAGTTCAGTCACGCATGCATTGAGTGCTATGCGTTGAGGGGGGGGGGAGGGGGTAGGTCCATATATTGGCTATATGGGTATGTGCCGCAGGATAGGGTAGGGTTTTTGAGGTTCCCAATCTTTAAATAGGGTACGTGTATCAGTTTTGCCCTTAGGGTACTTAAATTGCATCAGCTAAATTCCAGTGGGTAAATGCCCAGCCAAACGAAAACCAAATTCTCTGCTTGATGCTAAGCTTCCATTGTTACAGAACAGAAAAAAAAGCTGCCCCCCTCCCCCCTACACGCCATTTTTAGCTTTGTTTTTCCCTTGAACAGGGCGTTATTTTTCGGGTTTGTCCAGAGGGTATCAATTTGCGTTTGCTTCATCCTTAAATAAGGTCAGGGTTTAAGACCCTTCGCGGCACACACCTATCCGAAATTTACAGGAGTACCCCCGTGCTATGTCAGCAAATTGACGCCCCATGTGCACAATTAGAGCCGCAAACAGGTCTTTGAAATCAGTGTTTTCATTAAACAACAACAAAAAAGGCGGTACTTAGCAGATATAAAGGCATGATTTATGGACGAAACTCAAACCAGCGGCATAATCGGAACTTCAACCTCAACGTGATCAGCGGAAAGATCAACTCGTCACTCGCATCGACTCTGCGAGGACTAATGAGATTTTATTAAGTATCCATATACAGTTGAAAAACTTACTGAAAGATTTAACACTCGACGTTCCGACGTTTCAAAAGATATACAATTGAACCTCGCTATTTCGAATTCTCAGGGGAAAACAAAAACTGTTCGAAGGAATTGGGATAGAACTCTTTATATGCTTGGACCAAGCGCAAGTTGTAACACAGAAAACACTGAATCGAAAGTACATTAAAATTACAATACAAAGCGATTTACTTTTAAACAATTGTTTGATCGCATCAAACAACCGCATTTACTAGATGAGCACAAATCCTTTTAGAACTAGATGGATTTTCAAGTTGCTACCAGCATTGTTGTCATTATTAAGCTCTGCGCGCGCCACTACACGTGTAAACTAGCTGCTAAAGAAATCATCACTCCAAAGCTATTTTGTACATAAACCTGGCGGGAATTAAATCAACCGACACCAACTTATCCCGGTTTTCCGGCTGTCGCGTCAAAGGAGTGCTCACAGGTTTATTTGGAGTGTTTTAAATAAACTTCTTCCTTACCCAGTGTAGGATCATATTCATTAAGAAATCGACCAGTCACGAAGCGAACCACTAAAGCTGAAAAACAAAGCAGAGAAAAATATGTCAGTCGCATTAATCGTTGATCAAACAAAACGCTTTATGAAAGATTTACTAAAGCCGACAAATTATATACATTCTGATAACAGATCTAGAGTAACGTATCTATACCTTCCAATGCAGGGGAGAAGTTAAGGCGAGGAAAAATATCTATATCAACTTTCCTGAGAGAAAAGGTTCAAGTGGAATCCCTTGAGAAATCTAGGACATAAGCCAATAACTGATTTTGCACGAGATATATGGATTACGTAAGTTTACGTTCCGTGTGATGTTATGAAGGGCAGCAGCTCTATGCTGTTAATTCTCAAAACCCTTCAACAGTCACGCGCGGTATGGTTTAATCTGCGGTTAATCTGTTGATTCGTCTCAAATGTTGCATAAAACCGGATTCCCTTCTTGAGGGGCCAAGGCAAAAAAAAAGCGAACAATCGACTGCACACTGACTGATCTAATCACCAAGTTGCATTTGACAGCACTGAACATTACAACACAGTTATCTCAATAGTCTGATACCTGTCTTGCCTACTCCTCCCGCTCCCAACATCACTATAGAGTGTTTCTCGTTGCGGCCTCCCCCCTCAGTGTCTCTACTCCCAGACTTCAGCTTGCCACCCAATAAACTTGGTCGTTTCTTCAGAGACTGAAAGTCTAACTTGGCTGGACTAAGGTCGTCATTAGCGCAGCTGAAGCTGTTGCTCCGACTATAATTTGGCTTTTTATCGGCGGAGTACTGGACAAGACCGAGACTTCCTCTTCGTGGAAGTTGGCCTTGAGCTCGCTGTTGTGGTGGCGTAAAAGTTCGTGGCGGGCGCATCGAAGACGCTCCATGAAACACTCGCGATGGAGCCGTGTTTTCTCGTCTTAGCGACATGAAGTATTTACTCCCACTTCATCATCTAATTAAACGCCATGGAGTCTGAGCTCGCTGATGTGCACCCAAAAGTTCGTGTGCTACGGTAAAGGCCTCGTCTCTTTGCTGCGCAAAAGTAGATGGGGTTAGAGGTTTTCGGGAAAGTGTCAGCCAATATATAGATCATATTGTTCAATTTGACAGGCGTTTTATTGTCATCCTTCCTTAGAATAACAAAGGACACTTTTGCGCATTCCATTTTGCGACACAATATGGAAAATGCAAATGTCAAAACAGTGCTATCCATTGCAGGGCTTAAAGACCGACCACTTTGCTTGTCATGATGTGCATGATGGATTTTACGAAAGGTCACGACTTTTACTGAATTCTCAGTGAAAGAACTCGTAATCCAAAAATATCTCAAAAGTACAAAAGCGTGTAGCTTTCATTTCTCCTGCTTTGGAAATGCGCATCATTTCCATTCTTGATTGTAATTATGCTTTGCGTTTGTTCCTAAGACAATGATGGACTTAACGGATATGTGGTAATGGAGAACAACAAATACACTATTAGGAAGCAACTTTAGAGACAATAAAAGGTACATTTAAGAGGAGTAAAATATGCAAAGAAACTACTGTTAGCGATCATTCTTTTAAAGAAAATGAAACTATTAGTTAAATGGACTTTGAATTAGGAGATCTTTTCAAAAGCAATGATCCTTTGGTCAGTCGCGAAAGCAAGTCCATCGAGTCAGTATTCAACAGAAAACGACGAAAAAAGTACGCATATATTCGTTCAAAAGCCGTTTAAATTGCATTTTGATATCTTTTTGTTACACTGTTAAGACAAATTAGCAGACATCGTGTGTATTTTTGGCTTCCGTGCTTTCAATCGGCCAATTGTGTTACTTCCGGTGTCCCAGAGGCTTTAATGAAGTTATAATTGTTCATACAAAGTATTGACATAGTAAGCTAATTACGCTGGTTTGATGGCCTTTCCGCTACGGTTAATTGCGCTGACACAGCAACTACCTTCAAGTCTTTTAAAACGTTAGTACAGTACGTCCAAATCAGAAGTTCGTTATCATATGTACACAAGGCGACCCGACCCATCGAGTTACCGGCTTGAGCACGTCCTCCTCGAGCTAAACTAGAGGGCGGCACCAAACTGAGAAAATAATCAGGCTTAAATAATGTATAGCTATAAGTGTAAAGCAAAAACGCTAAAATTGCAGTCAGGGATGGAAATCAGTTAAGTGTAATGCATCTATGCTACGAGTTCTGATATGAGTACTACCTTGTTTTTATGCGTTAACACTCCACGGGCATTTCCTTGAGGAGGAAGCATCGGCGGAAAAAAAAAAAAGCAGTTACTAGTATTATTTTAGTTTCTCTTTCGCTGCCAGACCTGCCACATCACAACCTATGTGATAATTTGTCATTAGTACTACGTAGTCTTTCACGAGGCCTAAATAAACTCAGTTACTAGCGGATTCCAGGTCGTGACCGTCTTTTGCGGAAGACAGATGCATTTAGAAAGTTTCCCCGGGGGGTACTCCCCTATATGGGCTATATTGGTATGTGCGGCCCCTAAGGGTAGGGTTTCTCAGCTGTTTTGGTCATAAATAGGGTATCGATTTTGGCCATTTTGGTTATAAATAGGGTGTAGTTTTAGCACTCCTGCACTCTAGTCTTGAATTGGGTATGTTTCTTAAAAGAAGCTACTTTTTCACTATTATCAATAACACCGTCATCAAAAGCCCTTCATAACTTATGTTTAGGGCAAATGTGTCAGCAGCAACGGTCATAAATAGGCTATCGAATTTTTGGTCAGGTCATAAATAGGGTACCAAAAAACCCAGATTTTGGCCATAAATAGGGTAAGAGTTTTGAGAAGTGAGCCGCACACCCCCACCCAACTTTTCTGGAAGTATCCCCCCGGGAAAGTTTCTATACTCAGGACTCTTTTGAACTGAATGTTTTGAATAAGGTCTTCGTTTCATAAGAGATGTAAGAACAGATCTATCTCGCCAGAGGAGGTTTCACTCCTCAAATTTGGGTCGTAAAGTGACTGAGTTATCGGATAATTTGCTGCTTATCCGTGTCGATTACTGAAGTACGTGCAGACGACGTGACAACTTATGGTCAGCATGCGGTATTAACCCTCTTACTCCAAACAAGTTTAACAGGAGTTTACCTGGAATTTACTGCGAGTTCTCAGTCAGATCGCACGTGACGAGACATGCGCTTCTCGCTCCACGTAGGGAATAAAAGGGAGATTACATTTTTTTGTACAGTTACAATTTTTCGAACGATACCGAAGTTGGCTTGCTTTGAGCCTTTGAATGGAGTGCTCAGCCTGTCGATTGGGCTGATGAACTGACAGTGAAAATTCCGCTATTGAACAGTGATTATTTTCTGCCTTGTTAGCTTTTTAGCACCCATCCTGTCATGATTTAATGTTAATTCTTAAGTGGCCTGTCATAAAAGGCGCTAAGACGATTCAAAAAACGGATATTTCTGTCAGCTACTCATGCAACCATTTAGGATAAAGGCAGCATGAATTTTTCAGTGGTCGCTTGACTTTATCAGGAAAAAGTGCTTCAATCAGGTACGATGATATTTATACTGATTAGGTTTTGATTTACCCTAAGCATCACTTTTTCCACACTGAGTACAATCGTTCATCGAGTCACGTACTTGTTACGGACTCGGCATCTCATAAGTATTTTTTGTCAACACCACAAAAGAAACTATCTCTAGTCATGCAACTTTTAGCCGTAATTGCCTCAGTTACACCTCGCTCAAATCGTGTATCATGTGTAAAATTTCAACTATCTACTTCACTAAACCTTTGTTTCAACTGATCAAGCCAAATTGAGGAAGAGAAGTACTAACTATCTGATAATGAAAATGTTATGAGACTCAACGTAATTCGCGCAACACGAAGTACTAGCAAGTAAGAAAGAGGAGTTAAAACAACTCTATCTCAAGTTAGAAACGTCTTTGAGTACCTACTGTAACAGAATGGCAGGCGAAGATCTTGTCAGGAAACGAGGTTGAAGCCGATAGCTACTGTAACCGTGAATAATGATCAATACAAGATTGTACATTATCTTTGTACTGTCTGTTGTCCCTTTCTTTTGAGAGGCCAAACTGGCAGGTTTGTCTTTAGGCGTCATTTAGACTGAAGTCTTTAAGCTTCGTATTTCCGTATTTAATGCTCTGTGTACATAACTTTAATTCCCTTGTGTTACAGTTTCCAGCCCAAAACAATTTAGGCCAGCCTGATATGACATTTACACGGCTTTTGATTTTTTTTCCATTAGTGAAAGAAACGTTCTACAAAAGAATCTGTATTCGAACCAATATTTTTATGTCTGCCCAGTGCAAAAAAAGGCGAAATATGTTGTTTCAGCTGTGTGTACGTATTGACTTTTTGATCAATATATACATACAAGATGTACAAGGAATCCAAAGTATTTCAGTTGATCTTCATTTTAAGGACAGGTCGTCACTTTGAGATCCTTCACTCAGATTTTGTTAAGCAGATCTGCACAATGTGAAGCTGTATTCGCTTTTGCGCAGTCCATGCATTCTTGACCTGAGTGTTTTGCTTATGATTCGATTATTTCATGATTCAATGAGCATGAGAAATCAGCAAACCACCTTGGTGTTCTCTTCCGCATTCTAGGTACGATTATTTTCATTAATCTTGTTGTTACTTTTTGCGATATGATACAAGCGTATATAATACGTGATGAATTTTCTGGCACAGGACCCTACTCCCCTCCTCTTGGCCTCCTCTCCCCCCTCCTCCCAGGGCTACGGGTTCAATTTAAAAGAGAAAGAGAAAGGGATCTGGAAAAGAGGTTGAGCTGAATATAGTATTTGGTAAGATATCGCATCGTGAATTTTCTGTTGAATTGTAAAGTTGGTTTAGTTACCGTGAAATAAACTGTCTAAAAGGCAATCACAGAGATGAGTACACCAAAGTCTTTTCCTTCACTTACTGTGATGATTCGCTTTAGCGCATAGGGCGCTAGTTTACTTCAGCTCAAAGGAGGGCGCGTATTGGAGAGCGGACGCTTACCAGGGACGGAGCACATATTCCTTTTTGAACATTATACTGATCTGACTGTGATCAAGAGACAGATATTTTAACTCAAGACGGGCTGCAGCCAAAGGGGTTCTTATAGTAATGTTCAGAGAAGAAAGCAGACTTCTAATCGCTCTTTTCTATGTCATTGCCTTGAATGTCACTTTCGCTGATAGAGCGCTTAAAAAATTATAGGGAAGGTGAGGGGTGATTATTAAAAAAACGCACTCGAGGGGAAGGGCTTATTTGAAAGGGTATCGCCGGCTAAATCGAGTCATTAGACACTCATTAAGGTAGTTTGTACCTGGCCATTTAAGGTCTTATCTTGGATCAGGATCGAGGTGTCCCGGGGGCAGGTGTTGAATTTTGGATTCGATAAATTGAAAATTTGAACACTTCATCCCTCTCTAAAGACCCACTGATTTACTATTGAGCTATTCTGTAGATGGCCGAGATATTTTTGACGTTGCGGAAAGAATGGTAGGCACAGTGAATTGCTCTCCCTTTTTCGTGTAGGTGCAGGTCATGTTATAAGTGAACAACTCTTTTAACTCTTTCACCACGTTCAACTAAATCTATATAGAAGACTAGAAGACCTCAAAATTCTTTTTGACATTTCAATTGAGGTGCAGATGTGACACAACAAAAGCGCATTGGCAGCGACGGCTCAATAACAAAACCTGAAATTGTGATCCGGAGTCCAGCACACAGACAATTAGGACACAGCACTCAAATGGATATGTGAACAAAAGTATCCGGTATTCCCGCAGATCAAAATAATTAAAAAGCGACAGAGCCGGTGACGAATATTGCTACTGAACACTAGTGTCGCACTCTTTTCTCGAAATATATAATGCCTTTCGCAATCGTGTAAATTGAGCGTATTTCCTCGCAAACCCGGATAGAATTTTACAACTGAATCGCAACTGAAACGATTTCGATTTTGCTCTCGGTCCCTCAACATCCACTTATTCCTGTACCCTGCAAGCATGGACAGGGAGACGGTGGTTGGGGGCTTTTTCACCGCCCTCGCGTGAAATTGTGACGTCATTTTCGCTAATCCGAAGATCATCTTGATGTCACGTCGTAAAATCGATTCCGTTCTCGAATGACTATTTACCTTGTACAACCGCTAAATGATCAGTGTATTTTCTCTGGATTTAAATTCCTGTACTGCTTCTATGTCTCGCCCGTTTTAAGAATGCACTAAGGGAAAGCATTGCTGTGGCTTTGTTTGGAAGAATGCAGTGAAATGTGGACCCTATTTGTTGAAGAGAATTGACCACTGTGAACAGGCCCGCGAACCAGCTGCTCTCAAAGTGGTTGAATAAGACAGTCGCCTGTGGACACATAGACATTTAATGTCATGGCTAAAGATCAGGAATTACTCCAGGCGGTTAAATCCAACGACCTTAATGCCTTCAGGAAGGTAGCGGCAAAAATAAAAGCGGCCAAATCAAGTGAGTACTTCTATCTTGATCAATTATACAAACATTTGAAAGAAGTTTGGTAATATTCCGGAAAACTTTCCCTTTTACGTGAGTCTTTCATTATGTAATGTGGGTTGCAAGTCTGGTTTATAGTAAGGGTTTAGCAAAACAATTTTAATAATCGTTTAGTGTGACATTCGCATTTGAAAATATGAACTTAGTCGCGTTGTGAAGGTATATGAAAGCCTGGTTTGTTTCGCAAGATGTCTCGTGCGCGTATATGAAAGGTGTTGAGAGATGTGCATTCGCCATCACTGAATCTAAGCTAATACATTGTCTGTTTGTCAATCTTTTTGAAAGAACAACTTGTTGGCCCTCATAAGGAATGAAAACCACAAGAATTATTTGTTCAAATTTAAACTAGTTTAGCTTTGTCAATTGGAAAATGTAATGGCGATCTCCAACTCATGTTTATTGTTTCAGCAATGTGCTAATACGATTCAGGAAGATATTGAGTCCGGATATTGTATGCATGCTGTACTCGTTTACTCTGATAACATTTCACGTGACGATTTTAAAAACGCTTTTGGTTGGTCAATTATATATGTATCTATTATATATCTTTGTGAAGTCAAGTGTTGGAAGAGATATTTTGGTGAGATTGCCAAAACCCATAACTAGGCACTTTCTTGATATCATAAATTGGATAATAAATTATCTCGCTAAAATTCAAATATTTAGAAAAATTCACTCATCGATTTGTCACTAGTTATATTAGAGATACACTAATTTACCCATTACCTGCTAATTTATTTATTTAGGGAATCCCTCAGCTAACAACTATTTTATGTCAGGAACAGTTTGCTTTGTGACTTTTCGAGATGTTTTAATTTAGACGTAGCTGTATGCACAAGGGAGATAATTTCCTACTGTTTGATTGTTTTAACAAGACAATGTGACCAAACTTAATAATTAAAATTGAGGAAACCCTGCCTATTTGTTTTGGGTCTAACTCAAATTAACCCTTTTAGTTCTTAGATTACCCAAGTTAATCATAATTTTGTGATTGCTTTCAATAATGAAAATATTGCTGTCTTTATTGTAGACAGCTGTCTGCATTATTTTACAATATGGTATTTGATGTATATTTGCTTTTCATACTTATTTAAATATTTCTTAATTTCTTTCAGCCAAAAATGTACCTGTTTTGAATTGTTTGACCTGTTGAAAAATTAAATAATAATAAAAAAAAGAATCAATGTTTTCCTGAACATAATGGTTTTTTTAAAATTTATAGAGGTGGAATAAAATTGCCACAAGTCTGGGAGACTGATTGTATTAGCATATCAGGTGTTAAATTTATTTAGGTCAATGATATTTCTTAGTCAATAATCTATGCATATCATTTTTCTAAACCCTACAGTAATTACTGTATTAAGTAAAAAGGCAAATAAACAGAATGAAGACTTATATCGTTTCAGTCAAATCCCATTTTAGGTTCAGTTATTTCCAAAATTAGGCGGCACACCATCCCATGTACAATATATAACAACATTACTAAAACACTGTCCTGTTTGGGAAATAATACAATGTATAACACTGGATAATACTTTTAAATATTATAGTCCTTGGAATTTTTGCTATTTACTTACTTACCAAAATGGACAGTATATTGTGTTGCCTGTTGTGGATTTGTAATGTTTTCTTAATTGTCTGGAAATACTTACTAATTTTTAATCTTTGTGTTTAGAAAAAGGTGGCAAGAAATACAATGTCAACATACAAGACGATGATGGGTAAAGCCTCTTTTATTGTTTCTGTCAGCTGAATTACATTACAATACTTGCAAAATATTTTGGGCAATTTTAATTTCAGAGTGTCGGTAAATAAAACTGTCAAAATTTTTTTTCTGCCTGAAATTTTTTAAGTGTCCAAAATTCTAAGCTGCTGAAATACAAAACTTTTAAGTAGCTCCAAAACTCTTACTGGTAGTTTCCTTTATGGAATAAACTCTAACTGAGACACTGCTTGAGACCCCAAAAAATTAAAACATTCTCCACTGATGGATAACATGTACACTGTAATCTCTATCAGTAATAATCAAGATCCCTATACAAGGAGAGATATCTGAGACCTTCCCCAAATCTGGGCCAGTAGGAATTTTTTGGCTCCAACTTTGATATCTACTGTATTTCATGTGGTACAGAATAAGCAACTCCACAGATGGTACCTTTTGTCTCAGAAATTATATTCTTGTTTTCTTCAGTGTTTAATTTAAATTTTGCTTGAACTTTTGGGATTACTGGCAGAAAATAAGGTTCTCAAAAATGATGGTGGATTTGAACTTCTGGCCCTATATGGGGATGTTTTGGCACATGACTTGGTCCACCCAAGCGTGCGTGACAAATAGATTCCCACCACATTCTCTTGATAAAGTTGCTATGACAGGGTCGAAAGCTTGTGATCGCTAAAACATTGACTCTGCTTCGGTATGTTGTCACTGATAATGTCTACTACAGAGTCTAGAAACAACATCTTTACTCCCTTTTTTTTTAGTTAATGTCGGGTACTGAATTAATACCTGATTCAAATAAATACCTGTGGAATTTAATTGTGAAAATACTGTAAACTTGTATGTTTTATTCAATTTTTGTGTGGTGTGATTTTTTTCAATGTCAATTCTTTTTCTGTTGACAGTTTTACAGCTACCCATCATGCCTCTCTCACTGGCAGTAGTGAAGTTGTTATGGGACTCATTGAGTTGGAGTGTGACGTCAATGCTAAAGATAAGAAAGGTGACTTTTGTGCTTATTACAGACTGAGAAAATATCTTAATTGTGATGACCAAGAGCAAGCAAATTTATCGTAAAGTATTAATTTGCATTGCAATGCAAATTAATACAGGTGCAACTTTCCAAATAAGAGATGGGTCTTAGGTGAATGGCCCCATGGTCACAGCTACTTCCTGGTCACATGAGTCCATTTCCTTTTACTTTCGGCTGACAAGAGAAACATGCAGAGTACTGAGAAGACTGTCTAGAGTGAATTATCAAGAAGACGTTTAAAGGGAAGAAAACATCTCTTTTCTATGTCTGTCTGAACCAGTTTTAAAAGCAGAACAGCAGAAAGGGAGAATTTTAACTTAATTGTTTTTGCACCACAAGAACCAGAAGCCCAGTGAAAATCGTGGAACTACTGATAATAGGTTCTTAAAGGAACCAAACAGACATGACCATACAAGAATTGATGTATTAGAAGGTCAATTGATTAATACAAAAGATAATTTGAACTGATTTGCGTGTTTTTGTCTCTCCCAAATGTTATTATGAAAGGGCACCATAAAACATCAAAGTTCTTGAAATTTCCAGGGGGAGTTCCCAAGGCCTTCCCTCCCTGAACCACCTCTTCTACCACTAACTACACCAGGTTGGCAATACCCATCTTTGGGGACCTGCCTGATAAATTGTGTCCCTTTGCTCTAAAAACTTAGATGGAACACTGAGGTGCATCTATAATTTTCTCAGTGTTACAACAAAGGAGTGACAATATGAATGCTCGGGGGATTAAGAATTTACGCTACTCGGTGTTTGAAATTTTATTTCAAATTGAACTCGCCTTTGAGTTTGTGACATTTTGACTGGATTTAAAAACACAAAAAAATTATTACCAATACAAGTTACATGTAACAAGACAAATGTTTAAATATTTCAATGTACACTATTTGATGTATAATTGGAATTAAGCAGAGGAGCACTGGCTTGCTGGTATTTCTTGTTTCAAATTTCTTTTTTTTTTCCAAAATTTTAACCTAGGAAATCAGTGTTATTGCAGTCACCACAAAAATAAAACAACAAAATTCAAAAACTGCCATTCTTACATTTGCATGTAGGTTGTGCAGAAGAGTTTCATGTAGAGTATGAAACCTTGACTTTCTAGTGTAAGTTTCTAACATATTATTTTCAGTTTTCAGTTTGCAATATTTTGCCCTTCAGTTATAAGTGGCATGATAAGTAAATAGGAATAGTTAGTTAAGGAACTTATTTTAATAATTAACTTTTATATCAACACTGCCTTTATAGGGATGTCCCCCTTACATTTAGCTGCTTGGTCAGGAAAGGTTGAAGTAGCTCGGTTGTTAGTGGAGACTGGAGCTGAAGTGGATACCTGCTCAAACGATGGAGAGACTCCTCTTATTTTAGCTTGTCAACATGGCAACTCTGATGTGGTATGTTGAAAGGATGGTACTAAATTAAACTTCTGTAGTATTATTTGCAAATAAAGGATAATGAATGGTCTTCCTCTTTATAGGTAGGTAGGTATTCTTTATTTATTCACAGTATCAATTCACATCACACGCGTTCTTCCATCGAGCCGTGCTTACTTACCTAATTAAATTAAGGTGGTTTACTACTGTTTTGAGGATGTAAAAGAGCCCAGCTCAATACTCTTTTGTTAAATGCTCCAAAAATGTTTCTTTCTCTAAAATACTTTTGGTTCAAGTCTTTAACCATCATATGCAACACTTAAAATACAAATGTTTACAGGTAGCCAAAATGAACTACAAATGCTTATGAGAAGAGTGGACACTAGTAGTTTTAAATTATAAATGTTTTTCCCAAAATTTACCCAGGAATCAAAATTTTGGGAATTAGGCATTGATTCTGATTAAACATTCCCACAAACTGAAATAAGAATCTGCGATACAGATTTTGAGGTATTTTTAGAATAGGCAAAATTTCACATTTTCATAGTTTGCCAAAAATCAGACTTGCAGATTTTTATTTTATCTTGCATGAATTAACAACATACTGTATAGCCTGTGCACACACACATGCCTATGATGCTATTTCGTTTAAGAAACATGTAGAATGTTTCTATTGAGTTATAGAAACACGAGTGGGAGTAATTGGGAGAACGAGAAATGCTGTGGGAACACGAGCTGTAGGTGAGTATTTCCACAGCTTTTTTGAGTTCTCCTAAACTTTCACAAGTGTTTCTATAACTCGATAGAAACATGGAGAACATGTTTTCTATTTCTTTTAGAAAACACTGTGACGAAAAAAAGGGAAACAACTTGTTTACTTTGATCATCAAAATGTAAATTCTCTTTGCTCGCGCCATCATTACGGCAACAGCTCATGCTAGTTCTGTGTTTCTATCAAGTTATAGAAACACGATTTTTAACCAGTCAGGGCACATATTTTCTTAAGGCTGTTTTCAAAAATATTTTGTTATATCTTCATTTGCAGGCAGATGTACTTCTAGACAGGAATTGTAGTTCCCTGACTGTAAATAACAAAGGAGAGACTGCTCTGGACCTTGCTTGCAGATACGGACATGTACATGTATGTAGCATGGTGACATTATTTTACTCTTATATGAATTGAAACAGGGTCTTTTGCTGGTTGATAAATTCACGAGCCAAATTTCATGACATCCTCTAAATTCTCCAAATTTTGAACATCCATTCTGGATTGATCAACATGGGAAAGTTACAACCCTGGCAATATGAAAATGAAGCAGACTACATGTGAGGGCCTCTCAGGGGGTAGCATGTTCTCCAGGCTTTTAGCCGGATTGGCATCTAGGCATCCTTTGGACGGCCAATTTTTAAGGAAAATTGTTTTATTTTTCATATGTTGCCTTATAAATTGTTCATTTGAGCAGGCCCTGTAGCACATTTTGTATGCCTACTTTTTGAATCCTGACTAAAAGCCTCATGTTCACTTAATCCCTTTAAAATTTCACTTTTTCTCCCTTGTTCCCCAGTAATAAATTCCATTGTTCCTTAAACTTTGTTTTCAAAGTTCCCTTTAGCAGTCAAGAAATCCCTTGTTGTCTCAAATTAATTCTGAAAATATCCCTTGTTCCCTTGAAATAAATGATCATACAGATTCCCCAAAACCCCAGACAGGCCCTCACATGTACAATCATCATTTGAATCTGAGATAAGGTATTGAATTTTGGGTCATGTCTGAAATACTTGTAATGTAGGGAATAACCATGTTATGCTAAAATGAGTTTGCGATTTCAAAGAAGCATACTACATACTGGTATCCAAATGTTTGGGTAGAATCCCTCAGGTACTAGCAATCTTGCTCAATTAAATGATATAGAGAATTCTGAATGAAAAATGATGTTTCCCTGGCTGTCTGGTTTTCCTTGATTTCACACTTCAAGAATTTATTATATGAAACAGAGAGGAACTTTAAGATCCTCTCTGTTTTCAACATAATAATGGCCTGCGTGGCAGGCCATAGAAGGGGAGGGAAAGGGTCAAAATGAACGTGGGAGGATCTAGCATGTTTTGCGTGCTCATTTTTTCCCTTTCCCTCTCCTTCGGATGCCTGCCACGCAGGCTAGCCTAATAAAATTTGACATGCTTCATAATTCTTTGCATTAAATTTATTTGTTGCCATTTCTTCCAGGCTGTTGAACTCTTGCTTGCATCCAGAGATGTGAAGAGTGCTTTAACTAATGGTAAAACCTATAAAACAGATCCTCCATTACACTTAGCCTGTAAGACAGGTCATTTGGAAATAGTAAGGTTAGAGCTCAAGCTAATCAAGGCTATTTTGTGTTTTTCTTTTCTTTGAAAATTTTTATGGCAGATCTATACAAGAAAACTTTTAAGGGAAGTTGAATAGTTATAGATCCATTGAAGTAAGGTAAAACAAGTTGCAATGAGTTTAAGTTGATTTCTCTCAGGCTAAAAGAAATAATACATGTACATGTAAACAAGAATCACTATTGGACTGTGAAACTGGAGTAAAAATTTGCCAAGTTCCTTTCCCCTAGGTTATGGTACTGTCAAAGTGTTTTTAAATGTTGTATCAGATGTGTAAACACTGTACAATGCAGTATAATATGGCTATCAAATCTAATATTCACTGGTAATATTCTATAGTTGTAGATCTCAAAATCCGATTGGCTCTGTTGCCATTTATTATTCATTGATAGACCACAATAATTGTTCCTGAGTTGCCCTTGAAACATAACTAATTAGTCTTGATTTTTGGCTTAAAAATACATGAAATGTTAGACTTCTGGTTGTTATTGTATTCATGAATAGTCACCTTGCTGCTCCTTGATGGATATTTATACATGGGTTCATTAACAATGTTCCCTTTAACAGAATGTTACTGGAAGCTGACGCAGACATTAATCAGGCCACAAGCAATGGTTCGTGTTTACATGAAGCTGCTCTTTATGGTAAAACTGATGTGGTAAAGTTCCTTCTTGATGTAAGTAAATTAGTAATAATCCTTTTTCAATAACCTTTATTCTTTAAACTATTCTCTTTTTCATCTGCTTCTCTTGTCTGATATCATTCTGTTTACAATTTTAGTGGGGCATTGATGTGAACATCAGGAACGATGAAGGACACACAGCACTTGATGTGGTAAATCTCTTCACAAGCTCTAAAGCATCAGCAGATATTAAACAACTACTAAAAGGTAAGTTAGTTATACTTACTAGGGGACTGTGAAGATTACTTCATTGTGATTGGCTGAGAGAAAGCAAGTTTATTGTTGATTTTTAAATTGCATGCGTGTCTGCAATTTTCTTAGCAATAATTAAGGATAGATCTGCTACCATACAAAAAAGACGTGGTGCTTGTTGGACATTTTGAAAAGAGCACCTAAGAGGTACCAAGATTCTGTTTTGTGGGCATGGTTTGAAATGTTTTTCACACCAATAGACCATTTTACAGTTGTCTACTCAGTGACTTGACCTTTGGATGGCAGTGAGGCTGGAGTTGACCTTGTTTTGATACAGACCTCACTGCTTTTGTTGTGTAAAACAAGTTGTTCTGATGCTAACTAGGTGCATTTACATGACAAAAGCAGTGACGTCTGTATCAAAACAAGGTCAACTCTAGCCTCGCTGCCATTCAAAGGCCAGGTCACTGAGCAGACAACTGTGAAATGGTCTATTCTAAAACAACACATTATCTCCTGACACATTTTTGGGCTCAACACCCTAAAACATACCTCAAAAGCTTCTGCTGTGGACCTTTTGAGGCTGAACACGCCAAGAGGAAACCAAAACGGCTTTTTAACCCGTAAAAAGGTACGACTAGCACGCCCGTCCTTTTTACATGGGAGTCCCCCGGGGCCATAATTAGGCATCTGAATAACATTTTAAGGTCATTCCACTGAAATAGAACCTGCACTGAGATTTTTGTGAAACTTTGCCTATTGATTGTTTATATTATAGGAACGTAAATTTTGAAATAAAAATGAGGGGTCCCCATGTTCGTTTAGGAGCAACAGCACCTTGTTTATACCCATATAAGTCCTTATAATAGCACCATGATTGTAGTCACGATTGCTTGCTAAATTCACGTTTCCGACGTTTGCTTTTTGTTCTACACTGAGAATTGGTCCATATTTATTTTACACAGAGAAATTTACTACTCAATTCAAAACAACAGAAAAAAATGATAGGTCACCATACTCGTTTGCGAGAAAATGACGATTTACCTCTATGGCGAGGTCCAGCCGTAAAGAAAAAGCCGCCATTTTTTAATGCGCGCGCGCTAATCACGCGTGAAATTATGCGCAGTAAGGATGCGCAATGCAATACTGGGGAATGACCTTAAAATGCACATGTCATCTTTCCAGACCTTATATTTATTTTTAAGTTAAATTTATTATCTATCACAATTCGTCTCCTTTAATATGCTTATCTGTCTAGAATGAATAACACTTCTGTAGCATAATTTGAATATTTTGAGTCCTTGTTTCAGATGCGGCCGATGCAGATACCACTGTATACGCAAAAGCTGTGAGGGATCACTTCAATATGATGGATTCAACAGCCCTTTCCTTCAAGACTGGAGAAACAATCATTGTAAGAGACACAATCAGTTGTTTCTTGTTCGTGGCTTTTTGTTGCCTTGTCGCTTATCCTCCAAGTCATTCTTGTATCACACAATTTGTTAAATCTGAAATGGTCGTGTCTGATTGCAACTCACAGTACATGTATAGTAAACAAGTCACGAAACGCGCGGCAGGATGCGAGGTCTCTGGCGCGCCGAATTTAGCAAGAGCCGCATCAAAGATAGCCTCCTCGCAGACGCTCTTTGGATGTCACGCAATCCCCTTCGTGATGAGCCCAAAGAGCGTGTGCGTAGAAGGCTACATCTATCGCTGAAGACCAGCGTATAATGACCTGTAAATCCGTCATCCTGAAGTCGTGGCCTAACGGATTGGCGGGGTGAGCTGTCCAAAGAAACTAAGAAGTTGCCACGCAAGTTGCCAAAACAAGAAAGTTATGCTGAACTGAACAAACTTCGTAACACTGGCTATTGTTTGCGATCAACGTGCGGCAGCTTACCGGTTGGGTAGCCAAACGTTGAGAAACTTCCGTCCATCTATGAACCAGTTTGATCTGGATCAGAGTAAGTGCAAGCAACAAGTCAAATGACCGGTCGAACTAAGTCGCAAGTGGACACAAGTTTGGTACTTGCTTGTACTACAAAATTTAATTTTACGAGGGTGTATCATTATTATTGTAAATAGTTTCTGAAAAACCTTTGAGATGATGAATCTATTAAAGTTTACCGTTTGTAAATGCTTTCTTGTGGATTGTTTATAGAATGGTGAGGATCTTTTATATGTTATTTTAGGTGCTGGAACAAAATCAAAATGAAAGGTGGAAAGGAAAAGTTAAAAATGGAGACGTAAGTTTGTTTGTTTCTGGTTGTTCGATTTATTTAATGTCTGGGTGGAATTCTCTGTCAGTCTTATTTTCCAAAAAATTGTTTCCAAAGACGAGTTGTTCGCAGCTTCTTCATGAGTGTTCCAACTGTAATTTACAGTTATGTGGTCATGCCATTGTTAACCTCTTAAATCTGTTTGTAATGTTGATTTCCAGAAAGAGAAAGTTGGATACTTCCCAGGAAACTTCGTCAGGTTAACCACACCAAGAAAAGCCTCTTCTGGTTAGTATTAGTGAATCGTCATTTTCACTCAACATGTCGAAAACCTTAAAAGAAAACATACATTACTTTACTGACAAACAAAGGTCCGTTTAAAAGGAAAGCAATCTAAGATCCACCGCAAATACACGTAGTATCATCAACTAATCAGAACTGAAATTGAAATAGTACCCAGTGGCAAGCAATACCCTGTTTCAAACCTGCCTTATAATTAAAAAGTAGCTTCTCCTAAAAATTCATACCCAATTCAAGCCTAGAGTGCAAAAACTGTACCGTATTTGAGACCAAAATGGCCAAAGTCAATACTCTATTTCTGACCAAAACGGCTTAACGGCATATACGGGAGTACCCTTCCCCCCGCCCCCCCCGGGGGGGATGATTACCTTAAAAAAATCCTTATTGGTTAGAGCTTGCTGCATGAATTTCATTAATCAATCACTACTCACGCTGTAATCACTTGAGCGCTTAGCAAACTCTGAACAAAGCAAACGTACATATTTTTACTGGAAAAATACTCGAAGAATTTTGACAGCAATGTTTCCAAACTGCCGATGTTGTGCTGTTTTAACGTTATGTTTTTTAGCCAAGAAGTCACCAAAGCTTAAGGAAGCTGGCGTACTTCCGGTGGGATCTTACCAGATGGTTACATTACCTCCAGGTATATTAAACAACAGTGACATCAAACCAGGGAAAAAATAACTCGTAAAAAAGTAAACTCGTGATAATTATGATTTAACTGTAATTGATCAGAATTCATGTTGAATTTCTGACATCAAACGAAAACTGGTTTCCTCCAGAAAGAGTTGATGAAAGAGTTGATTTTATTTGATCCCAGCCACATAGGAGATATAAAACTATTTCGAAAACGGCTTCTGTTCGGCTCGGCATACATGCGTTCCCTAACCTTTACGTTCAATTCAACGACTGTGAAGGATTCTTATGTGTTGTAAAATTCTCTTTTGCTGTTGTTTTTCCATCATAGTGCCGCCTTCTCCAGGTTTTCAGAGAAACTCTCCTCGATTAAGTAGTTTCGGTAAAAAGGGACCTCGCCATCGCGGTGATGAAGATGGGGAAGAGAGCCCCAATCCTGCCACGAAAAAGGCCTTGTTTGAGCCAGTTTTACCTGCAAAGGGACTCAAAGCCAAAAAAGGCTCAGTCAAACTCGCTTCCGGTACGGGCCTGCAGTATGTGGAGGTTGAGGTTGACAAAGCGCCCTTGTCTCCTCCCCAGGCCCCTAATCCAGGAGTTCAAACAAACAGCAAAACGCAGTACACTGAAGTTCGTTTACCGCCGTCAAATGAATCCGTTGAGGAGGTTGATAAATGCGAAGAACTTCCACAGCTGCCTGAAAAAGAGAATAAGAAGCCTTGTGCTTCAAACGTCGAGATGGACGATATTTGGGTACGAAATACATCGAATCCACCGCCTTCGCTACCGCCTAAAATACGGGCGCCTGTTAAGGACGTCGCACCCGCTGCTGTTCCCGAATCTAGCCAATCAACTTTCAAATCTGGAAGACTACCTGCGGCTCTTCCACCAGACAAACATCCCGCGGGACATTCAAGTCCCGAGGGTCAGATCGGTCTTACGAGTCAAACGGGTCTCAGCGTTACTGAGGAACCCTCGCGACGGGTCGCAAGTCCCGAATTGTCAAGGAAAGGATACGAAGACATGAGTCTAAGTAAAGCAACGCCTCCTTCCCCTGACGTTTTATGGAAACCGCAACCATTGAAGGTGAAAGAATATCCGAAACCAAAACAGCAACTAGCTTACGAGAATGTGCAGCTGCCGAACAGAGGAAAGCCTGGTAACGATACGCAGAGTATGATCATCTCACATGTCGACCAACAGGGAGAAGGAGAGGACGGTTACGTTATTGTTAACACACCAACCTCGAAAAAAACTCACGCCAGGGGCTACGAAAATGTCACGCCAGGCGCTAGCACGCCGGTGAAATGGGACAACGTCTCGAATGATGTCAATTATGTGCCAATGACGGGAGCTGTTCCTGCTGACACAGCACAAAATGACAAGACTAGTAATCAAGCTGTTAAGCAAGACAATGAGACCAGTTTATCAGATGATGCAGGTAAAGCTACTTTAATGTACCAAACTAAATTCCTTTAAATCAAATATAGGAACGTACAATCCTGGTCAAAAGTTTTGGGACACTACTTACTTTTCTAGTGGTCATACAGTTAATGCATATACCCCCTCCCCTCCCCCTTATAATGTTGTCCATGTAGCTAGAATTCTGTCCCCAAGTCAACATTGTCTTGGGTGAGGGAGGGGGGAGGTGGTAAAACTCGTAAAATCACTTCCTAGCAAGAGCAGAAAGACATTAATGTTTCAGCCCACGGTATAAGCTAAGTGTCCCAAGGACTTTTGGCCAGGATTGTAGACTTGAATATATTACCTACGTTTAGAGGAAACGGGTAGATGTCTTTAAACCCGTTGCAGTGCAAGTTTAGATTCAGTTGTCAAACTTCTATTCTCATTGACGGAAAGTCAACGTCTTTGGTTTACTAGTTTTAAGCCCTAATTGCACAACTGTATTATGTTCTGCTACCTCTTTGAAAATAACTTGTTTTCCTTTCGACGTCGAGAAGGTAAAATTACAGCCATTAACCCTAACACTCCCAGAGTGCACTTGTTTGTAACAATAATATCAACTGAAATTTGAGGTTATATTGTTTCTTTTTTTTCAATTTCAACTCGGGAACTCGGGGTTTAATGGAATCTTGATTGAACGACTGATCACCTTTTCATCTCAAATTAAGTTTTGTTACGGTTGTTGTTTCCCGAAGTCTAAACTTGTTTGAAGCAATTTTTTAATTTATAGAACCGATGGTATGCGACCACATTTTTCACTTGCTGAATCCGATCCTTCTGTATAATCATTCCTCGACGAAAAAGACTTTTTTTTAATGAAGATTTTGCAAGTGATATTTTGAGAATGTTTTTGGCATCACTCTGTAGGGGAAAACAAAGATGGAATGGATTACGAGATGATGACAAACGGTGCCGTGCCAGTTAACCATCAGTATGTCAATATCGACCGACGCGGTAAGCACTGTCAACAATCCCCCAAACCTCACAACAACCCCCTGGCATTCTTGAAGACAACTACCAGGATTCCCCGGCAGGGGCATCTCATAACGGGAATTGGCCATTACTTCATTTGATCAGCAATTCGAGCCTACAGTCTTCCCCAACAATGGTGAAATACAGAACGAATGAAGGGAATCTGGAAAACACTTGAACATGTACTTTCGATGAAAAAAGAAAAAACTTTCTTCTGGAAAATAGGACGTCATTTGTTCATAAATACACGTTTGTGGGGTATTTTATCATATCCTGTAGGTTTGGTTTTCAGGTTTGCACGAAACGTTAGTCATGAGACTACATCTTGGGATAGGCTCAATACGAACTAAAAGTCAGGGATTACAGGATTTCATGGGCTCCTGGTCATTAGTAACCCAGCCCATAGAACAGGCGGATTTGCGGGGCTCAGCGGGAGACGTAGTACACGAACGCGGACACCGCAAATCTGCCAGTTCTGCAGGCTAGTAGTAACCTATTGTACTCAGCAAGCTGACTTTCTTGCAAGTTCACCTACGAGCCTTTTTTGCGAGACAAGTTTTATGTACCATGTAGATACGTTAGATACCCTTCACCTGATTTTCGTAGTAATTACATTTATTATAGCAATCAAAGGGATTTATTGCCGTCAGTCTAGAAAGTTCAGGTTTTGCTTTGCTCTATTTTCCTTTAAGAAAAATCGGGAGAGACTTGGGGAAAGGGCGGTTGTTGCCGGCGCCACAACCTAACATTTTGTTACCGTATTTGACTTCATTCGTCTCTATACGTCGTGGTCGTCTTTCCGTTGTACTCAACGTGCGTGGCGTATCTATTTTGTTCCAGCAGGAGACGCGGGTGATCCCTCGGAAGCTACGGGCCACATCCCGCTTAAGGTGAGTGGAGATATCCTTGTCTGAGAACATCAATATATGGCATTTTATTGACTTGTGTGTTAAACAGGTTTGCTGAAAGAGAGCCTGACTTCAGGGTTAGGTCTCTTTTCTCTAAATCAACGAGAAATGACGAGTGCGTCTCTGTTGCAGTTGTGTTAAAAGGAGTAAACGAAAACGATAGTGTGCGGAAAGATGCACTCTGTGGCGGATGTTGAGAGGTCAAGTTTCAAGTGCTTTTTTGCGTCAGTGAAAGTGTATAGCATTTGAGTGGCTCGTTACGCCCATTTACAGACTCTGCATATAAGAGCCCTATTACCATCAAGTCGAGGATATTAAAATTATAAAGAAGTGAAGTTTATTTTGTAAAAGGAACATTGCCTGCCTATCGAGCACGCCGATCCGCTCTTTCAGTGATTTTCTTCTGTCATGATGTTCCCTAATTAGCTGAGCCCCGCAGGATATTTCGAATATACTATCAACAGGAAACGTGGGAAGAAGAATATCATTGACTGAACTTGTTTCAGGATGTTAGATTCGCGATTTAACCTTATTTAGTCACGTCAGGCATTCAGTCACTATTCGTCAGCGCGGAAACAGTGGAATTTTTCCCAGAGCACCTGCAGTTTGTGGTTGAGTAGAAATGCCACAGTTAATTTTTCAAGCAACTTATCATTGAGCTCTGTTTGGATAAGACACGATCATTTTCTCGGTACTTTTTTTAAGGCCTTGGGCAGACTGTTAGGTGAGTTGCTCGGCGTTGAAGCTTCAGGTAACACGTTCGAAACGGCTACTAGAGTTGACCTCTGCCTACATGTAGCCTGTAGATTCTTACTAGTTGCTTAGATAAAGGCAGATACTTAGCTCCGTTGCCTTGACATCACCTTTTATTTACTTATGTTGTGTTATGTTGTTTTCTTGCAATATTTGATGCCTTGAAAAGCGCCAATTTGATTCATTTTGTTAATATCCATGTCTCTTTGTTCTTATTGTCTTTCTTCTTTTTTTCTAGATGCGAGAGTATAACGAGTTGTTCGACTGGCTGCAGAAATTCAGACTGACTATCTACATCGATAATTTTGTGAAAGGAGGTTTCGACATGACCAGTATACTTGGAATAACTGCAGAGGTAAAGAAAACAGCAAGCTTTTGTAGCTTTAATTTCGAGTTTCAACAAGTCATCTTAACAACTTTACGATGTGTGGTTTCGTGTGTGATAATCAAAAAAACATGTTTACCAAACTCATTTATTGAAACTATATATGTTTTAAGAGTCAAAAGAGTTGACAACTGGCTAAGGAAAACTTGAATTCTTAGCAGTAAGAGAAAGGCTTAATTCTAAGTTTGAAGTGAAAATTCAAGTTTTATTTTGCGTAGTTTATACGTTGTTTTACCCAATGTTCGACTGGTTTGTTTCGTCTTTCAACTGTTTGGGAACAACGAACGCGAGTGTGGAAGTTTTTTTTTTTGACTTTTAGGGCTTTGTGCTTTTCCATTACCTAGGTAATGCTAAGGTAGCTCAGTTGAGAAAAGGGAAAGAGAAAAAGAACGTAAACCGTCTGACTTGATTTCATTCGTATTAATGTCATAAAAATCAGTTTTTGTTATCAAGCAAGACAAATTATTGAGTTATTGCGTGGTAAAGTGTCAGCACTTGAGGGATTAGTAATCGACACTACTTACTCTGATCAAGTTTATACCTCCGATATTGAATTTTGTCACGGAGCTCCTCCAAACATGACACGAAACACGTGCTAATTTACCGTAAAGTTCCGAAAGTAACGACTCCTGTAAGCCTGAGTAGCGATCCTCCGAAAGTTTCGATCATCGGAAAGTAGCGATAGCGACAGGCTACTAGTATGAATCCAAAAGGATCGTCATTTTCCGAACTTTACGGCGTACTGTTGCGCTTGTTGTAGAGCAAGATCTGTTTAAAATAGGGTGATACTGTCATTTTGCCTTTTCGTCTCTAACTACGTAAGTTAGGAGGTGTGTGATTGAGAAAGGACTTTTAGGACTCGAGCTATATTCATTAGTGCCCCCCCCCCCCCCCCCCCCCAGAAGGGTTATATCTGACAACGAGTCCTTCATATTTTTGGAATGGGAGACTTAAAGCCACAGGCCTGACGAACCGGAAGTCATGTGTATTTAAACGTAGTATTTACTGTTTTTTTAACCATGTGGTCTTAACTGTTCGGTACAAAGTGATGAAATCAAAATTACGTGAGAGATTCCTGTTTTAGTGTGCCATGGGCGTTTTTGTTTAGGTCTTCATAAAAAATGTAGGAGAACTATAAATTCGGCGTACTGAATATTTTATGTTGTGAGCGGCTTAACATGGACGGTGAAGGAAAATTTGGGCTCAACGTATTGATAGTTATTCACGTTGAATGGCAGGTTACACGAATACAGAGAATAACGTATATTTTGGGAAACCAACTCTTAAACTTGCTTGCTTACTTGCTTGGTTGTTGCTGTAATTTTTGTTTGTTTGTTATCTTTGCATTTTGTCAGGATTTGACGGCCATAAACGTGACGAAAACAGGTCATAGGAAAAAGATTCTATCAGAATCAGCCAAACTGGAAAGTAGAGTGGTATTTCCGAGAGAAAAACCGGTGAGCTGTAATAGCAGTTTGTACATGAATAGTTGGATATTGTCAGGAATGTAAAGCACTATCACAAAACTTACAGACGTTTCAAATTCCCTTATGTGATGTGTTGGAAGTATGAGGTCTTTCCATGCAGTCCTAAATTTGAATTTTGTTTTTATTTCGAAAAAATGTCATAAAGTATTTCACTCAGCTTTGCCTCGGGTACGCACTGGCCAGCTGTCACAGATTTTCAGAGCAAATGCAATTTATACTAGCTGAAAAATCTTGCAAGCTTGGCTTATTTACCCACGGCATAAGAAAGAACGGAAGCGTTACGTTCAGTTGTCACGTCCGACTGGTGCATGTTCACGCAATCCCAATTCACGGTAAACCTGGTGCTTCTCTTGCAGAGAGATATTATGACGTGGCTGCGTCTGATTGGTCTAGAGCAATACATACCCGAGTTCTTGGACGGCGGATTCGATGACATGGATTTCCTCCAGGACATGACGTTAGAAGACCTAGTAGCGATTGGAGTCAAAAAACCAGGCCATCAAAGAAAGATATGGATGGCCGTGCAAGCTCTGAAAGAGGCAGACGAAAATGAGAACGTGCTGGAAAGTGTAGAAGAGAAATTTCCGCTTCAGGAGAGGAAGGGTTATTTAGAGACATGTTTAGATGGAGAAGATTCCGGAGTATCAACCGATGAAGTTGAACCATCTGAATTGATCTCGGAAAGCGCTCGAACACAAGAAAACCAAAAGGAGTTTTCTCGCAATGCTCTTTCCCCGAGTGGAAAAGCTAATGAAGAGCTTTTTGTCGAGGATTCTTCGTCGGCGGAATCCGAAATTCCCGAGACAACAACGCAGCTTGTTCATAAAGAAGAATTACCATATGAAAACGGAGATCAAGATCAACAGAAGAATGCTGGTCCACATGATCTGTGCCCTGAGGCGCCGCAGACGGATGGTGATGGGGTTGATCCCTCTGCCAATCGGCTAGACCCTCCGGAGGAAAAAGGCAACCATGAAAATGAATTGGACCCTTCGTTAGGATTACATGGAGATAATTCTGTTTTAACTTCAGCTAATGAAGACGACGAACCTCCTCCCCGCCCTCCCCCTCCATTGGAGGATATTGAGCTGCCACGTCATGTGGCCAACTCTAATCAAACTAAAATCGATTTCAATGGCCCCGGAATGGCCGTGAAGGACATGGTTTCAGAGGAGAACGATAGAATACGTACCTCCTCGCCGGACTCTACCTTTCAGAGACCCAAGAAACCTGCCCCACCACCACCGGTCAAGCCTAAAAGCTTTAAGAAGGGCCCGCCCCCTAAAGTGCCGCCCAAGCCCCGAAAGTCCGCGTCTTTCACGGCTGGATACAGAGAGAGGAGCTCGGGCGAGGAAAGCGCCGGAGACAGGTCACCGACAAAACCCTTGTCTCCTGTGGACAGTAAGTGTCTTTTTTAAAAAAAATAATGAAACTATGATAGTTTGACCTACAACCTAATGGTTAGTGCTTTGTATTCCGGTTTGACAGATCTGAGTTCGGGCCCAGCCGGAGTCACTGTGTTTGTTTTTGGCAAACTTAGCTTTGCGCTCACAGTGCCTCTCTTCCAGTTCGCCCAGCCATATAGAGCGGTTTTCATTTGAGTGTTGAAAAGTAATTGGTTTTCCACTTACCACGCTATGCGATTGGTTTAAAAAGAACTCGCGCCAATTTTTCTTCCAATCAGGAGTAAAACCAAAACCAATCGTGACTCGTTCGCACGCGTTTTCCCGCGCTTTGCGTCAGCTACATGTGAGTACTTCGAGTTTTGATTGGCTCACTGTATTGTGTGTTCTTTGTGATTGGCTTGAGAGATTACTTTGGTTCTGGTTTTACGACACTCAATTGAGAACCGCTCTAATTGGATAACCCCAATTAGTATCACCCAACTAGTGGACTAATGCGAATCCTGCATTTTAATTGGCTACGCTACTAGAAGACTGTTAGTAATAGTCCTCGAGTAGCGAAATTGGCTCAATCGAGCGTGATGCTTTCTTTCGTGTTATTCCCAAATAGATATTTCTTCAACTTGCATTTGCTAACTTTATTATTGCCTTTTCTGTCCGACTAGTTTGGTGATACTAAAACAATTAGACCCTTCGCCCTCAAGGGCCACGGGTCTATAGCCCATTTGACTTCGTCTCATGGGCTACTGACCAGTAGCCCTTGCGGGCTACGGGTCTAATTGTTAATTATTAGGGGACCCTGACAGAATACTGGCTTAAAGGAGCGGGGAGGGGGATGGGGTGGGGTGATAATCGTCAAGCGTCCTATCTAGTTGTGACGATATAGCACGCATCACCGTGAGCGATGAAAGTTTTTGTACAAGTGTAACTAACACAGAAGCAAAGCACTCAGTGAAATATTAATTTTGGACTAGTTAAAAGTTGAATTTAACTAACAGATTTTACTCTAAATCAGTGGGAATCTTGACTGATGCACAAGCACATTTGATAACAGTTAATTTTCCTGTGCTATGTTCGATCTCCAACCCTTGCGTGTAAACGTCTGTACACTCGGATGTGACGAACATCCCCGAAGGCTAAAAGTTTGGTTTGGTGTATCCCACAGTTCGTTACATACGGCAGACTTCAGTCATTTTTGGAGAGATTGCGAGTTGCACAAGACTTGTGTCATATTCAAGTTCTTTATATCCTGGCCGTACACTAGTCCCCAGTACTTTGTGTTTTTTTGTCACGGGCGATTGAAAACTGAAATCGAGCGAATCGCGTTACTGTAGGAGAACGGACATATAGCAGAGGACATAAAGAATTGTTTCATCTTCAGTCTGACTTGAGATACATCATGCGCCAATGAACGGAAATTGAATAACGCTGCACTATAAAGCTTGGCTTAAAGCACATAACCTATAGCATTTTAAAACACTTAACCGTAGCTGGAAAAAAAACAAAAAGGCATCTCTGTTTAGGTGCCTCAATTCAATAATCAGTGACACTTCACGGATTACTGTGGGGCTGTATATCTGTGTGTATATCTGTGTATATATATCTATATATCCCTCATTGTGTGAAAAACAAATTAAACTTTCAATTCATTTAAAGAACACAAACGAACTTTTAACAGCTTTAGACGTATTGCTTCAGTTTCATATCATTTATACATTTATTCATCCTTTTACAATAAATTCACGTGACAACTTTGTCGCACGTGGTTGCATTACCATTTACGTCACGTGTATAGTTACTGTCAATCACGTTGCTATCAGGACGCAGTAGCACTGGTTCTAGCCCCTCCTGTTGGCCGTCGCCTCCACGCGCTCGACAAACCGGAAACGGAAATGGAAGTTTGCGATCGTGCAGCAGTAGCGCCAGCAGTCATAGCTCAGTGGAATCGTTGATCGAAGAGATAGAAGAGACAAGAAAGGGTTTTGAAAAACCAGGTCGAAAGGTTAGCGCTCCAGACCGACTGAACACCTCGCACGAGTATCATGGAGGAGTGAGAACGAACCAAGTGGACGCGACGAGAGGTAAACAACGGTTGACGGCGAGAGAGAGTGAGGCACTGTTCCTACACCTACGATCAGACAAGCACTACTCATCCTAACAAATCAGTAACATTAATAACTAATAACTAATCAAAGTAACAATGACGGGTGTTAGGAGTGTAAACAGGCTCTGTTTTCGTAGTTTGCTGTGATGAGAGATTTGCCACACAAAAGAACCGTGATAAGATATTTGTCTTTCCTTGAACTTGTCGTCGCAACTGTTTTTGCACTCTTAAAAACGTCATACTTCAAACATCGTCTTAAACGACAACGGTTTAATACTTCTTCTTGCATGTTATGATAATAATCGTATATCTGTAATCTTCTAAACTGTTGCTTTCCTTATGTAGGCGTTAAGGAATGTCTTAACAACGCACGTAACAATTAACCATAACCAAAAGCTGTGCGTGATACTTTAAAGCACTTGTGATGCCTTTCTTTTACTTACCAATTTTAGTTACTAGCCAGGAGTTGTTTGGTTAGTTTTCGTTTGTTTATAGATTAATAAATTATTATTTTATGATCATTTAAAGCCAATCGAAATCCAAGTAGGTCAAGATGGTGCGGAAGTCATGTGTTGATTAATTACACGTTTGGTTTTGGCGCATTGACAGTCTGGTCGCCAGGACCCCCCCCCCCCTCCCCCTTGAAATCTGATGGGCTGGCATTGAAAACTGACCTCCCTGCGCATGTTCAAATAATCGGAGCTGGTCAGCGTCAACGTTCGTGGTGCTGGCCAATAGAAAGCTAGCTAGCTCTGAAGACGAACTGAACTGCAGTGGTTACTGATCAGTGAAGCAGTTGGAATAACGATTGGCCGTTTGACTTATATGTTCTTCTCATTCCTACAGCTGATGGTGAACTGGATGAACAAATTAAACAGATTCTCAGAAATCGTTCTAGAGAAGATCTATCAGAAGTACCAACCACAGGTAAATATTTTCCTGCATTGTTGCTTTAGACCCTCTTCAGAAGCCGTGTACAAGAGTTTTAACCGACCCCCACCCCTCTTAGTTTGTGACACATGCGATCACCACTAAATAAGGTAATGAACACATGCGAGCAGGATGAGACAATCGGGACGTGACAAAATAGCGAGTAGCGAAGGAGTTTTTCTAGAGTTTATTGTGAGTTATAAGTCCTTTCAGTGAGTTGTGCGGTGAATAAACCAGAAAAAAAAGGAGCTGTGAGTTCTGTGTACCGTTGGGAGAACGGCTCAGCCGTCTTTCTTTTACGCTGTAAGGCTACAATCATGGACAAAAGTCTCGGGGCAAATTTGCACTTTTGGTGACACACGCCAGGCAAACACCTCCCTAGCCTCTCCTCTCACCCCACACACAATGTGGAAAACTAGTACCTGCAATTTCTTCTGACTTTTCAGCAACGCATTTGTAAATGTATATAGCAGCGTTTTTTCAAAACTTCAGTTGTAGAACACATACAATTCGTTGAATTTCATCACTAGTGTCCCAAGGACTTTTGTCCGCCATTGTAGATTACGGTAATTGATTGGTAATATACTGGCGTAAAATGCCGCTCAGTTGCTAGGACTGACTGTCTCCACATAGAGAGTTTGCTCGGGCGCGCTCAGATGCACTGCGTGTGCGTGGTGACATGAGCACTAAGCTAGTCAGTCACGGAATAATAGCCACTTTGGCGTCGTTTTAGAATTATATAGTGCAGACAACGATTGTGCCAGGAATGAATAACGTTTTCTCTTGGGTAAACGGCCTGTCCAGTGGGTGAAATTTATCCATTCTAAAAGTGAACGACGCTGAATGGGCGATACCTCCTATTTTTGGATTGTAAGCTGTCGCTTGCACGGGTTTGGTCAATTTTTGGAGGCAAAGGTAATTGCTTGCTTCCCCGGCTTTTTGATCTCCGAGAGTAACCTGAAGCCGGGTTCTTCGCCAGGGCTGTTGCTAAGTAACGTGACCTGACCTAACAGGTATGGGCTCACGTGACAAATACTCGCGCTCTGATTGGGTTAGTTACCGTTGAATACTCTTGGAATACGTCATGCTGTTGCTAACCTTGCTGACCTCTCTGCTTGCAATGTTATTTATCGTGCTAATTTTGTCACAGAACCCTCTGTGTCACCTTCAGCTGTGCCCGAAGTAAATATCGAAGCGGAGTCTGTAGACACGGAAGCGGCGAAGAAGGAGCAAGAGTACGTACATAAAATTGCTTTAAATCTTAAGCTCAACATACAAATTCTTCTAAGCTCTTTAGTAGAGACCCTACTTAGTTGTCATAGTAATAGTTAGGTGAAGACGATTATATATCAAGGCGAGTTCTCTATAGAAATCAGTTCGTTAATTCTCATGACCTTGATAAATGACTTTATTTTGATTTGTTGAAAAAAAAAAATTAGAATCCGATCACAGCTGGCCATGTAAATGCTCTAATGTAATGTTGCGAGATTTCGAGGCGGGCGCAAAGCTTCTCTCGCCTCGCTTGCATTACGCTAGCGTTACTTCCGTAATTCAAAGAGTAAGCCCTATAAATCACTTTGGGCTGTTTGGGTCCTGGATAAGTATTAAAGTGCAGTGTTTTTAGTACTGTAAGCTTTTCCCACCTCGCTGGGCGACTCTTGTTTCATGCTTGCTCTCGTGACTAAACTATCAGTGTCAGATTATGATCGCGAAATTATATACTGTTAACCCCGTCTCGTGCTTTTCGAATTAATTGCTCTATCATGCTCTCTTCATTGTAGAATAGCTGAAGATCTATTGAAGAACATCAACAGCATGTTAAATGACTTCTCCACTGAGTTAGACTCCATGTTCGAATGAATGGAGAGTTGGATTGGATCAAACCACGGTAAAAGTAACTGTAACGATCGCCTGGATGAAATAAGTTAACGAGCTGTAACCTCTACGCAAACATGGCAATGGACATGCTTTATGACTGGGCGATGTTTACCACAATGGTGTTATTGGTCAAGACGTTATCACGTGACTTAAAAGGAAAAGAGGAGAATCAGATGAAACAAGACCAGTCTCCCCTCTGCCCCGCTTAGCCTGCATATTTACGTCTAAAGGCGCCACACCTTTGAGGGCTTTTGGCATGTTTGTGTTGGTTTTCTAAAATTTCGAGCCAATCAAAGAATCGTTATCTGCAAGTACAACTTCCGGACAACTTTTTGTTGGTTTTCCAAACTTTTCGGTCAGTAGCTTGCGGTTACTTTGCTTACCCTGCCTTCATTGACTAACTTACCTTTTGATTGGCTTAGCAATGGAAAACCAACATAAAGATGTCACACAGGAATCAAAAGGTCATTGATCGACTGCAGCATCGCGTATTCAATGTAATTCTCATTTTCAAGCAGATTGGAATGAAATTGGAGCAGGCTTAATTCACGATTACAAGGTAAAGTTTTGAACATTTTTTAACACAATTCAAATAGTGGAGAGAAATATCAAATAATTTTAGGTATGATATACTGTCCCGTGCAGAGTTTGTACGCTAGTTATGTGTAAGTTTTTTTTGTCTTTCATAGAACTTTTTATAATATCTCAGTGGTTCCGAGATATCTTAACTGGGGGCAATTATATTTATTTTGTATTACTTTTAATCTTTGAAACGTTTTTATGGGGCATTTATTTTAAGCCTGCCATTCTTTCACATCAGCAAGTGTCTTTTTTTGCTAAATTCTTAGAATCATCCACATATTATCCAGTCAGAAAAATAGGACAAGGGCGATAATTCATGGTCCTTAGCAACGAATGGCTTTGCTTGGCAACGTTTTGACGAAAAACCGCGGGATCTTTAAAGAAGCTTGCTGCCTCGAAGAATCATAGAATATTTATTTTCTTAAAACAAGTAACGTTTCAGTTCTTTGCTGAAACCTTAAGTTTTGCGGTCAAAATTCGATTTAAATTTTGATTTTCCTTGCAGAATTGTGACTTCTTAGGTAAATTCCATTTACTATCTTAGGAACACTGATGGTTTTGTCCGTTTTAGGGCTTAGCTGCTTGTATGTCGGCATTAAGAGTCGATTGTTTATTAGGGTTCAGTGTTGCAGGAAAATTATATTCACCGATCTGACGATAGAATAGCGTATGAATTAGATTGCTTTTTACGATTTGAATTTCCAGTTCTGGAGAAAAATTAGAAATTGATGTAATCATTTTGGAATACATAGAGGAGCCTTGTTATATGTCATAAATAGTATATATCAATTGCTGAAGACAGCCATGAAATTCAGTGTAAAATGACTTACTATTACTCTTGTATATAGCTATATTTTCTTTATTCTAACGAACAAATAAACATATATTTAAATATATTTTTTTCCCCTTACTCGTCATTCCTTGTGGTTTTTCAAGGACAGTTATGATCTTACACCCAGATTATTTCGTTGATAACGACTTAAAACTAAGATCTAACAAAATAACGCAACTGGAATCCTTTCCGTTAAATCGTGACATGAGAAGTGAAATACATACTAGAAAAGATTCATGCTCGTAGCAGAGAAATTCCGATATAACCAAACGACACCAAACTATGTAAGCTTAGACATAAACGCGACGGGAATACTTTCTGTCGAATCGTGACATGAGAAATGAAATGCATACTAGAAAAGATTCATGCTCGTAGCAGAGAAAATCCGATATAACCAAACGACACCAAACTATATAAGCTTGGATATAAACGCGACGGGAATACTTTCAAGGCAGCGTCCACACCACGCCGGAACAATTTGAAAACGCAACTTTATTTCTACGGCTAGGCCTACCTAGAACGGGGCTTTTCCAAAACGATAACATCACGATAGTAATGTGATTTCGCTGACCGAGTTTTCCTCAAACACAAATCCAAAATGATTGGTTTATTGTTGCGTTTTGAAATTTCTCCGGCGTAGTGTGAATGGAAAACATTTGATGATTTTTCAGAGTGAAACCCCCGTGTAATTTCAAATTCCTCAGGTGTTGTAGTGTGCACTGGGCCTAAGTTGTTCGTAATGGGGGAAATATACGGCAGTAATTTCTTTCATACTCGAAGAAGAGAGAATCCGACGCAACAAAATACCACTAGCAATACGACAACAAAATAAATACAGAAACTTTTCTGCCCCTCATCACTGATCAGCTTTGCCTGTAAGCCATCAGTTACTGCGTTGTTAAGTTCTTTGTAAAACAACTGGTTTCTAAAGGATGGAAGCAGCTCTTCTGGGGTTCGACCTGAAAGATGTAAAGCAAACAGTTCTCATTCTGTTTCTCAATATAGCATGTAGTGATGTTTATATAATTTGAATCTAGAAGCGAAGAGAAGAGAAGGTTTTATTCTCTACAACCGATGATAAGAAACATCCAGGAAAAGAGTAGAGCCTACTTAAAGCAAAGTCGATTACAGCAGCAAGTAGAAAACAGTTGCGCCCCGTGAAAATTCCCTCATGCTAGAACAACCAGTCAGCGAGTACATGGCAATAGGCCATTGCCGAGTTCCCTTGTGCCTCTATATCAAAATGAGACTTGATGCACAACAATTCTGCTATAGGTTCACTTTCGTGCAAATCAAATACATCTTCATATGAAAGACTTTGCACGAGGACTCATTTTGAAACAGAGGCACAACCTAACTCGGAAATGGCCAATTGGCTGACGCTTCTTGGACGAAAATTACAAGCCGAGTCAATTTTCGGAGACGGTAATCCAACCATATCCGGAATCCTTTTCCCACGACTGTGTTAGCTTGGTGTGTTCCATTTCTAGGACCCCCAGAGGGTACGCCCTAATATAAGCTATATTGGTGTGCGTGGTGCCAAAGGATGTGGCTTTCAAGTCCTTTTGGTCTGGAGTAAGATTTTAGCATTAAATGACTAGGAGAGAGAGCTACACAGCCTTGACACTCTCGATATTTGTCAGATTTTAAAACAAATTGTCTGTACGCATTTGTACCGGAAAGATATACCTTGATTTAACTTTTCCTGCAGACTATGAGCCAGTTTTCCATTGAACGTCTTGTGAACACACAGTGTAGTTAAGGGCTCACACAAAATGAAGTTAAGATCAATGGCGTCCCTCAAAACACACTGCCACTGAGAAAAGCTTTGTGCCGCTCCTAGATCAAACGTACTGGTCTCAGCGTTTCCTTTATGTTCAGTGGAATCGTCTTCCAAAATAAGACAACAGCAGAGTAAAGAGACGAGATGGTTCACCTTTAACATTGGCTGAGCGTTATTAACGAGGAAACGTAGTGACGCTGCAATTAATTTAAACTTCTCCGGCAAGGACTTGATGCAAGCTGTGTTTAAATCAAGCGCATTTAACAAAATCTCTAATCTTACTTCTTTCTCGAAGCGCGGAATGAGACTCACTCTAGCGACCACGCCCTCCTGGTAGGGTGGCACATTTGACGACTTGACCTCTAAGCCCTCTCTGTCCCATTCTTGGACCATCGTTATATTTCCTCTCCCGTCGTGAGCTGCAGCATCGTTTAAAATGCCATACATGACTTTCCTCAGGCGCTGAGAGCACTGATTAGCCGATACTTCCTCACAGTTTTCAACCTGAGTTCTGAGAAGGATTTTCCCCGTTGTCAAGGCGTTCATACATTTGGCGGAGAACAGTCCCTTGCGAAACTTGAGCAAGATCCATTCTTCAATTTTACGGCCATTTTGAGTCCTCAAGGAGCTGTCGACCACACCACTATCGAAAAAGTGCAGTAAATTTGACTCTGTGATCTTGTATTCCTGGAGAGAATGGTCGACAGCTTGTCTTAGTTTATCTCTGCTTACCGCTGACCCTACCATTCGTAGCGCGGACTCGAGCGCCTCTTCTTCTGTCCTTGAGTCCGATAGAATGTTAGCAATGCTTGCAAATCTTGACGCTTTTCCGCGATTCAGTGTGGGTCTAAACTCTGCCAATACCTCGAAACTGACGTAATCATTCCCCACCAAAGAAGCGAACAAAGGAAGAAATTCTGCGCGGATTCCAAAGTGCGATGCCAGTTCTTCTCGATAGAAAATGTCGGCAGTTAACCCATCAGCCTTCCAGTTGAAAGAAGAAAGTGGGATGTAGCCGTCTTTTATATCAAAGATAAAGAAGTCGCTGTCATTGCCTAAAACAGGGCAGTTCCAAGCGCTGGCCAAGGAGGCGATTTCATTGTCTGCTTCGCTGAAAGAAACATAAAGATGTACTTAGACAAGCTTGTTGCAACCAGGCAGCTGTATCCTTTTGTCATGAAATTCATCCCCGGGAGAGGGGGGGGGGGGGAGAAGGGGGGGAAACTTTGATATGAAAAGGTCAGTGATGGTCGTCGTCTCGCTCATGGCTGGTTTTTACTAGCGACGGAGTCGTGGTCGGAGTCATAATCAGAAGCGTAGAGTGATACGAACTAGTGAAAATCAAACCGACGGAGTCGGAAGAAGAACAACCATTCCGTTTATGACTCCGTCGCTTACGATCCAGTGAAAACTAGATTGTCGGAGTCGGAAGCTGTAGCGGAAGAATAAACCAATTACAATGATCCATTCTGGGCCTTGTGATTGGTTGGTTCTTCCGCTTCTGGTTCCGACTCCGACAATCTAGTTTTCATTGGATCATAAGCGACGGAGTCGTAAACGGAATCGGAAGAAATGGAAACGTTCTGATTCTTCCGACTCCGATTCCGTCGAGCTTATGACTCCGCTTACGACTCCGATTTTCGATTTTCACTAGGTCGTAAGCACTCTTACGTCTCTGACTACGACTCCGACTCCGACTCCGTCGCTAGTGAAAACCAGCCTTTAGAGGTATAAATCAAGGATTCTGGTCTCTGGTCTCTGTTTATGACGAGACGTACTCAAAGAAATAATAATTAAAAACGCTCTTCTTTCCGTTTTTAAGCCCGGTTTCTGAAGGTCTCTCCAGTCCTTTTTACTGAGCGGAAGCCTATTTCGTTTTAAGTAGTATCTTTAAGGGATCAAATAAAGCTCGAGCCACGCCCAAACTCTTTTCGGGGGTTTAATTCAAATTTTCCGACGAGTATCCCCGACCTTTTCATATGGGAGTCCCCCCACGGGGGCAAGGAAGAAAGTAGAGGTAACGACCTCGTCGCTCCCCCACTTCCCTTCCTTCCTTTCCATTTTCTAAATCACGGTACAATTCTCGCCACGTCTACAGTCATCCTGGGTAAGCTACGCTAGTTGTTTATTTGAAATAAATCCTTCAGGTTTAAAAGAATTAAAAGGCCTGGAAACTGAAACAATATCACTAACGTCACCCAATGCATTTGCTCAATCCATTATCCTCTATTCAATGAAATGTCATGCCTCGTCGGAAGATCGAGAACCAAGAATGTTTGCGCTAGCATGAATTAAAATGAAGTCTGCTTAGCAGACGCTCGAGTGATCGTGAAAAGGCGCGAGTTCGCGTGGAGACGCACGCGACAAGTGGAATAAGCACCTCATTTCCTTCTGTTCCTTCACCTCACGTGCCTCCGCCCGCGAACGTTTTCTCACTCTTACGCCGCTCTAATTCGCTTCCTATTGCTCCAGCGTTTGCTACGCAGTCTAATATTCTAATATTCTGAAATTGGTGAAATCAATTGAAATGTAGATTATTTAGTTCATTCTGAGAGCTGACAGCTGACATCGACAAGATGTAACCATCCTTTATGTTCGCTCGGCAAATTTTATTCTCGCCATACAACGAAGGAGATATGTCCAGTCGCTGGTAACAGTCTCCAAGTCAGCTAACCATTCGACTATTATGCTAACATTTAATACTGTAATATTGCATCCTACCTGTCGCAGACCGCGAATTTGACGCTATGATCCATCAGCGCCTGCAGAAACACAAGCTTCGATAAAGCCGGAAGTAGAAAGTCTTCGCCCTTTTCTGGTGCCCGATTCTCGGCTAAGGCACAAGATGTTTCGATCCTCTGATTTGCCCTTTTCTTGTGTGTCTCTAACTTTTTGCCGCTTGCATGTTGTGCACCATCGAGGACTACAAAGGATTCTACACCATTAGAATCAAGCGCATTGAAAAACGAAAGTACAGCGTTGTGGAACTCTTCGTACTGGCCTCCATGTCGACAGTCGAAGGCGTTCCTGTAAAGATCGTTACATAAGCCGGACCCGTCTATGATAAGTTTTGTGTTTTTGAGCTTGGTCTGACGTTTCCAGAGAGTTTCGATTGAGTTGACGTAGCTGGTCAGCCCGCGAACTCCCATCTTGATAGAATCGTCCTCAAAATGTTCCAACTTCAAAGTACTCGTTGTGTAACCGTCACGAAACCTCCTCCACAGGCACATAAGGTTTAGAATCACCCTAGCATTATTTTTGCTCTATTTATGCATAAGTATTTTTGCGTTTTTGAAAGCTTTACATAATCCATCATTACTGAAACTTAATTAAATATGGCTTGCGCATGCATTATACGTCTTTTATTTTCCTTTACCAATAAAGAAAATGATCAAGTTTCGGATTTCAGTTTCTGGAGAATATGTACCACGTGGCTGAGTTTTTCATTAACTTTCATCTTGCCATCTATATTTGGGCATTGTACCGTGTGGCACAAAATTTTGACGGGTTCTAATTTTTGCAGTTTTTACAGTGATCCGCAAGAAACGTTCCCCCAAAATAAAATTCCCGCAAAAACTTACTCCACTGGCGAAATTACACATAAAAATATCACAAGTAGAATCTTGCTGCTGCCATTTATTGAAAACGTCAAAACGATAGAATGAGAAACAAAACGTTCAGAAATAAAAAAAAAAGTACAGGAAAGGATCGTCCAAAGATAATACATTCAGAAGGGCATTCTACAATAGAGTGACACTGATTACTTGTGTGTTTGTGTTTTACATCTCTACATTTTCTTTCACTTGTCAACTGCATGAACTTTAATTTGAAAAATGCGGAAATGTTGTATTTTCAATTAAATGCAACTTCCCGACAATCGAAACAATTAGGATCCAGCAAGAAAAATCAATATTTTCAATAGCAAAAATTAGTTCCGCAAAATACAAAAAAATCGCCGATTCGCAAAAATAAACTCCTGCACAAATTTAGTGCCACATGTGGTATTCAATGACATTCTTGGCTGTAATGTAAACCTACATTTTCTATGCCGTTATTGTTTATCGGTTAAGATATAAGTATGGGAAGCAACACTCTGTGAAGTCATGAAGGACGCGGCGTGTCTATGGCGGAGCGCGGTGATCTTTCTTTTGGGCGTCCTGATAAAGAACGCGGACCACAGTGTATGTGGACACGAAAGTACCCTGCGAACGCAGACGGATTTCTATCTTCTTCCGTTTATGGCGTGGCTTTAGTATATTCAGGACTGGAGCTGATCTCTACAGCCCTTTACCTGACGAAATAATAAAATATTTGGTTGACCAGCATCAAAAGGTACGAGTTTATAACTTGTTGCTCCAGGGCTAGTTTAGAAAGTACTTGGAGAGGTTTTCGATCGGAGAGAACGTGGATCATATTCGTTTTTTTTTTTTTCTTCGTCGTCCTCCATTCATTCACTCTGGTTTAATTTATAGCCCATAACTCGATGGTCAAAGCTACACACTTCACAGTTTAAAGTTATTAACGAAGGCTTTAACCAAAAGCCCGGTATAAAAGCGATGCTTTTCTTGTTTCGATTAACATTTATTATCCGCAACAAAAAAGGTTGAAAAAAAAAATGTTTTGCTGGTACCTGTCTAACATACATTTTCTTACAACATTAGATGCGAGAGTTTGGTAGTCTATCAAGACTAAATCACTTTTACTTTGATTAAAAATATAACACAAACAGCGGTGATAAACATTTTAAAAACGTGCATTTTATGATCTTGACGTTTCGTATGCTAATCAACGTACTTTCGTGACTACAATGTAGAGATTCGGTATAGAGAAACAAGATAATCATCAGATCATTTTGAGACTAAACAATGGCCAAACTTAGCTGCGTGTGGACCTCGCGAGTGCACGCGCGCACAAAGTCACAAACATGTAGGTGAACTACAGCAACACCTCACATTTTTACTGTAAACGCGATATTTGTTGCAAAACATTTTACATTGTCAATTGTAATCTGAGAGCACATATTTCCATACAATGTAGTCGAATCTAGGAAACGCTTAGCTAAACTACATACCTTTTTATATACTAAGCAATACGATATACTTGGCTAAGATATTTTACACGTGCAACATCTTGGTGAAAAATTAAGTTCAAAACTTACTAAATCTGGAATGACGTATTCTACTCTCGGAATCGCTGCTCCAAAATGCGTCGGGGTGACGGAAGGGGCGGGGGGACAGGAGGATTTAGAAACAGGAGGTGGGTACCAGGTTCCATAATAGTTTCCAGTCGAAGTCTCCCAATTTCTTTCCTCCCCTCCTCCTCTCCTTCCTCCTCCTCCACCCTCCCCCCTCTACACTACATTTTTACTGAAGATATATCTTTCAATTCCCATTTTTTTTTTAAAGAAAGATTTCTGCTTTAAAGAAATAAACGCTAAAACTAGATCTACAATTTTGCGAAATACGGAATCGAAAAAAAAAGACGTCTTTTTGTTGTATGTGAACGAAAGATCATCCATTGGTATCGTGAACAATCAGTCTAAGATAAGGTTGTTGTTATTATTTTGGTATGTCAGATTATACGAAGACTCGGCAACTTTTATAACATCAGCTAAGCCGAAATTACTGATAAACAGATAACTATCGATTCTGATTGATTATTAGCTAGCTATCTAGTCCAGTCCCTAAACACTCCCTTCCACGCTCGATACAAGGGTTGAACCCAGGAGGGAGAAGAGAGATCGTTCTCCCATCTGGGTTGAACTCCTATATATAGCGGAGAAGGGTCCGGAGAGTTCGAGAGGGTTCAAGGACTGGACTACTGGCCTTCTTTTCTGGCCAAAGAAAGGTTCTCACAGACCTCCTTAGTTCATTCCCTGAGCTGTACTCCAATCAGTGTGCTCCAACTATAAATAGCAAAACGTTAAATTCTTTGAACAATTATTAACTCCCTGTCATTGTTCGTGTATTAAATCATTCTCCGAGATGTCTGACATCACTTCTCAGCGTCTGCCTTGTCTTATACAGACACCCTGACCCCTCCCCACCCTAGCTTATGTTCCGACTGATAGTATTATAAATATCAGTGATATTTATAATACTATCAGTCGAAACATAATCACTGATGCCTATTGATTCAAATATTTCGGCGGCTTTCGCTGTTGACTTGCAAGGGAAAAATCGTCATAATCGGGCGGAGCGACATCATTGTAATAGTCTGACCAACTTTTATGGGAAGACCTTGGTGAATCGCTCACTGACCGTCTGTCATCAGAAGGCCGTGGTGAATCCCCCGGTGTAGATGAATCATAGAAAAGCCGCTGACCATAATCACCGCCTACTGGAGATCCAAGTACTGGCTCATTCCTTCACCGAGCGGAAGACTGGGAATGGTGGCTAGCTGATGGCTTAGACGCTTTAGACTTGGGCCGACGAGGTCTTGCAGTCGGTGGTGTTTTGCCTTCATTCTTATAGCCAACTGGATTGTAAGAAGCTGCTGATGCACTTTTGGAGCCTGGCGACACCAATCCCGGTGGCGATACCTCCCTCGGTCGTAGCGAAGATCGCGAGAGCATGTTCTCGCCTGCTGCGAAGTTCTTGCTGCTGTGGCTCGGGTTTGCACGTAGATTTAAGTTCTGAATCCCGGCAAAGATTTCATATTCTCTTATTTGTTGTGTGTAAGCCCGCTGTGCTACCCTACTGGATCTAGTTGTCACTGGCTTAGGTTTACAAGCGTGATGACCACTTGAATAGACGCTGGGTTGGGCATACTGTTGTTCCTGGTAATACCCTTTACTAGAGGACAAGGGCAAGCTCCAACTTGCTCCACCTTGAGGAAGTGGAGAGTAATACATAGGTCGGTCATGTCGTTTATGGGACGCATTCTGTTTCGGGAAGAAAGAGAAATTGTTAACGCTGGTAACAGTTGCGGTTGAAGTGGCGACGTCGCAAACGTCTTACCGTGATGTTTCGGTACGGTGCATTGAGTCAAATTAGAGAGAGAGACTATTGGAGACATGGACGTTAGTCGAGAAGCTGTGCGGGTTTGCAAAAATATGTTTTTTCTACGGGGTCGAAGACACCAGCGGCTGAGTGGCAGGTTTTCGTTACATTATAACAGCGATGCATAAAATTAATAGAATTGATTGATTGACCCTGCGAAGATATTTGACTACGTACATATTGTGATGACGATACCCGCCGCTGCTGCTGCTGCTGCTGTTTCCTCGTAGACATCTGCTTTGTCCGTCTTGTATGACTATGTTCTTCCCTTCGTTTTGTTGGACTAAAATGAAATTAACCAGAGCTGTCACCTTCACCCTGAAGTCACAACTCGACACCATTTGGCTTTGTCTATCAGCCATGGCAGAGCTAGTAAAGCATTAATTCTCTTCACTGATGGCGACACAATTATTTTATAATAAGTTCAGAGATTTTGGTACCATGTCAAGACTTGGTCCACTTGGCGTGTTCTACTTCGTTCCCGCATCGTTTTGTATGCAGTGAAGTGGTTATGAGAAATTAAATGTTGAACACACAATGAAATAAGACATTCTTGCCAACTTGTTACTGATAAGGCACTCAGATTTAATAGAATCATAAATTTTTGACCTTGTAGTCTGCGAAAAAATAGTCTGTTGACAGACATTCAATACATTCAAAAAAACGGGGATGGTATGTGGGAAACAGGGTGGATAAAGAGAAAATATTTCTACCTGTAAAACGCACTCCTGCTGTCCATGGAAGAGCAAGACTGAGTCGAGGAGCGATAGCTATTCCTAGTTTGGTACGACTTCTGATGTGTGACACCAGGGTATTTTGTGTTGAGGCCAACACTAATTTTGCCTATAATCACCAGGAAGGAAGATAAAATAAAACAAAAGGTAGATCGGTCCGTGGTTAACTGAAGCAAGATTAAGCCAGTCCAGTAGTACCTTATCAACTTTAAAATGATTTCTTTCGCCTTTTTTTTCTCATGTTTTCGATTAAGGTTATTCGGTTTCTCAAGAAGATTGAGTTCTGTTCGCGTTCTCCATTCCTCCTCTCGCCACGATCCCATTCACATTTTTTTCACTTATCCGAGATTCTTCACGGAAAGCAAACTCATGCTAAAACATTGATTACCTTTTAGCGTACTTTTCCCTAGAAAGCAGGAATTCCTTCATTAACGCTTCACAGTGAATTTTTTAACAACGTTGAAACAATGACAGTAGTCATAAAACGAAAAGTAAAATGTAATTGAGAACGATCT
The DNA here is from genome assembly GCF_964199315.1 of Orbicella franksi. NCBI lineage: Eukaryota > Metazoa > Cnidaria > Anthozoa > Scleractinia > Merulinidae > Orbicella > Orbicella franksi. Next base: position 17,210,608 of record NC_138150.1, on the reverse strand, counting down.
TATTCTACCTTTTCTCTCTAACGCATTGCAAATGTCTCCGTAAAGAAGGTTGGAAGAGGGAAGCAACACTTCTGGCATGCGACCTGAAAGAGAGATAGGCAATAATTACGTTAATTCGAAGAATTCGCGGGACCTAAGAACAGTGGATGGCACATTTCGAAACATTTTGTCTAAATGTTTCAATTTTAAATTTAAAATCAATCAATCACAATAAACCTAGTTCCTTTTTCGTTTTATCGTTATCTAAGTTTCTTTCACTTAAGTGTTAGCCTCTTAGTTTATGGTCGCCCCCGATTTGAAGCCAGCTCGTTTCCAGGACGTTTATCCCTGCAAATCGCCCTAGGCATGAGGTTGACATAGCTTCTTGTTGACATAGCTCGTTTCAAGTTTCTAGGCACTGGAATGGCTGAAGAGATAAATTCTTGACATTCACACAACAAAAGAAAAACAGAACAAGTTCCTGGAAACATTGTGACAAAGTGCATTGCCAACGGTGCATGGGGTTCGTAGTTGGTATAAACCCCAGGTGACTCAGCCCTCCCCTTCTCCCTCCCCCCCTGAAACCCACCCCCCCCTCCGAAATAGAGAAAAAGAAGCAAGCAAGCATTCATCCGGAAAAAGACTCACCTCGATCAAGTCCGCTCTGTAGACAGTGCGCCAGTTGTCCATTAAACGTTTTGTGAATACACGGTGTTTCAACAGGCTCAAGCAAAACAAAGTTCAGATGAACAGCATCTCTCAAAACACACTGCCACTGAGCAAAGCTTTGTGCTGCTTGCCGATCAAACGACTGACTGATTGTGCTTTTCATGTATTGTTTCCACGAGCCGTCTTCTAGTTTAATACAACTGCAGAGTATGGCGGTGATGTGATTCCCCTGCAACGATGGCTGTGCGTTACTTGCGAGAAAACGAAGTGAGGCTGCAATTAATTTAAACTTCTCCGGCAAGGACTTGATGGAAGCTGTGTTTGAATCAAGCGCATTTAACAAAACCTCTAATCTTTCATCTTTCTTGAGGCTTGGAATGAGACTCACTCCAGGGACTACGCCCTCTTGGTAGGGTGGCACATTTGACGACTTGACCTCTAAGCCCTCTCTGTCCCATTCTTGGACCATCGTTATATTTCCTTCCCCATCGTGAGCTGCAGCATCGTTTAAAATGCCATACATGACTTTCCTCAGGCGCTGAGAGCACTGATTAGCCGATACTTCCTCACAGTTTTCAACCTGAGTTCTGAGAAAGTGTTTCCCCGTTGTCAAGGCGTTCATACATTTGGCGGAGAACAGTCCCTTGCGAAACTTGGGCAAAATCCATCCTTCAATTTCACGGCCATTTTGAGTCTTCAAGGAGCTGTCGACCACACCACTGTCGACATAGAGCAGCAAATGTGACTCTGTGATCTTGTATTCCTGGAGAGAATGCTTGACAGCTTGTCTTAGTTTATCTCTGCTTACCACTGACTCTACCATTAGTAGAGCAGACTCGAGCGCCTCTTCTTCTGTCCTGGAGTGAGACAGAATGTTAGCAATGCTTGCAAATCTTGACGCTTTTCCGCAATTCAGTGTGGGTCTAAACTCTGCCAATGCCTCGGAACTCACGTAATCATTCCCCACCAAAGAAGCGAACAAAGGAAGAAATTCTTCGCTAATTCCAAAGTGTGATGCCAGTTTTTCCCGATAGAAGATGTCGGCAGTTAAGAAACCAGCTTTCCAATTGAAAGAAGAAAGTGGGATGTAGCCGCCTTTGATATCAAAGATAAAGAAGTCGCTGTCATTGCTTAAAACAGGGCAGTTCCAAGCGCTGGCTAAGGAGGCGATTTCATTGTCTGCTTCGCTGAAAGAAACATAAAGATGTGCTTAGGCAAGGCAATTGTATCCTTTTGTCATTGCATTTGTTCCCGGGGCGGGGGGGGGGGGTGTGAAGGGGGGAGGAACTTTGATATGAAAAGGTCGAGGATGCTCGTCGTCTCGCTCAAATCAAGGATTCTGGTCTCCGGTGTCTGTTTATTATGAAAAACACTCCAAGAAAAAAATTCTGATTCAACAATTCTCGCCGCATCTACATTCATACCAAGTAGCTACGTTAGTTGTTTATTTGCAATAAATCTTTCAGGTATAAAAGAATCAAAAGGCCTGGAAACTGAAACAATATCGCTAACGTCACCAAACTGATTCATTTCTTCAATCCATTACTCTCTGTTTAATTAAATGTCGTGCCTCGTCGGAAGATCGAGGATCGAGAATCTCAATTCATTTGCCTGTAGTATGGATAAAAATATACTCTGCATAGCAGACGCTCGAGTGATGACCTGCGTAGCAACCGTTTACTTTCCTTTTCCAGGCGGAGACATCGATGGTCTGCTAGAACTACGACGAGTGTTTAGTCATCGCGAACGCAAAAGGGCGGTATGGCGGTGGCCGAGTAGGGAAGAAGGCGAGACGAGAAAATTTTTTCTTCTCGTGCGTGCCGCGCCCATGTCTGGTCCCATTCCCCTTTAGCCAAAACGTCTCGCATCATAACCCCTTCTGAAATTCGAGAGAAAAACAGACTGCCACCAGTCTAAGAGATCGAACAAGCGAGCGAGGAAGCGGGCGAGCAAAGAAGTGCGCCTGGAGTGAGCAAAAAATTGGGGAGAGGTGGGGAGGGGGTGAGCGAGAATTGGAGGGGGTGGGGAGAAAAGGAATCGCCTGCAATCCCAACCATTTTAACGAGCTCCGTTTAGCCCGCAAGCAGGCTCACTTCTTGTTTGGGTAGCGTATCGCGGGCAAGGGCGGCGGAGCCGCAACCGCAAGCCGGCGAAGCAGGCGAGAAGAATGGGGGGAGGTAAAGTTCTCCTCGCCCCATTCTTCTCGCCAGCTTCGCCGGCTCGCGGTTGCGGCTCCGCCGCCCTTGCCCGCGATACGCTACCCAAACAACAAGGGAGCCTTCTCGCAGTTTAGTTCGCCCACGAACGGGAAGCAATAGTGCAATTTGATTGGTCAAAAGTGACATTAGAAATTTGACATTCATGTATAATCCGAATTTTCTGTTCAGGAAACGTTGAGAGGTCTTTCGCAAAACGGCAAACACATCGATCTAAAACCGATGCTTAGAGTCTAGTACTATATGTGGACAGGATGTCCTTGTAATCCATTTATCAAATACTCGTGGGAGTGAAGGAGAAAATTTTAACACAGGCGGCCCAAGCTTACGATGCGAGGAGTTATTATTATTATTTTAATCTAAGAAAGGAGAGGAAAATCAAAAAGCGATAAGTCGGTAAAAAGGCTTCGGATCGAGCTCAGAAGCGAGAAGACACTAGAAAAGACAACAAGGCATTGAGGTAAGTCATTCTTATTGAAAAATATCAAAATTTCAGCTATAATGTCGATTATTTTCCTCATCCAAACCTTTATAAATTCAAACTTTTGTAACACAACATCTCCATATGCTGCAAGGCGAGAGTCACGTTTCGCGTAATAACACTCGGTCATTATGTAACGCGCATTACTATTTGCTGTTAGCGGACTCAAGCTGGGCGCTTGATTTGGCGGACATTGATGATCATTGGTTCTCATGGGACAGTTGGCGCCCCAAGGGAGAGCGGCATGTTAGGGCGCGTTCGGTAAAATGTCGACAAGTGGAATAAGCATTTCCTTTTCCTTGCGTGTCTACGCCCGCGACCGTCTTCTCGCCGTTACTCCAGCGTTTGCTACGCAGGCTAATAAATGAAAAGTACTGTTATTCTAAAATTGGTGAAATAAGCTAAAATGCAGATTATTTAGTTCATTCTGACAGCTGACATCGCCAAGATGTCACCATCTTAAGTGATCTGCATAGGCATGGCTGCTTCGCTCGGTAAATTTTTAATCTCGCCGTACCACAAAGGAGATATCTGTCCAGTCACTGGCAACAGTCTCCAAGTCACCTATCTATTCGACTGTATGCATGCAAACATTTACTACTGTTACTACTATAATAATGTAATAATGCGTCCTACCTGTCGCAGACCGCGAATTTGACACCGTGATCCCTCGTGAGATCCATCAGCGCCTGCAGAAACACAAACTTCGACAAAAGCGGAAGAAGAAAGTCTTCGCTGTTTTCTGGTGCCCGATTCTCGGCTAAGGCAAAAGATGTTTCGATCCTCTGATTTGCCCTTTTCTTGCGTGTCTCTAACTTTTTGTCGCTTACATGTTGTGCACCATCGAGGACTACAAAGGATTCTACACCGTTAGAATCAAGCGCATTGAAAAACGAAAGTACAGCGTCGTGGAACTCTTCGTACTGGCCTCCATGTCGACAGTCGAAGGCGTTCCTGTAAAGATCGTTACATAAGCCGGACCCGTCTATGATAAGTTTTGTGTTTTTGAGCTTGGTCTGACGTTTCCAGAGAGTTTCGATTGAGTTGACATAGCTGGTAAGTCCGCGAACTCCCATCTTGATTGAATCGTCCTGAAAAGGTTTAAGAGTCTGAGTCAGTAAAAATCAGATATGTTCATCAAAATCGCGGACACAGCCAAATAATCGATTTCACTCGTACTTTCTATATTGATAGGCCCTTGTGCCAAAGTAGACAAAACAAGGTTAGTTTGTTGTAATATTTATTTTTTTGAGAGTAATTAAATAGAAACCCCTAATTTCGGATCGAGAGCCAAATTTCGATATTTGAACTATCAAAATTCTGTCATATCCATAGCTCGTCAGCGTCAAGTCGAAAATCATCTGTGAATTTTCCTTTGCAATAACACTATAGTTAGGGCCTTGACCAATTCATTGATGACATGAAAAGCAGATATTTTCTAGTTATAAATAGTTTATGAATTTTTGCGCAAAGACGCCTTGCAGCTGTTTTTTTCAATAGCTCTGTGGTACCCTTAAGGTAATTCCTCTGAAATAAAAAGTGACAATAGATTTTTGTTCAAACTTTGCCCACTCAATATTTGTCATATGATAACTTCAATTTTGAAATAAAAAAGGGGGTGCCCATGCTCATTAAGGAGCAATGAGGCATTGAAAATGCCCCATTTTGGCATTATTTAATGCTTATCATAAGAACACATTCCCAGTAATTGTAACATCTTTGTGAGCCCGGACTCATAAGAACACACATTAAACTACAGTCAATACAATGTGTCGGACACAAATAAACGTTTTAAGTGTGATTCAGACGGAAAGCTAAATCCTTGATTAAAAATTTGAACCAAATTTCTTGACGTGGTTACCGACTGCAAAATAGAAAAGACCACATTGTATCTGCTATTTTTCTTATTTATTCAATTTTCAGCAATAGAAATTAAATAAGTCTTTTCTCACGCAAAGCTTATGATTAGTTGATTACAATGACTGGAAAAAAAATTGAGGTGCCCTTGCTCGTTGGTGAGCTAGAGCCATTTTTCAACTGACAGAGCTCAATATCCAGGCAAACCCGTCATGTTTTCAATGTGCGCGCTAATGACGCCATAAATTATGCGCAGTAAGGATGCGCAATGCAAATGTGAGGAATGACCTTAAACAACGGCCGAAAACGCTTGTCGGTTCGCGAAGAAAAACCCAATAACTATATTGCAGATAAAGTATAAGGATAGACGTTCACAGAAATACTTGAAATATTTTGGGATACCTTTTAGTTTTACGGTAAACGCACTTTTGTTTGAAATTTGCTTATTTTCGAGATTTGCTGCTGCCGCCATATTAAAGTTACAACTAAGATGACCATCAAGAAACAATTGATCGCATGCCAAAAAGTACATTAAAAATTAAAATATGATAAGCTAAATTAAGTTGAGACTTGGTTTCTGCCTTTTATCTAGACAATGAATTAAATTGGAGGTCGACTCAAGCAGATTTTTGCTTGTTTTCATGACAACTGTCAATTTGTTTACACAAGATATTTGGGGCATGTACTAAAACCCGAAACAACGAAACGAAACCACCGAAACAAGCGAAACGAGCGAAACGAAACCACCGAAACAAACGAAACAACCAAAACGAAAGACAGATACGACAAATACGATACGAAACGACCAAAACAAAACCACGGGCCAGCGAAAGACAGAATTATATTACATTTAGTACTTCGAGCAGTACAGCTGTCTTGTAAAGACTGAAAGAAAATGTTGTTGTATTTTTGTATGTATTTTAAGGGTGGAACGCCGACCAAAGTAGATGGGAAAAGAAAAGAAAGGAAAGTAATAGAAAAGTTAGGATAAGAAGTATTCATTGATAACGTCTCAGTCGGTATCGCTACTTTTCCCCTTAGATTGCGTGTAAACTGTATGGTAGGGGAGGAGGGGGAATCAGCTTTTTAGGGTTCACTCAGCAGAGGTTAGTTCATGGGAGTGAGGAATGAAAAAAGCTTCAATTGACAATCAAACTCAACGATCTTTTAATAAATTTTCTTGGGAACAACTCATAATTAACCGTTATCTCAGTTGCAATCAGTATATCAGCGACAAATGCTGAAGAGAAAACGACAGCAACAAAAACAAACAAAAAAAAACACATTTCATTATTTGAGCGTTAAGAATAGACCCCTTCACGCTCTAATGGACATTATGGGTAATCAGGGCAAATTTACAAAGAAGCAAATCGTAGACACCCTTGTGCTCATCCATCTTTCAAAATGTCATGATGTCACGCGTGTGGCTAAAGAGCAGGATCTGGGTACGAGATCAGGCTGCCATAGTAACTTTCCAGAGATCAAGGCTGTTTTTTTAAAACATTTTTATTTATTTACTTACTATTTTACTTGTTTCGGTCGTTTCGCTTGTTTCGGTGGTTTCGTTACGGTGGTTTCGTTTCGCTCGTTTCGGTGGTTTCGGTGGTTTCGGTGGTTTCGTTTCGTTGTTTCGGGTTTTATGAGATGCCGATATTTGGTGGCTACTGAAGCATGAAGCTGCGTTTTGTTGATATCTTCGGTTTCGGTTGCAAATCTCCTTTCTGGGCAGTTCAGTTATATTGGTTTTACTTTTCAGAATATACAATCCACGAGAACTATTTTCTATGACAAATACTGACCAAACAACAAATTATTTTAGTGTGTGAAACAAAGGGTGTCAGTAAAATGAGGACTCGGGGTCGGGGTCGGGGTCGGGGTCGGGGTCGGGGTCGGGGTCGGGGTCGGGGTCGGGGTCGGGGTCGGGGTCGGGGTCGGGGTCGGGGTCGGGGTCGGGGTCGGGGTCGGGGTCGGGGTCGGGGTCGGGGTCGGGGTCGGAACAGGGCCGGGGTCGGGGTCATCATCATCATCATCATCATCTTTATTTAAAAACACGGTAAATACATCAGGCATTAACAATTCGATATAAAAGCTACAACTTATTACGAAAGACTATGTATACAGATTAATCTTCTGTAATTTAAAATATTAGGTCTCTTTTAATTTTTATAATTTTTTCTTTCTTTAACTTTCCTTTTTAATGTCTTTTTCACTACCAATGGACAAAGTATGGGCGGAATTGAATTTTGAGCTGTGTCCGCGATTTATTTGATCCTTATTGACATATACTCTTAAACTTCAAAGAACTTGTTTTGTAACCATCACGAAGCGTGCACCATTTAGATCGGCGAGGCGTCTTCACCGCAGAAATATTTTTGCCCTATTTGTACATCAATATTTTGTGTTTTTCAAAGCTTTACATAATCCATTATTACTGAAATTTAAACCTTTTTGCTTGAGCCTCTTTAATCTTGATGGCTTGTTTACAAAACGATATTCTGGGCACCGTAATGACAACACAGCTAGAAAAAATCATAGAATGGCTTGCATTATACGTATTGTATATTCATTTACCCTCCTCTACCAGTAAAGAAAATGATCAAGTTTTGGATTTCAGTTTATGGAGAATATGTACCATGAGGCCGAATTTGCCATGAATTTTCATATTTCTATCTGGATTTGGAGATTGTACTCACATTCTTGGCTGTAATATAAAACTACATTTCGATTCCTGCCGTTACAGTTTCCAGCACTTAGATTTTGAGGGGTCGTTATAACCACGCTTTATCACTTGATGCTACAATCATGATATCAAAAAGCTGCCCAATCATTGGTGAACACGTTGTTATTATTTTCGTGATACAATAGGTTACCATAGCAACAGTATGACCTGCTAAAAGCAGCCTTAATTACAGCTTTAGGGGCTTATAATTCAAAAACGGCACGGTGAAATTTTATTATATTACCAAATTTCAATCAGCAGGATAAGACGCAACTTTTGGCAACGTTTAATAAACGGCACGCAATGCATGCAGAAGCGATGACGTTTAACTGAGGACGCAAATCTCCCAGATTCTTTTCATAGCACTGACGGCTCACCAAGAAGGCGAAGCCCAGCTTTCAATTTTTGTTGATCACCGGCAAACGTCTGGTAATTAAGGTAAATGGTTATTTAAACTCACAAATTTCAGTAATATTTCTTACTGTGGCCCGTTAAAAACAGCAGGAAAACAGTGAAGTTAACACTTTCTGAGAAGCTTTACTTCGACGTAACTAGTAACACCACAAAAAGGTGTAAAGTAATTTAAAGGGTGAGATAATATGAATTTAGAATCGTAAACTATTTCAACTATTCTCACTGCATATATAATGACCGATTCGCGATAACGGGTTACATTCCGCTAATCCCGAGGGTCTAGGTTAGTGGCGTCTAGTATGATCCTTTGCGGCCTTTCGAACATAAAATCTGGCTGGGCAGTGCGAAATCTTGCAGTTTGACGAGATTGCCGTGGGAAGACACTTTGCGCCCCTCCATCCTCCCCTGGTGGACCTGGTGGAAGTGACCACCGCTCACCTGGCCTTGCTGCATATCTTTTGCTTAGGCGGTCTCGGATTCCTCCCATAACTTAGTCTAACGTGATCCCAACAATAGAAATGTAGTGAGGATAAATTACAAACTGAAATACTGCAAAATCAACTACCATGACTAAATCAAAATCTAAATGCTGGAAACTGTTTTGAGTTATCTTAATATAAATAATACTGACAGCCGGAACATAGTCACTGTTGCCTATTAATCCAAACTCTTCGGCAGTTTTCGCTATTGACTTGCAAGGGAAAAATCATCAAAAATCTTCAAAATAGGGCTCCGCGTCATCATTGTAATAGTCGGATAACCAGCTTTCATCGGAAGACCTTGATGAATCCCTCACTGACCAACTTTCATCAGAAGGGAGTGGTAAATCGTCCAGTGAAGACGAATCATAGAAAAACCGCTGACCATAACCACTGCGTAATGGAGATAAAGATACTGGCTCATCCCTCCGCCGAGTGGAGGAGAGGGAACAGTGGGTAGCTGATGGGTACGGTGCTGTAGACTTGGCGCGAGGGGGTCTGGCATTCGGTGGTGTTTTGCCTTCATTCCTATAATCAACTGGATTGTAAGAAGCTGCCGACGTACTTTTGGAGCCAGGCGACACCCATCCCGGTGGCGATACCTCCCTCGGTCGTAGCGCAGATGGCGAGTGCCTGTTCTCACCTGCTGCGTAATTCTTGCTGCTGTGGCTCGGGTTTGCACGTAGATTTAAGTTTTGAATCCCGGTAGAGATTTCTGCTTCTCTTTTTTGTTGTGTGTAAGCGCGCTGTGCTACTCTACTGGATGTAGGTGTCACTGGATGAGGTTTACCAGCGTGATGACCACTTGAATAGACGCTGGGTTGGGCATACTGTTGTTCCTGGTAATACCCTTTACTAGAGGACAAGGGCAAGCTCCAACTTGCTCCACCTTGAGGAACTGGAGAGTAATACATAGGTCGGTCATGTCGCTTATGGGACGCATTCTGTTTCTGGAAGAAAGAGAAATAATTAAAGCTCGTAAAAGTTGCGGTTGAAATGGCGACGTCGCAAACGTCTTACCGTGATGTTTCGATATGGCGCCTTGAGTCAAATTTATTCCGGAAGCTTAGGGAGAGCGACTATTGGAGGCACGGAGGTTAGTCGAGAAGCTGCGGGAGCTTTCAAAAATCGTTTTTTTTTTTCTACGAAGTCAAAGACACCAGTTTCCTTACATCATAACAGCGATGCATAAAATTAATAGACTTGATTGATTGACCCTGCAAAGATATTTGACTACATACATATTGTGATGAAGACAGCCACTGCTGCTGCTGCTGCTGCTGCTGTTGTTGTTGCTGCTGCTGTTGCCTCGTAGACACCTGGTTTGTCTGTCGTGTATGACCATGTGCTTCCCATCGTTTTGCTGGACTGAAAATAAATTAAATGGAGCTGTCACCTAAATGAAGTTACAACTTGAACTCGACACTATTTAGCGTCTTTTACCAGCCATGCAAGAGCTATTACAACATTAATTCTCTAAACTGTTTGCGACGCAATTCCTTTACAGGAAGTTCTGAGAATTTGGCAGTACATCAAGACTTTGTCCACTTGGTGTGTTCTACTTCGTTCGTCTCGTTTTGTATGTACTGAAGAGGGGAACTTGTCTTAGGAACTTGTTAATAAAGTAATCAGATTTAATAAAATCATAAAAGTTTTTCCCGTGTAGTCTGTGGAAAAATAGTCTGTTTACAGGCATTCAATATTCTTTATAATCGTCAAGGGGACGAAAAAAAAAAGAAAGAAAAGAAAACGGGGGGAATGGGATGGGAAAGGGGTAGATAAAAAGAACATATTTGTACCTGTAAACAGCACTCCTGATGTCCAGGGGAGCGTAAGATTGGGCCGGGGGACGGCAACTGTCCCATGTTTGGTACGACTTTGGATGTGTGACACCAGGATATTTTGTGTTCAGGCCAACGCTAATCTTGCCTATAATCACCAGGAAGGAAGATAAAATAAAACAAAAGATGGATTACTAATTTGGACTCGTGGCTACTCAAAGTCAGATTAAGCCAATCCAATAGCTTAGTTTTGTACCTTATCAACTTTAAACTAATTTCTTACGCTGTGTTGTCTCATGTTTTCGATTAATGTTAATCAGTTTTTTAAGTAGATTGAGTTCTCTTCGGGTTCACCGTTCATCCTCTCGCCCCAATCCCATTCATATTGTTTTCACTCGTCCGACATTCTTCACGGACAGTGAACTCATGCTAAAACACTGATTGCTTTTCAGTCTCCTTTTCAAGCAGGTATTCTTTAGATAATTGTAAAATACATGATAATGAAGTTACGTTTGTACATCGTTAACGCTTCAAAACGATTTTTTTAAACAACGTTAAATTAACAATGAGAGTAGTTATAAAACGAAAAGTAAATTGTAATTGAGAACGTTCTTATTCTACCTTCTATCTCCAACGCATTGCAAATTTCGTTGTAAAGAAAGCGATTGTTGTAAGACGGAAGCAACTCTTCTGGCATGCGACCTGAATGAGAGAGGAAATATTTATGTTAATTTGAAAAACCTCGCGGGACCTAACAACAATGGATAGCACATATCAAAAAATTTTGTCTTATTGTTTCAATTTTAAATTTGAAATCGATCAATCACAACAAACCTAGATCTTGTTTCAGTTTATCATTACCTAAGGTTCTTTCACCTATGTGTTAGTCTCTTAGTTTATGGTCGCCCTCGATTTGAAGCCAACTCGTGACCAAGGCTTATCCCTTCAAAGCTCCCTGGGCACGAGGTTGACAAAACTACTAGTTGACATTGCTCCTTTCAAATGTTCTAGGTACGGCAATGGCTAAGGAGATAAATTCTTGACATTTAGAGAACAAAAGAAAACAGAACAAGTTCCTGGAAACATTGTGGCAAAGTGCAGCGTTAACAGTGCATGGACTCTCTCACTATACCAACAAAAAATATCGGAACGAAACAAACATTGGCATAAACTCTACGCGATCCCCCTCCCCTCCTCCCTCCCCCTTGAAATAAAAAGAAACAAGCAAGCATTTATCAGGAAGGAGACTGACCTCGATCAAGTTCGCTCAGCAGACAGTGCGCCAGTCGTCCATTAAACGTTTTGTGAATACATGGTGTTTCAACAGGCTCAATCAAAACAAAGTTCAGATGAACAGCATCTCTCAAAACACACTGCCACTGAGCAAAACTTTGTGCCGCTTGCCGATCAAACGACTGAGATAGGGAGATGTATTGTTTCCACGAGCCGTCCTGTAGTTTAATACAACTGCAGAGTATGGCGGTAAGGTGATTCGTCTTCAAAGGTGGCTGTGCGTTGCTCTTGAGAAAACGAAGTGACGCTGCAATTAATTTAAACTTCTCCGGCAACAATCTTATGGAAGGTGTATTTGAATTAAGCGCATTTAGCAAAACCGTTAGTCTGTTTTCAGCATCAAGGCATGGGATAAGACTCACTCGGACCACACCCTCTTGGTAGGGAGTAACATTTGACGGCTTCACCGTCAAACCCTCTCTGTCCCATTCTTCAACCATCGCTACATTTCCTCTCCGGTTGTAAACTTCATCATCGTTTAAAATCCCATAAACAAACCGCCTCAGCTTCTGGGAGCAGTAATTCGCCGACTTTTCCCGACAGTTTTCAACCTGGAATCTGAGCAAGACCTTTCCCGATGTTAAGCCGCTCATACAATTAGTAGAAAACTGTCCTTCTCGGAACTTGCGCAAAAGCCACTCGTCGATTTCTCGGCCGTTTTGGGTTCTGAGAGAACTACTGATCACGCGTTTTTGGAAATAGCGCAACAAATTCGAGTCTGTGATCGAGTACTCTTGTAGAGAATGCTCAACAGCTTGCCTTAGTTGAATCCCGCCATAAGACGACACCATTTGGAGAACAAATTTGTCAGGTACGGTGGAAAGCATATTTGCGATCCCAGCAAATCTGGCTTCTTTCTTGCTAGAATGATCCATGGAATACTGACTGCGACTAAGGGCATGGATGAACGGTTCCAATGCATCAATGCTGACGTAATCATTGCCCACTAAAGAAGCGAACATAGGCAGCAATTCTGCGTGAATTCTTAAGTGTGACGCCAATTTTCTCCGATGGAAAATTTTGGCTGTTAGGCGACTAGACTTCCAGTCGAAAGAGGAAAGTGGGATGTAGCCTGCTTCGATATCAAAGATAAAGAAATCGCTGTCATTGCTTAATACAGGGCAGTTATAAGCGTTGGCCAAGGAGGCGACTTCAGAATCCGCTTCACTGAAAAGAAACATGAAAATTACAGCTAGTTAATTCGTCCTTCGTAATCTGGAAGGAGTATGAAGTAACAAAAAGTATGCCTTACATTGCGTGCGCATATGTACGAAATGACAAATTTGAAACTTTTTAGACTTCTGGCGTTATACATCAGTTTGATTTCCGGGTTGCAGTGTTGGGAGTGCAGTTAGCACTAACTGTATGTTAACTTACTAGTAACTGATGTTTTGTATAATCCCTGGCCCAATGTGACCGGTTTAAGCCGGGAATATTACAAGTGCAGCTCTCCTTACTGAAACAGGGAAAGGCTCTCTTGCAGTCCCGATTCACTTACTACTCATTGACATAAACAAGCTCAAGTAGAAGCGGAAATTGAAGTAAGCCAGTTTCACTCTTTTCAAGTCAGCGATCGTTCCTGTAGAAATAGGTATAAGATCGTACACAAAATACTCCTGTTTACTTTCATCAACCTCATTTACACAATCTTTTCACACTATTGTTTGGGTTCGTTGCGCAGCATTTCCTTGTTGCGTGATAGGGACTGCGTGCAAAAGCGAAACTGAAACAGGAAACCGCTTACGATAACAAACTGAATTACAAAATTAATTACCATTCATTCATTTACACTGCAAAGCTCAGCATTTTATAGCCCACATTTGAACATCCTTCCTGTATTAGACGCAGGAAGGAAGAGCACTTCGCAGAAAGGACACACACTTCACAGAAAAGACGCCTTGCTTCGCAGAAAGACCAGACAGGACGCAAGCTTCGCAGAGAGGATAATGACTTCGCAGAAAAGACGCTCGCTATTTTGTTGTTCCTACGTTATCATTATCTGTAAAATCTACTTTATTTTACATTGCGTTAAAACTTACCAGTCAGGAACAGCAAATTTTACACCGCGATCCCTGAGCGCTTGCACAAAGACAAGATTTGACAAAAGCGGCAGAACGAAGACATCACCATCAGTTGATCTACCGTTGCACAGCGCGTCACCAGCTTGGATCCTCTACACTGATCTTTTCTTGAAAGTGTCTAACTTTTTATCGCTTCGATCATGAGCGCCATCGAGCACTACAAAGGAATCTACACCCCGAGAATCCAGAGCGTCGAAAAACGACAGAACGACTTTGTAAAACTCCTCGTATTGGCCTCCAAATTGACGGTCGAAGCCACTGTCCACGTAAAGGCAGTTACATACGCCAGGTCCATCAATGACAAGCTTTGTATTTCGAAGCTCAGTTTGTGTCCAAAGACTCCCGATTGAGTTAATGTAACTGGTAAGTCCTCGAACGCCCATCTCTCAAATGACTCAGTTGCACGAAACCGAGACAAAATCGCCTACGCAAGCAACTTTATGCCTACAATTAAATTATAATATGAAGTTAGTCAGGCGTGTTAAGCACGCGATATTTTAAGCTTTTTTGTGTTTCCAGTGGAGGTCACAGTCTTAAATTTGCAGTCTAACTTCTCTGGCAATTGTGGGGAGGTGGCCATTGTTGGGAAATTAAAACATGGCCTGCGAAAACAGCCGTCCTTCTTCGCTCCCTGCCCCAAGTGGCGGTTCGTCCGGAAGAAGCGGCAAACTGAATCTCTCAACTGGGATGAAAATATTTGGGATGAAAATATGTGGTCGCTGTTGAGAGGTGGCTATTAGAAGAGGTTCGATTTATAGTTCTCAGCCACGTTAATTTTGTTGTTAATCTTAGACTTTTTCAAAATTTGTCGAGTGATGGTCCAGTCGTATTAGCCTTGAAATAAATGTAAAAATTTGGTTTGTTTCTCTGTTCGTTTGTTTTTTGTTTTCATTTGACGACAACTTACACTGAAGTACAGTGGTCTGTATTGTCATTTTTTTAACCTTGCCGTCTCTGAAATGTTACCTTACGAGGAAAGCTTGACTGGTTTTGGGATTAAATCTTAAAATTCAAGCAAAAATCGCTCGAAGAATTCGAAGAAGGACGCTCAATTTTAACGAGCCCTTAAAACAAAAAGAAGACAAGGTTTTGTAAACAAAGGTGTTTATTGCTAAGATCATTATAGTATCTTTTACTTTTTCATCGGATAAGAATTGTATATGTAAAAGAAACACAAAGTGAAAAATTTAACCACAATCCTTTGGACCAACCTCCTTGTACATTGCGAACGCTATTACGTCACCTTTCAATGGAGGCTCAAAAAGTAGGTTTGTTAAAACTTTATGTTGTGTGACTAAAACTAAAAAAACTAAACTTTGTCTATAAAAAAGAAAAAAAGAAGACTTTCGTCGTTTGGCAATTTCAGACAGGAAAACAGGTACAATTCTACATGCTGTTAAATTCTCGTAGAAGTTTCGAACAGTTTTCGATCGCCAATCAGTCCAAAAGAAACAAATACCTCGAGTCTTTGGAAGTACGTCACATGATCCGCACATCGCCAGTAGAATTCGTCCTTTTATTTGGCGACAAGTCCATAGTGATAACTATGTTGGGCGATAACTGGTATTATTAACTTGATCTCGGGTTAGATCTCCGGTAAGTTACGTTTCATTGGCTTAGCTTTGTTGTTCTCCAATGTCACACAAAAGTGAAAAACGATTTTCCAAGGTTTCGTCCGAGGATAATGCCGCATTTGATGTCCCGACTGTTGACCGGGATTTCTCCTTAATAATCTTTTTGCCATCGTGTCTCTCGTTCGTCGCCATCTTTTCTAACAGGTCGCTGGTTACCGCGATTTTAAGTCTGTGGAACAAGCGAAACAGTCCGAAAGAAGGAATCAGCTGCTCTGGTGTACGACCTGAAGAAAAACAAGGGACGAAAGAAAGAAAGACTGGTACTTAAATTTACTCTTGCATTGAAAAGAAAAATAATAAAAACTTAAATTAGGTTGCATGAAGTGAAAAGTGGCCGTGATTTAAATGCCCTTACATGAGGGGCCACCATAGGCTATTTTATCCCGCATCCCGTCACTATTTTTGGCTCAATCCCCCCATCCCACGCCAGTCAGAATATTTATCTTCATCCCGCCTGGTTAGAGTCACAGTTCTCCGCGAAACGTGTGATTTTCTGTTTTTCATCCCGCATCCCGTCTGCCAATATGAGCAAATCCCGTTCCCACCGAAATATTTTTATCTCGCATCCCGCCATTAAAAGCCTTGTCATCCCGTACCCCTCTTCATTTTTACTCTCAGCTCGCATACCGCCAAACCTAAGTTGGGCCCTCTTACGTGACAAAGAGGCACGAAGGGCTCCTAGCGTAACGAAAACCAGGTCAGGCGCAACTAGAAAATCTTGCGCGTTCGCGATAAAATATTAATGGAATTTCTAGTGACAAGAGCATAAATATGAACATAAAAGTTCGTTGTAAGTCTTTATACCTTGATCCAATCCTTTTCGCAAACTATGCGCCAGTTTTCCATTGAAAGTCTTGTGAATGTAGGGTGTAGGTACGGGCTCAAGCAAAGTTACATTCAGGTGAATGGCATCTCTCAACACACACTGCCACTGAGCAAAACTTTGTGCCGCTCGCAGATCAAACGGCTGAGAAAAACGTTTTCTATTTGTAGGGGTTTCTTTCTGTTCAACCGAATCTTCTTGTAAGTTAACGAAACAGCAGAGTAAAGCGACGAGGTGGTTCATCTCTAACATTGGCTGAGCGTTAGTGAGGAGTAAACGAAGTGACCCTACAATTAATTTGAACTCATCCGGCAAGTACTTGATGTGCGTTGTGTCCACGTCGAGCGCAAAAAATAGAAACGTCAAACGTTCTTCGGTATCAAGGTATGGGATGAGGCTCACACTGGGGACCACGCCCTCTTGGTAAGGTACCACATTTGACGGCTTGACCGTCAAACCCTCTCTGTCCCATTCTTGGACCATTGTTAAATTACCCTCCGCTCCGTGAGTAGCAGCATCGTTCAAAATCCCATACACAAACCGCCTCAGCCACAGAGAACAGCGATTTGCCGATATTTCCCGACAATTCTCGACCAAAGTTCCCAGCAAGAATTTGCCCACCGTTAAGCCACTCATACATGTAGAGGCAAAGTATCCATCGCGGAACCTGCGCAAAAGCCACTCGTTGATTTCGTGGCCGTTTTGGGTTCTTAGGGAACTACTGATCACGCCATCCTGGAAATAGCGCAATAAAATCGATTCCGTGATCGTGTATTCCTGAAGAGAATGCTCAACAGCTTGTCTAAGTTGATCTCTGCTCCCTGGCGACGGTACCGTTTGTAGGGCGTATTTTAACGCCTCCTCTTCTGTGCTTGAGTCAGGTAGTTCGGAGAGCATGTTAGCGATGGTTGCAAATCTTGCTCCTCTTCTCCCAAAACCGCCCGAAGTCTGAACGCGATTTAGTGCGAGATTGAACGCAGCTAATGTATCAGAACTCACGTAATCGTTCCCTGCTAAAGAAGCTAACAGAGGAATCAATTCCGGGCGAATTCGAAAGTGCGATGCCATTTTTTTCCGATAGAAAACACTGGCTGTCAAATGATCAGAGTTCCAGTTGAGGAAAGTAAGAGGGATGTAACCTGCTTTGATATCAAAGATGAAGAAGTCACTATCACTGCTCAGCACGGGACAGTTCCAGGCACGAGCAAGGGAGGCAATTTCCGTGTCGGCTTCACTGATGAGATAAAAAAAACAAGTCGAAGATAACATGTGAACCCAAATTCTGTGTAACATTGACTTCCAAAAGTCGACTTTAGTGTAAAGATTCTCCAGGTTAGGATAAAAATTATAACAAAGGGCAGTTAGTATTGTAAACACATCCCAAAAATAAGTAACATTCTCTCTCATTTCTCAAGACCACTTCACTTCACTTTACTGAAACACTTACATGAAAAAGGCTACTCCATTCTGGTGATCTTCATAAGTTCCATGGTTAGAGAAAAGAAAGTTTTATGTCAATTGGTCAAAAAATACTCACTTGTAACTTCCCAATCAACGACTACAACAAAACGTGACACTTTGAAGTTCCCAGGTTAATTTGTCGGAATCGAGTAGAGAAAAGTAGGTACAAATCTCTTTGAATCCGGACCTGTTGATGATATGTCACCCTCTCTAGCTTGACACTCCACGGTTCTATGACTTCCCCTAGACACCATTCCGTAGACGATCCCAAGTCATTATATTCCCCTTTTCACTCCGTACATTGAACTTCAGTGTTTCATCTCTCTGAGTCTCTGTTGATAAAATCCCTTAAAGGTTTATGTGAAAGACTGCCATAGTTACTGTTAGCGAGCTAGAACTTTTTTTCTATTCTAATCACTATTTTTGATGATTATTTTAGCTGTTGGCTTTCCCGGAACAATAAACCCCGTGGGGAGTCCGCCTATCTCCAGTTCTGTCCATCTCGACCCTTGTGAAAGGCTTTCCAAAGTGGACTTTTCCTACGACTATTTTTTATGCTTATCTCTGGAAATCATCATTGATTTTGTCATTCCCTACCTATCACAGACCGCAAATTTTACGCCGCGATTCCTCAGTGCCTGTAGAAAAACAAGCTTTGACAAGAGCGGACGTAGAAAGAGCCTATCGTCTGCAGAGTTTGACAACGCTTTAGAAGTCTTGATCCTCTCCAGAGCTCTTGCCTTGAGCGTTTCCATCTTTTTATCGCTTGGATGGTGCGCCCCATCGAAGATCACATAAGATTCTACACCGTTAGAAATCAGGGCATCGAAAAACGAAAGCACAACGTGATAGAATTCATCGTACTGACCGCCACATCTGCAGTCGAAGCCGTTGTTTACATAAAGGTAGTGAGATAGACATGATCCGTCTATGACAAGTTTTGTGTTTTGAAGATCGATCGACGTCCAAAGAGTTCCGATTGAGTTAATATAGCCTGTAAGTCCGGGAATCCCCATCAAGCTTGGACATCAATGGCGCCAGCATCTCCCTCATAACAAAAATGTGCCAGGCGTCACATCAATGAGAAATATTAAGGAGGGGAGGGTAAGATGTTGCATTTAATTTTCTTGGGCATGTTTTATATACTCACCGAAGCGGAAGATTCATGTTGAATTTTATAGCTTGAAAGAAGAAAGAAAGAACTACCTGTCTTCAAGATTAGCCAGTAAAGTTGAACATTTTCGCAATGCTGATTTGTGATTTTAGTTACTGTTACCTTCCCTACCCTTGAGAAAATATTTTAACAAGTAGCGCAGTAAAAGGACAGCGGTTTAGTTGAAAACAAATAGTTCCTTCATGTAGTATGAACTGAAGTAGAAGAAAAGACGAGCGAAGGGTCACAAATAAAGCCAGTTCTGAGAATTTTACTCCACGACGTAAATATCCCCAAATGATAACTGCAAGATGACTGACGCAGATGGTTCAAGTGAACCAGTTATCCTGGCTACAGCAGGCTATGATCATGCCATTAAGTTTTGGCAAGCACACAGCGGAATATGTCACCGCACAGTCCAGCATCCTGATTCTGTATCTTTTACAAATGCGAGGTGTTAATTGTGTTGTTTACTTTGTAAATAATGAATATTTCCTCTCTTATTACTGAAAGATGGGTCAAAAAGGGAGCTGTTTGTTTTTTGGTGATTTCTGTGATAATTTTTAAATTATGCTTGGTTCCGACTTTTAACGTTTTGTTCTGACCCAGCTCTGCCTCTGTCCAGTGGCAACTATCATTGACATGTGTCAGCCATATTCTTGAGTCGTTACTCCGACACACTGGTAACGTATGCACAGGAACTCCTAGTAACCTTGCTATTCATGGGCAAGATTTTTTCTTTGGAACTATGATTGTACGTTATTTGCTTCAAACAGGGAAGAAACGCGAGAAAAGCAAACAACAACATATCATGTTGTTGTGAAAGAAAAAGTCATTCTCACTAGTGCCCACCCCCCTCCCGCTTCTAAATTTCATATTAGCACGGTCAATTAATTTAAAATTGAAATAAATAAAGGATATTACATGGCCGTGTGGGGATACAAAATTTCTGTTCGAGTGTTGAAAAATATTTACTTGGTCAGCTCAGTGAACAAGTGAAATATTTTTCAACATGAAAAGAGAAATTTTGTATCTCCAAGCAGCCATGTAATGTTCTATTATTATATCAACACCAATGAAATAACAAACCATTAAAATTCTGCTGCGAAAGGTGTGATTTATTATGTTACCTTAGCAACGGTGTTCTTTTCTCATATGAAAATAAAATACTATTTTTACTTGTGAAGATGTCATGTTTTTGCAAGAAAGCTTGCCTGGTATTTCATTGGTGTTTATGTAATAAATGCCATTGTGTCTTCTCTTACAGTTCTTCAGTCTGTAATTTGAATTTCTTCAACAGCTTTCTTCAAAATATGTTCACTTGCGTACATATATATAATTTTGAAGGAATACAGGCCAGAAAAGCTGACTGAGTTTTTTAATGAGCCTGCTTAGTTTTTTTCTTAGCCCTGACTCTAAGGGGTATTTTTTGAAGGTATCAAAAGCTAAAATTCATACTGACTGTAAAGGAAAGTTTTTAACTAAACTGAAATTTACAGAGGGGTGGGTGGGTTCTGGCAAAAAAAATCCTTCCATGGTCGGGCACGAATATTTGCTGGAATGATATGTTATTCTATTGTCTTGTTGTTCTTTTGATTATATTTGCTAGTTACATTCCTTAACTGCTGTCATAGCAAGTCAATGCCATGCAGATTACTCCAGACAGGCAGTTATTGGCAGCTGCAGGTAATTAGTCCAGTGCCATTTATTCTCAGGAAGGACTCAAATCTATTAAATTGCAAAATGACTCAATACTTATCAGGGTTGTCACTAAAGTTTTGAGTCATGTGTTCCCCTGATCTTCACACTTGTAACAAACGTGTTGCTTTTTGAGTTATTTATATCTGTCCAAACAATGAACAAGTTCACCTGTAACATCAAGGGTTCATCAGTCATACTCAGCTGTAACAGGTGTTGTGGGTTACAGTCCTTAAAGACACCCCTGCTAAACATTTATGTCAAGATTAATGTATGAATAACATGACTTGTTGAACACTTTAGTGAGGAAAATAATTATTAATACTGGGATTTGATTTTTAAAGCATGATTAGGGTTAGATATCTATTCAGTACTGCCCCTAGCTTTAGTGGCCTGCAGTGTCGGTTAATAACATATGCCTACAGGCATCTTCCAACTTGGGGGAGAGGGGTGGGGGTGTGTTGACCTTCTTACTCTCCAAAAAATGACACAATGACTGAATGCATGAGAGTTGAAATCAGGATTCAGCTCTCAAATTGCAACTTGAAAACAGTCACTTGGAAGGCCATCTGTAGTACTACCCCCTCAGACACCTAAACGTTACCTGTATTTGATATGGCTTGTAACGGTATTAGTTTTACATTATTGTTAGTAACATTATTAACATAATTTCCACAATCTGTAAATCGCTCATTGGTCATTATTGATTTGATTTTGATATTTGAATTGAACATGTCAATTGATACTCTTAGGACTTTTATCATAAACCATACATCAATTTTCATTAATTTGAATGTACAAAATGACCTATTGCACTTTGTTGCTGCCAGTGACAAATTTTATTATTCTTAAACTGCATACTGTTTAATAATGGTTTCGTTTACTTTTGGCTCTTGATTCAGGATATCAACATATACGTATGTATGACATCAATTCAAATAATCCAAGTCCGGTAAGTCTCATGTTTACAGTACTTTTATTAGCAATATAATTTAATTAACTTTTTTTAGTTTGAGGGTCTGTGATTCCACTGGCATGAGTCACTGTACATGTACCGTGGTCTTGAGTACGACACTTAACTCCCACAGTGCTTTTCTCCACTTACAAATATGAATCAATAATAGCGAATTATCAGGCTAGGGCAACACCACAAAAATATATATGCTGGGGGAGGGGGACAATCGGTGATGGAGTAGCATCCCTTGGGGGTAGGGGATAGCAATACTCCTCATCCCGTAATGAGAATGGTACAATACAATTTGAACAATGACTTTATTTATACTTATGGTATTTCCATCAGTCTATTTTACGATAATCAACTTCCTAACTATCATAGAAGAATAAAAATTCCGAAAGGGCACAATCTTGAAAATGACTTTGAAAAGTCCAAAAAAAATTATTTTCACATTTATCCCATGGAAAGTTAAAAGTTATCATCCAGTTTGTGGAAAAAATATTATTTAGACAAAATGCTTTGTGACTATTACAGGCACTTTTTTATCAAGAGTTATGTATGAGCGAGGTATAGGTTGAAAATTGGAACAAGTTCATAATCTTCCCTTTCTTTTGTCTTGGAAATGTCACAGAAATCCAGTAAATTACATTTTTTTCTCATTTAACAATTCATTTTCATATTGTCATCTTTAGGTAGTGTTCTTCATTTAGGCACATATTTGTATAAGCAAAATTAGTTACTTGGTGGTCATAATTTTAGCACCATTTTGACCAAAAGTAACGTGTAGAAAGTCTTTGTACTCCGGGTACTGATGTCTTGCTCCTGATCTGTAGGACTGAAAAACACTTTCATTGAATTCTTAGCTTTGCTAAGTTGTATCCTGTAACTGTCAGTTTAAGAAAGAAATACCCAATAACTTCACCTTTTGGTTCTTTTTGTAAGGTTGTGAATTATGACGGTGTGTCAAAAAATGTGACTGCTGTTGGATTTCACGAGGATGGTAAATGGATGTTCACTGGTGGCGAGGACTGCTCAGCCAGAATATGGGACTTACGGTACTGTATGTCCCTCTGTGATTTGACCTTTATCAAGATATATGTGCATCCAAAATTACTATTTAAGCAGGCTCTGTGAGTAATGACCTTGCTGCTTCCAAACTCAGTAAAATAGAGACTCATATCCACTCATACTGTTGTTAATAAATTCTTTGCGAGAAAAAGGAATGTGAGGGTTCAAACTAATTACATTTCAGTAAGGTTTATAATATTTTAATATTATAATATAATATTTTGGTTATTTATGTTGGGGGAGGGGAAAGCGAACCGGGGGAGGGGGATGCTAGGCTCAGTTTCCAGCCATAGGCATTCCTACCTTTTACTCCTTACCTTGCTTTTGTGGAATGAAAATGTGGGACATTTTTATTTTTGATTACAGGTCCCATAATTTACAGTGTCAAAGAGTTTTCCAAGTTAATGCACCTGTAAACTGTGTTTGCCTCCATCCTAATCAGGTAAACAAACAACTTGAATTTAAAGCTGTCAATTAAACTTCTAGTGCATGATCAAGGCATAGTTTTGTTTGCGATTTGGAAGTTAATGAAAATGGTCATTTCTACCCAAACCATTCGCGGTGCCAATAATTTATATACACCTGAGTACTGAACCTGTAAACACGAATTTTGTTTATTGGTAGTATCAGTGTGTGCAAAATATAAGTTGCTAAATGCTAAATGCTACTTAAGGGTTGCCCTGTTTGTGTAAAATTGTGTACCGTAACACAGTTAAAATACAGTAACTTGTAGGTGTGTTTGTAGGCAAATTAAATGATGGTTAACTCTTAAAATATTATCACGTTGTTTTAGGGTGAGCTCATTGTTGGTGATCAGAGTGGTGCAATACATATGTGGGATCTGAAGACAGATCACAATGAACAGTTGGTAAGAATAGTTGAAACTTTGATGTAGACATACCAACATGTAATTCATCTAAGATCAAAGAGGTTTTTAGCCATTACTGACATACACTCATACTTATATAGACCACAGAAATGATATCATAGAATGTCAAAGCCTTGCTGTGAAACCACTTACTTCACCTGTGGTTTCACCTGGATTATAACCATTTTATGACATTATGTCCTTTGTTTGTAGGAGTGTCAAGTCACAAGTAATCTGTGTTCATATGGATGTACCTTCCTCCCTCCCTTGTTCTCTCTTCCTCTCTGTTCTCTATATTTTATTTACCCTCTGCCCACAGCACAATCCATTCCTTCTTCCTCTTCCTCTATCTGGTAACAATACATGTAATTAAAAATCCACATTTTCTACTTTATTTCGTGAATATTGCAACTTCTTTTTCTTTTTTTTCTTTTCTGTATAGATTCCAGAATCAGATGCTTCAATCCTGTCCATTAGTATTGACAGAGAAGCATCCTACATGGCAGCTGTCAATAATCAGGTAATTTTATGTTAGATTGCTGTGTGCCTTTTAAACACACTGCAATCTAATTAAGCATTGTGTCTAGACAGATCTGTCTTCAAATGATATATAATGTGATATTCTGAAGATGTTCTGAAGATGTTTCAGGACATTGCCAGAAACCTGAGAGTTGATGTATAGCACAGTATTTTTTGACAAAATGTGAGTTGTCTAGAAATGTGAGGAAACACTATAATAACAATAATAATAATAATAATAATAATGATAACGATAACGATAACGATAATGATAACGATAAGGATAATGAGAAAAACAATATTTACAGAGTATTTACACTCATTCAAGTGTTTGCTAGTTACATTTTCTGAATCAAAACTAAAATTGATAAACAGAGAAATGAGATCATAACAATCTATGCTAATTAATATCAGACTTCCAAAACCTCCATTGTGATTATAACTTCCTTTGTTTTAACTTGATGAATTATAATAATTATAAATGAAAACGAGAAGCTCAAAATTTAAAAAAACCTGACGTACTTCTCCCCTCTATTCAGTATAACATTGCTTTAATTTGTTAAATTAATATTTTGCATTTTTTTCCAATAATTGAAGGGTAACTGTTATGTATGGAGCTTAACTGGTGGTACCAAAGATGATCCAACTATGCTACACCCCAGGACAAAAATTCCTAGGGCACATAAAAGAGCAGCCCTTAAATGCCTTTTTAGTCCAGACTCATGGTGAGTACTTTTTATTACATCTGCATTTATGTCATCCATCAGGCTGGTTCTGGTGCTTATCTCCAGTTGAAATCAGAGGCATGAAGTAAATTGGAGCATTTCTATTCCTCCTTGATGGGACGCTAGTCCATTGTGAGGTTACCCCCTTACAACCCTTAGCATTTAGTTTCTGGTATCCATTTATCTTCATGGGCGGAGAGAGGTCCTGTGAGAGTGACACTCGACCCAAGAACACAACACAGTATTATTCATAAATCAGCAACAGGGCTCCAAAAGTGGGTCATTTGAACCCAACCCACTGAGTCCACTGCGCTAATGTGTGCCAATTACTGCTGATAGTTCTTTTAATCAACTGAAGTTCCTATTCCTAATGTTAATTCAAGGTTGAATCTTAAGACTCAATCACTTATAATAAGAATTTCCCTTTCCACAACTTCTGAGACACCATACACAGACAACTTCAAAATTAAACTCAAAACTGAAAATATACACAGTATATTAAAAACAGCAAGAAAATTGAAAATCATCTTTAATGTTATAAAATTTAAGTGCCTCTCTTGAATAGGCCTTCTTCCTCTTCATTTTTTCCTGAGTACTTAGACGGTGAAGGTTGATGGTACATGTGCATTTGTCATATTTATTACATTCATTTGCTTTTGTTTTTGGTGCAAATGGTTAATTAACATAATTGGAAACCAAAACCTTGACCTGAGCATGGTATTTTGTAAATCAGTTTGGCAGACTAACTTTAACACTAACCTACTCAGTGGATTGTCAAATTATCTCTTTCTTTATCATTGATCAATATATAGCTTCTTAGCCACAACATCTGCAGACACAACAGTTAATATATGGCAGACAGCTGACTTCTCTCTTAAAAAGACTCTGAAAGAAGCTAATCAACGATGGGTGTGGGATTGTGCCTTCTCAGAAGACTCGCAGTATCTTATCACAGGTATGATACACAGGTGCTAAAAATATGTTGTGATGTTATCAGAATGAAAGGAATGATTGGAAACACAGGGAAAAAGAGATCTATACTAGTATCACTCAAGTGATAGTAAAGGTGAGATTAACACCTTTAAGAATACTGATAGTGACAATAAAATGAAAATTAAAATATATCTGGCTTCCTTAAGCTTCCAAAATACCCTTCAGCCAGTCAAACTTTAAACCAAAACCTGCCTTGCTCTTCCCCTGGAAATTAAAAAAGACACTAGAGAATTATGTCATGTCTCCCTTGATAATGAAATTGTCAATTTGTTGTTTCCTGACAATTTTTGCATTTTCTTGTCAGTTTTGTTCTTGAGTACTGGTACACGTAAATCTGAGCTATGAGTGTGGCTTCTGTTTGAACAGGGCATTTAAGTATTTTAAGCCACAGAGATTATTTCTTATACCAGTCATTGAAAAGCTTTTTCATTGTTCTTCTTGGCTTCAGCGTCATCTGACAACATGGCACGCCTTTGGAATCTGGAGCAGGGGGAGGTCATCTGTGAATACAGTGGACATCAAAAAGCTGTAGTAGCTCTGGCATTTAGAGATGCACATGCCATGTAGTCAAAAATCAAATAAAATGCCTTATCATTCTTACTACAAAAGTCAAAGGCAGCAGTAAGTCAAAGACAGAGGAGTATGATTATGAGAACATCTTTATTGGACAATGGATGATTTCCTCAATGCCATGTTGTGTCTTTGGTACACTGTTCATAATTATTTTAGTCGTAACCATAGCCGCTTTAGCAAGAAGATAGCGTGGTTCCCAGTATGCTAGCATACAAGATGGCTTAGACTGGGACAATACCCTAATTTTTGTTTTCACTCAGCTTGTATTCCCAAGGGGGGGGGGGACCCCCGTATAAAAAGGACAGTGGTGCTCATTGTACCTTTTAGGGGTTGAAAAAGCCGTTTTGGTACCTCTTAGGGTGTTCAGCCTCAAAGGGTCCACAGCGGGAGCTTTTGCAGTAGTATGGAGACCAAAAAAATATGACAAGAGATAATGTTTTGTTTTAGAATAACTACCTCTTAAGGGTGAAAATATTTTCAAGCCACGCCCACAAAACAGGATCTTGGTACCTCTCAGGGACCCGATGAGCAGTCCAATCTTTTTTTATATGGGAGTTCCCCCCCCCCCCCCCCATGGGATTCTACTGCCTTTTACTGTCACATCAAATGCAGAAGAAGAATATTATTATGAGAACTTTTTTCTTGGACAGTGGATAATTTTCTCAATACCATGTTGTGTCTTTGGTACACTGTACATATTTTGGGCGTCAGTTACCTTAGCTTTACCAAGAAGATGGTTTGTTGTCCAGTATAGTAGCACACAAGATGGTTTAGGTGATATCGTAATTTTTGTTTTCACTCAGCTGTTCTCCAACTTATGCACAGTGTCAATCAAGACGTGTAACTTATTATGCAAACATAATGATCTTTGGTAATTAAGGAACAGGTAATTCAATAAAACTTCAATAAAGTTTTTTTTCTTCTTGACACTGTCTGTATAAAATGTCTGGCTCCTGGTCAACGTAAGAAAAATGAACCTCTAAGCCTCTTTGTTTATGAGACCTGGAGGGTAGAAACTCTCATGTGAAAGGGGAAGGACACTCTTGATGAGTTGTGAAATGAGCGTAGAAACTATTGAACCTATAATATTATAGCCCCTTCCAAGCGAAAACATGAGGGAGAAGTGTGGAAAACTGATGGTTTGTTGTCATTGTTGTTTCCTTATTCATCTGGGTTATCATCTGGGCGTATCTAAAATTCTAGAGCTGGTGATCTCCCGCAAAGGAACTTCATTCGATATTCTAATCCAACTCAAGTACCTGTAAAACATTATGCATGCAGTCCGACCCTTTACGTGCATCCCCCCACCCTCTCCTCCGCTGGGTACTGGATTCTCCGACACACTCCTCCCCGCTCTTTTGCTACCTTGTTAGCCTCGTTTCTATGTATGTGGGCCGGGCAGGAAGAAGAAGTAGAAAGGGGCATAGCTATCGCAATCGTACGAGACTTTTACCGGTCTTTGTCGCCGTTTTACGTTCTTGACATAATTTGGTTCGAAAGTGTGGAGTTCACGACCATTATTTTTTTTCTATGGTTAAACTACTCGTTCTTTGCGGAGCAAAAGGTCTGGGGACTGTACTCTCGGTCACTGACTTGACGTTGTAAAGATAGCCTGGATGTATTTTACGATGACTGCATGAGTCATGCGACAATTTTTGATCTCCACGTTGCATTCTTTCCCAGCCTCTGACTGAGATAAAAAGACAGAGCTGTGTATGGTATATTTATTTCACCAATCCTGAAGATGTTGTTTGGTCAACTGAATTACTTTGGAAGCGATTTATGATAAACGTAAGACTCAAAAGGCTGTAGGCTTAATCATGGTAAGTAAGCTTAAGTAAGCTTAAACTTTTTTCATCTTTATGTGGCGCCACCTAGAAGTGAAATGTAGGTATGTTGCATCAAACAGTCTTTTAAGCCCGCTCAATGGACCTTAGATTGAATAATTAATTCATTGTTTCCATCCATGGTATTGAGACCTTGTCATCCATTTATCCTTGCGCTGTGCTTAGGCAGAGATGGCGTGATTTCTGGCTAATTGCTGGAGTCAGGAACGTGTCCAGTAAACGAATACAATGTGACAGGCCTTTACATGAAAACGTGTTTTCAGTGTATATTCTACAGAAAGTGGTGGATATTTCTTGGAAAAGTTTTAATTCAAACTGGATGTTTAAAATTTGAGATAAGGATCTGATAGTTTTTCTTTGCATCCCTGAAAATATAGAACGGATTTCAATGAATTTTGTGAAACCAAAACCAGATTTAACAGTGGCCAATCACAGTAGACATGGACAGTGCAGTGAACCAGTTAAAACTTGAAGCAAACATATTAATAGTCTGGAGTGCAGAAAAAAATGTGCGAGTGAGTTACAAACAAGTGGTTTAGTTCTGATTGGATGACAAAGTAGGACAAGATTTTTAAGCCAATAATGAGAATGGAGTGGTTTTCACATGAGTGTTGAGCATCATTCACATTTGCTTTGGTTTTGCATTACTATGCTACACACTTTGTCATCCAATTAAGTCAAAACCATTCTCACATGTTTTTCAACACTTCGCATTAGTTCCATGTATTTACTCAGAGTTTTAATTGGTTCGTTAAATTGTCTGTGTCCTTTGTGATTGGCCAGTATGCCAAGATTACTTTTGGTTTGGTTTTACATAGGCTGCCGGCCAGGATTTGAAAACTGGACATCCAAAATGTGCTGTAGGGTCAATGTATAAGCAACATATAAAAAATAAAACAATTATCTTCTAAAAGTGGACATGGGCTATTAATTAGTACCAGGCCAGTATATGGTTACACTGCCTTCTTATGATTGCATGACTGTTAAATTCCTCTCACAGTCATCAGATGCAGCATCTCTTCATGCCTTGGAGCTGCTTATGAATGAATTCTTCAATGCCTCAACCAACAACCATCGGAAAAGAGAAATAGGTATTTATTAAATCTTTATTGACCCAGTTTTTGCCAGAATGCATTGTGCACTATGCAGCAATGAAAAACAATCGTAGAAACCTTGCTATCATGTAAACCAATATAATAACAGATGTGTGAAAAGCATAATGGTTAACTAGTGGTTCTTTAACTGCACAGCACATCACTGATCAATGACCTCCAAGTGTCCACACTCCCAGAGCTTCTCCTGGTTTCTGAAGCCTAAACCAACAGGATAAATGCTCACTCCCCAGTATAGGGCACTAATTTATCTTAAGTTACACCCCAGCATTTGTGAGCTGGACCAAACAACTGGCTCACTACTCTGGCCATTTATACTCCTGGAATGAGTGGGACACTGTGAGGGGAGTATCTTACTAAAGATAGTTGCATTGTAACAGTTTAGAGCACTAGCATCCCTTTAATTTGCAGTCCGCTTTGTTTTGCTAGATACGCATATACCTCAGGAGTCCATGTGCTCTCTGACTGAAGTAGGTTTAGCATTGTGCCTGTACATTGTGTACTTGTAAATATAGTGAGCATTCCTTGAGTATAGGAGCACTTCTTAAGGGCTTCCACCCCCCCCCCCCCTTTCCTTCCTCTCTTTCCTCTGTGTTATCAGTGTGACAGGTGCAGGTTTCTCTTCTGTGTGGGGGTTCATGGCTGGTTTGCCAGGATTTGCCAGTCCTGGGAGCAGTTTCCATCTAGGAGCTGGCTGCCAATAGTTTAAGCTCCTGGATGTCTCAGTCACCCAAATGCCATTTTGCAATACAGTTGTTAGCATTAATGATTTGGGTATTTTGGGTTATGTTGGGGTATGTTGTAACACTATTTTACCTTAAGTACGCTGGCAACAGTTTCCAGCACTTTTCTAACAGCTATACTTTGAAGGATGAATTCTACCACTGTTTAACAAGTAATGCTACAAAAATGGTATCTCACATGATCCAATTGCTGTATAACTGGTAAACAAGTTGTGATCTTTTTTTATATAACAGGTTACCATAGCAACAATACAACTTGTTAAAAACACCCTTAATTTTAGCTGGAAGTGCTTATTACTAAAAAATGAGCTTGGTGACTCCCATTTTTATATAGAATTAAGATAAGCATGATAAGATGCAGCTTTTCACAAAGTTTAAAAAAATTCTATCAAGTTGGTTCAGAGCTAGCTTAAATCTTTGAAATTTTAGGCAGCTCTGAGCCCCATCTTGACCGAATTTTTTTTAACTTTGTAAAAAGATGTATTTTATCATGCTAATTGCAATTCCACAAAAAAGTTTGGTTCACAGAGCCAGTCTTCATTTGCAAGCACTAAAATAATAATTAACCTTCAAGCTGGTGTTTTTAATAGGTTTTACATGTCCTATGGTAACCTGTTATTCCAGGAAGATAACAGCTTGTTTACCAATGATTGGGCATTTCTGTGATATTCTAACATCACTTAAAGAGTGGAAGTTTTGATCTCTAAAGTATAACTGAATAAATTAGACATGTTTACCTGTATAAATTCCATTGTTTTTTTTTTTAATCTTAGAACAAGTATTACAGAACTTTAGTCAACAATCAGGAGCATGGCACCATTGTGTATATTTTATGAACAATTGTTCAAATCAGTATGTTTTGATGTATGCGGTTTCAGTGTTTGAGGTAAGTGAAGTTGCTGGTTTTCATGTGACATCATTGAATTGTTATATTCCAAAAATTAAAAATTACCCATCCTTCTGAGGATTTATTTTCATCAGATGCACGACCCCCTAGGACTTTCATGTCTCACAATGGTTTAGACCCACAGGGTTCTTCTTTTTCTAAAAGAGCACATTTAAATTTCCAAGCTTTTGCATTGGTTGCATTAAAATGGCCACCCAAGAAGGCTGGCATGTAGGTCAGAAGATGGGTTATTACTTAAGTTTTTGCTAACTGAACAGTTCTTGTACTAGAAGAAGTATTCATTCCGATGTGTCAAAGCTCTAGTAAGAGCAACAACTTTTTTGCTTTAGTAGCAAAACTCAATGACAGATATTTCTGTTTCTTTATGGCCACCATGTTGGTACCCCTCAGAGTGGTAAAAATTGATCATAGTAGCACTTTAACATTCATGGTAATAGGGGAAGACAACTTTCTTTTGGAAAACGCTTTTGATGTACCATCTCAGTCTAAACTAAAACTATAATTCCCATCGCCAGTTTCCGCGCAGTCAGCTTGGAGCACTTGGCACTATAACCCCTCATTTGACAACCAAGACAAAATGGCTTGCATTTTTAGGCTCTGGCTTTCCTATGAAAGCCCAAATAATTTTGGTGGGATATATGACTTACATTGTACTATTGCTAAATAATCAATTTTGCTGATGTTCATGTCATTTTCATAGAATCTCATCAATAAACAGTGGATAGGAGCACAAGCCGGAGATAAGGCTGAAGTGCGCCAATTTCTTAATGAATATCTTTTGTCGCACCACAAGAAGCTTCCAACACACATCAGAAACAAGCTTGTTAAAGTGATTGTCGACGTAGGACGGGTTGACTGGCCACATTTCTACCCAAATTTTTTCTCAAATATTATTGAGGTAAGTCTTCTCTCTTCATAGAGTTTACTCAAATAACAATGTCTTAACTTACATGCAGACTTCTACTAAATACATGTATTTCCTTTCTCCATGTCATTGTGGAGAAATGATTTTTTGAATCTCTGCTGCTTATCATGTTGTGGTATCCTTCTGTTCACATTTTAAATTTTGCTTAGAGGTAAATTGGAGTGATGTGCAAGCCACACAATTTTTTTCCTCTGGAAAAATAATTCCTAACCCTCCCAAAAGCCAACTCTAGGGCAAGAAAGTAAGACATGGAGGCAATGCGACCATGACTTGTAATCTGGAGGTCACAGGTTTCAACGTCTTCAAGTCCTATTCTGACCACTAGTTGGTGTTTTTCTGTGGTAGGCCTGAGGTCAACTGCTCGACTGGGTACACGTGTAAAAATTAGCCTGGTGGTCTGTCTCCTGCCAGTTGGGATTCCAAATCATGTTATCTCATTCACAAATTGTTTCTTTCCATTGGCCCTGAAAGTGCCATTGGGGGAGTGGTTAATTAGATAATGTTGTAACTATAATTATTTATTTATTGTTTTATTTTTAGTGTGAAAAAGGCCAGTGTTGAGGAGAATTATTTTAATATTTTATTTTATATATTTTTTCAGTTGCTCCAGCAACCGTCCACAGTAACTCTAGGCTTGGTCATGCTCCAGACAACATCAGAAGAAATGGCATCCCCCAGGGAAGACTTGAGTATTGCTAGAAAAACTGAAGTGCACAGACTATTGCTCAATGAAGTTCCTGGAGTTCTTTCTTTGTTAACACATTTATTGGACAGAGTCTTAGAAAAGCATCGCCGACTTGCAACAACAGTCACCCCACCTCCATCTCCTACTCACGGAATGTCACCAGTTAGAAGTACAAGCCCTTCAGTATCAGGATCAGGTTCATTATCATTATTCTCATCGTCAACATCTGCTGATCAGACACTTCAACACCCGGGAAGTAGTAATCTCATGGGAAGGTTATTGAGTAATTCACCGATGAAATCTAGACAGAATTTAGGACATCCACTGCCTCCTTTAGACTCAGAATCAGAGGAAATTAGTTCTCTAGTGCTCAAATGTTTGGGCCATCTCTTTAGCTGGATCCCTCTGTCTACAACAATTACACCATCACTTGTGTCTACCGTGTTTTATCTTGCGGAGTTTGGCTGCAATGTAGTGCCGACAAGTTCTGGTAGCAATGTTGTGGGTAATGCTGAACTAGGTTAGTATGAATTAAGTAAACCGTGATTAGCAATGCTGTGTTCTGAAAGATATTAGAAAATCCTGTCTTGCAATGTATATGGCTCCTTTTTGTGGCTGATATAATGTGTTTTCTGATTGGCTAATTTGAGGACATCATTCTCCTGGAATGTCCATGGGCCGATTACGGACCTGCAAATCAGAGGAAAAAGCAATATGATAAACAACTTATTAACCTTGAATGTTCAGTCTTTACAGGAAAATCTCAAGCCTCGGCCTTGCTGTATTGACTAAATGATAGTGAGGTTAATATGGCCAAGTTTCTGTTTGAGATTTTCCCATAAAGACCTCACTCTTGATTAATAAGTAGTTAATATTGACCAAGTTTGTTCAGTCAAGATACACTGTTGTGATTATCTTATAGCCTTACACAAGGGCCATACTGTGAGAATATTGGTCTGATGTCTTGGCAGTACAGACCAAGTGAAGTTATTTTCAGAACAATAAAAACAGACCAAAGGTTGATATTTTCCCAGTATGGTCCCAGGTAATCTTGGTTAATGAGAGATTTATGACATGACTGAAAATGCTCTAAAGAAATTAGACTGAAAAGACTGTGTTAACTTCAAGCATGCAATTCTGATTGAGAGCCATCATAGGCATTATGCATTTTACTCATGAATGTATGTTTTTGAAAACGGGAAAAAAAGAAAAAATAACCATTCACATGTAAGTTAGTTACAGTTGAACCTCTACTAATTAACAACAGCCACCTGTCTACAGCAGCCATATATTTAAGTCAGAGTCGGGAAATTTGCTCTTATTTTAATCTCACCACAATGGCTGCCCCTCCACGATGACCAGTACACTCTATTCCCAGGGTGGCCATTGTAGAGAGGTTCAACTGTAGTAATAACTTTAGATCGCTAAAATGTTAGTGATAACTAAACTTTAGGATTGATTCTTACTGACAACATTCTTTTCCTTGTTGCCTGTGTTCTGTCACAGAAGCATTTTACTTACTAAATAATTCAGTAGAACCATTATCATCATGGAACCATTAATATTTTGTAGTAAAATTTCAATTATTACTGTGTTAGCATACTGTTTTATTTCAGCTACCATATTGTCTTGTGTTGCATTTTTTTTTAAGGTGTCTCGGCAATGTCCTGTATTAATGAACTGCTGTCCAAGAATTGTGTTCCAGTTGAATTTGAGGAGTTCTTGCTGAAGTTGTTTCAACAGACATTTCAGTTGTTACAAAGAATAACAAAAGACACAGGAGCTCAGGCTGCGGAGAACCTCCTCACAGAACAAGATGAAAGGTGAACTATAAGTAAAACTAGTGAGACAATCTCAGATAGTGCAGAGTGCAAGTGATAGCTCTGGTAGGTAGTCAGACAGGTACTCACCCCTGCTAGGTTCACTTCCGTATGACAAGGAGAGCAAGGGGTTACCTGAAACAAACATGTAGCTTTGCATTGTTCACACACTAGTCTAGGTGGAACATGTTTTAAGTAGAGTACGCATGTACCTATCCCATGCCATCCCCAACAAGATTCCTTGCCCCTAGATTAATTAATTTTATTTATTAATTAAACAAACATTTAAGTTTACACCCAAGTACCTTAGTACCTTAGTACCTTAGTGCCCGAGTGCCCAAGTGCCCGAGTGCGTTAGTGCGTTAGTGCCTTGGGGCCTTGGGGCCTTAAGGCGTTAGTGCCTTAGTACCTTAGTACCTTAGTACCTTAGTACCTTAGTACCTTAGTACCTTAGTACCTTAGTACCTTAGTACCTTAGTGACTTATTGCCTTAGTGACTTATTGCCTTAGTGACTTATTGCCTTAGTGACTTATTGCCTTAGTGACTTATTGCCTTAGTGACTTATTGCCTTAGTGACTTATTGCCTTAGTGACTTAGTGACTTAGTGACTTAGTGACTTAGCGCCTTAGCGCCTTAGCGCCTTAGCGCCTTAGCGACTGAGCGACTGAGCGCCTTAGCAACTGAGCGCCTTAGCGACTGAGCGCCTTAGCGACTGAGCGCCCTAGCGACTGAGCGCCCTAGCAACTGAGCGCCTTAGCGCCTGAGCGACTGAGCGCCTTAGTGGATTAGCGCCTTAGAGCCTGAGTGCCTGAGTGCCTGAGTGCCTGAGTGCCTGAGTGTCTTATGGCCTTAGGGCCTTAGTACCTTAGTCCATTAGGGACTTAGTACATTAGCACCTTAGTGTATTAGTGCCTTAATGCCTTAAGTTAGTGCCTTAGAGCTTAGGGCTCTAGTGCCGTAGTGCCTTAGCGCGCATTAGTGCCTTAGCCCCCAAAACCATCCCAATAGTGCACTCTGCACTAAAAATACTGTATTTTAAAAATCTATGATGGCATTGCTCTTCTTTGTGGTGTGCTGTGCTCAAGGTGTAAATGCTTGCTTGCCACCTTTTAGGGTGTGATTGAAAAGTCAATAGACCAATTTCTCTGAGCCAATTTCAATACATTTAATCTAACTTGACTCTGAGGCCTAGGGGAATGAAACAAAATAAATTAATTATTATACCTGAACCTCAATGTGATTTAGTAGTCACGTAGTTATACACCGGCATTAATAGCCACTTAGCCCATGTCTTGATTGTTTTTTCCTAAGATTAATGTTATTTTTATGTGTTTTTTTCTATTTCAGCTATTTGAGCAAGTTCACAGAGTTCTTGAGACTCTTTGTGAGCATACACCTGAGAAGATTTGAAAACAGCTCCCATTTCCCAGTGCTTGAGCTGCTAACATTACTCTACAAATATACTTTCAAACAGGTGAATACCTATTAGTAATTAATTTCTTAGTTTTACTTTTCTGCTTAGTGATTTAATTATTCTTGAAATTAAAGATCCTTTGTATAAAGTAGTCACAAAATTTTGCACTGTTATATCACGCCAATGTCATTACAGGCCTCTCTATGTTAAAATCATTTGAACCTCCACGAAAGGCCACCTCTCTTCAATGGCCACTTTTCTTGTCCCGACTAATGATCCATACATTCACTTTATTTTAACCTCTCTACAATGGTCACCTCTCCACAACAGTAACAGCCACTAAAGCGCATCCCAGCTACCAAAATAACCTCTTGACAATGGCCAATTAATCAATGAGTGACGAATGGTGTATAGAAAACCCTATTTTTAATGTACTGTAAAAGGTGACGAAAATTGATCCATACCTCTGTTTGGTTTCTGTTGCAGTATCAATATACTTTGATTGTGTTACTTATTTACATGCTACAGTACATGTAAGCATTTTGTAATGACAAAAAGGTTGCACCCCCCAAAAATACAAGTGTCATATTACACCCCTACCTCCCCATAATGGCTGCCTCCCTTTAATGGCCACTTTCCTCTGACCTCAAGACATGGGCAGATCCAATATTTTTCAGTGGGGGGAGGGGGGATGTGGCTAGTGTCTTGAGGTTGCAGAATCAATGGGGCATGTTCCCAAAATGTTGCATTTTGAGTATTGTAGCCTTATTAAAAAGCGTTTCATAGAAATATATTTACTAGCAATGCCACAAAGTAGAAATTACAATGAGGTACCTTTCCCGAGAGTTTGCATGTATTTCTACCATAATATTCACGATCTTTTTCAATTTTTTTATGTTTTGCTTCTCCAAAAGGGTGAGACTAGCCACCCAATCCCCCCCTCCCCCCTAAATCTGCCCGTGCCAAGAAGGTTGTTGTGGAGAGGTTCAACTGTATCTGTTTGTCTAAAATTGACTTTCACTTGATATTACCTGAGATTTCTGTTTTTCAGCCACAGCTGGAAGGGTTTTTTGCCTGCCTTGATATTTGGACCGTGTTTCTAGATTATCTTATTGGTAAAGTGGCAAATGCAAGAAGTGACAAACTGGCTGAGGCTGAAGCTACTGTTAGCAGGTTTGTAAATGACTCAAATAATGATGTTTGCAGGGTCCTTTGGCATTGTATTAACCTTTGTTAGACAGACGTTCCATGTAAATAAGCATAATTGTATGGTCCTGTCATGCTTGTGAAAATTTAAACTATGTATTGTAGATACAAGGAAGTTTTACTGATGCTGTTAACTGAGCTGCTGAAGAAAATTCAATTCCGACATAATCAAAGCCAACTGGAGGAACTGGACGATGAAAGCTTGGATGATGATGTAAGTTATATGTAGCATCGGACAATCTTTCTGTATACAATGTATATAATATTATGTAATACAGAACTTTATAAATTGCCCCCTGTAGGTTTAAATTACTGAGTGAAAATTGTTTAATTATTGTAGGTTTAATCTCAACAAATTGGTTAAGCTCACTCAATTGTCTGCCTACAGTCTACGGAATATATATGCATAACGTTCCATTTATTTGTACTGACATGCCATTTGCTAAAAGTGTGGTTATGAAGAGGACATTTGGCCCATATTGTTGAACGTAGAGACATTAACAAAACAAGTGTCTGCTTTCCAGTGGCACTTATTCATTAAAGTAACTTTTTGTGAAAAAAAGTGCAGGAAAAACAGGCCCATGGATTGTAGATGGGGACTAGCATTCCATCTAGGGAAAGTAGAAATACTTCTAGTCACCTCCATGAAAACTAGCTGAGATAACTATGCACCATCCTATACCAATCATTAACAAGCTTGCACTTAGTCAATTATCTCTAGGGTAATTGCTGTGAGAAATGGGGTTTACAATCAAAACATTTTTGGTAGCAGCTGTGCTGCCTGTAGAACAAAAAAAAAAAAGATTTGTGAGTTGAAACAACTCACAGATGCTTCGCTAGTAATGTGAGGCGTCAGATAACAATGGCCATTAAATATTAATACATTGCTGCTTTTGTTTTCAGTCGCAGACAGAGTGGCAAGCATTTCAAAGGAATTGTCTGGAAATTGTTGCCAAGTTAGCAGAACTGTTGCCTGGAGAAACTTTCTCCCTGTTGGTAAGGATTAGTGATAATAATGTAGGGGTACATGTAGGTAATAGGGTGTGACAACCCAGTGGCAGGGTGGAAACTTAACAGAAGTGGTAAGAAAGGAAAGGAAGTGAGACTTGCAAGGTGGCACGAACCAGGAGCACTCAGAAACATTTTTGTGCAGCATTGCATTGTAAGAGGTGTCAAGGAAGAGGTAGGAACTGGGAATAGAAGGTATGCAAAGTAAGAAGTTTAGGTTGCCCTCTCAAACAATGTGTATAATGTAATTCTTGTTTTCAATGAACAAACTGAAGAAGGACTTAACTTTATGAGCAATTTTAACGTATGGTGTGTGATCCCTTTGTGGAGAGTAGAGCTTCATTTGTTCAGATTGTTTTAAATGTATATTTACTGACATGTTTATTTATTTTAGTTCCCTTTGTTCAGTGAATACTGTGATGTGTACATTGGTCTTGGAGAGTACGTTAGAAAAACTGCTCATGGTAAGATAATTTTTTCCATCTCTGTTAGATTTATAAGTGCCACTTTAATCAAGGCTAAAAATAGTTGATAACTACAAAGGTGGTAAATTTTAAGCTCTGTCATACATGATACGTGTAATTTGGTGTTGGCTTGAGGATAGATAGCGATAGTGTACTACATGTAAGTAGCTGTCCTTAACAGGAGTCAATTCCAATCAGAACCCCACACACTGTCACATGATGTTACCACTGTGTTGCGGGAGACTGGGCCGGGTTGTTCGAAAGCCGGTTAACGCTAACCCAGGATTAAAAGTTAACCGAGGTAACAAGTTTTCTTCTACAGAAATGTTTTTCACTGCTTATGTTTTGTGTAGTTTGAGATCACTGAAGCTCAAAACTGAAGGACAAACAATACAAAAAAAAAACTTCACCGAAAATGTACAAAAATGAAATCAAAATTTTCGCTAATCCTGGGTTAGCTTAATCGGGCTTTGAACAACCCGGCCATGGTGTGTAGAAAGTCATTGGTTCAACTCGCACTAGCCTGTATTGCAGATGCGGGTAGATTTCCGTCTGTGACGCAAGCTAACTCGCACCAGAGAGTCAGAATTTGGTTTTTGCATTTCGCTTGTAACAAATCGAAAAAAGCTGCTAACACAAAGACGCTTGTATTTTATATTTCTTACCCAATGACACTGCATTTTTCTTCTGGCAAAATCCTGATCTTTCCAAAACCATGTCCATTGTATAGAACATTTTCACTCACATGGCGAGCAAAGTTGGTTAAACAAAAGAAATTGTTTACATAAGAAAAGTGTTCAACTCCCACAGGATTGGTTTGGTACACCAACATGGCCGCCGATTCATTGTTGTGGAACACCAATATGGCTGCCGTGACGTCATGTGAAAACGCTCTATTACTCTTGAGTTGGATGGGATGCGAATCCATTGCACGTTGCCTCACTCCGTCCCCCTTATTATTGCTACCATTGCCTATCACCATCCCATTAACTTGTACTCTCCCATGCCTGAAGAGTAGTTAATTAGTAAAGTGTCCCAGGATCACATTTCAACTTTCATTTTGTTTCCAGGCTTACATCTCGGTATCAGTGCTGAAAATGAATGTCATCAATTACACTGCACACTGAGGGACTTGACCACCATGGAGCGTGCCCTGGGAAGGCTGTCAGAACATTTTATTGGTGAAGTGAATTTTGCCAACAGGTTTAGTGATGGGGAAGCAATTGTCGAGAGACTAGGACAAATTGCATTGTTTGGTACACAAAGCCAACTGTTTGCAGTGCACACAGCTGTCCCAACTGTCCTTCAACCCGACCTTATCGAAGTGTAAGTAAATATGGTCGTATTTTGTTGGTTTTCGTCCATTTGAAGAATTCCAGCCTAGTGATTGACTTTATGGAGTACATACAAACCACGATGACAACTAAAGAAAGAAAATTTATA
The DNA here is from genome assembly GCF_964199315.1 of Orbicella franksi. NCBI lineage: Eukaryota > Metazoa > Cnidaria > Anthozoa > Scleractinia > Merulinidae > Orbicella > Orbicella franksi. Next base: position 17,170,594 of record NC_138150.1, on the reverse strand, counting down.
AACAAAAAGTTTAATGATCAACGGTATACATCTTGGTGCCTTTTTTAGCCATCCTCTGTAAAACACTGAAGCAACATGAAGTAAGGTAAGGTAAGGTAAATTTAGTTTGAGTCGTAAACGTAAGGAGTGGTTCCCCAGATCCCGAGCCAGGGGCTCATGACAAAAACGCACGACTATTAAGTGACCCTAAAGGAAGAGAGTAAACTAAGCAATGAATTTTCGGTGATTAAATCTAGATGTGAACAGATGTGAACATACAGAGGATACTTTTAATAGACAAGCTCAATTGTGTATTATCCTTGAAAACTTTTTCAAACAAAATTTTATGAATTCATTTTTTAACAGACATTATCTTTGGTGTTTTTGTATTAACGTAGTTTCTCTACATTTCTGTAGAAAGTATGGAAGACGGGAAGACTCAAAAAATCTCAACAGACTTTGAATGGGGAAGGTGCTGCTCTTCCATAGCTCTAGAGAACGTCGCAATGAAATTATGTCACAAAGACCCCAAAGAATTGATCCCTCTAGGGTCTTTAAAAGTAATTAGTGACGTTGAAAACCCCCAGTGCACTCAAATCTGGCAGACATTTCTTCTGATAATCACCCCCCTATTGTAGACTTTTTTAATTTTTTTTTTTTTAACAGCATAAGAACTACATTATTTTTCTGGCTTATATCCCTATGGCACCTGTTTGTACCAACCAAACTTCTCTATCAAATTCCCACCCCCTGTGATAATTTCCTCACCCACAAAGTCTTTTGGAAAAATATAAGCCCGGGGATTGTACGTATTGTCCTCCCTACTTACTAATAACTCGATGCAAGCCTCTGATGTGTTTCAGTTAGTTATTTTTTTTCTTTCAGCCATGCCCAAGGACTGGCTGCATTACAAGCATATTGTCACTGGATGGCTCAGTATTACCTGGAAACACACCGACAACAACAGCACCAAGAAAAGTTTGTGGCTCTTGTCTCCAATGCAGTTGATGCTTTAGTGCCATTGTTAAACAAAGAGGTAAGTTGGTGTCTTGTACACAAAAGTTAAGCGCAGTCGAATTTCTCGTATGCAAGTACTCTGAATGCCATGTCTCTGTGGTTGCTTATGGTAGTTGGTCACTTCACAGGAATTCTAAATTTTTGATTCATAGTCTGTAGCCGTTTCAACGGTTTAATCCATGCACCGTAAAGCCGCAAACGTGTTTATATTTTACGCAGGGCAGGAAAAAACATTTTCAATCCATTTGCCCAGTGGGCCAGTACATCTCAGTTTTCAGTTGCACCTGTTAAAATATTACTTGCCCAATAGGCATGCAATGTTCATGCCTCATCAACTACATCATTTACTAGGTACTGTCTATGATCAGTGATATACCATAACAGAGGATGAACGCGAGCAGAGTATGCTTGGATCGAATTTAAATTGATCCATGCTATCAACTCATTGTTTTGCTCATCTTGATGTCTTAAGTTTTGAAATTGCTTTTCATTGGAAATTATCACTAACAAGACTACTGAGGCTAATTTCACTTGTCCATCAGACCACCAAACTTCCATTTTCACTTGCTCAAGAGCAAAATTTACTTGCCCCGGGCAATCGTACCTGGGTTTTTCCTGCCCGGGATACGCATTAAAATTATTACCCGAAACTATTTTGGCGTTTCATTGTGGATCTACCAACAAACGCCTATTTCTGCATACAGTTTTTCTGTGTAGAAACCTTCTGAGTGATTAGCTGCTGAGTGGACATGAATCTGACTGATTGACAAGCTGTTTTCTTTGTAGGTTCCTCAACGTATTTCATTGCCTGCATCTCACCTTCTCAACTCATTAGCATCTACTGTTCGCCCGTCATTCATGACTGCCCTGGAAAAAATACAAAACCTCTTCCACGACGTCAGCAGTGGTGCCTTGTCTGAAATGCCGCTTGAGGTACGTTGTGCAGTTGATTTTCCTGTTTCATTATACCGAGGGGTAAAAAACGTCAGTTTTTTAATCGACCATCTCAATAAATAATGCTGACAGTACGCAGATGTGTCACCAGATTTTGTAACTACAATTGAAATAACTTTACATCATTTTGTAAGGGCAATTCCTGTTTTGCTACATGCAACACTGTTTCAGTTTCATAAGCCGTAATCTCTTCACTTAGATTATTCTATTTTATTCCCAATGCACCTGTAGGTGCAGACCTTAGTTATTAGATCTCTGTCCAATGCTTTGGTGTTACCATGGCCAAGCAAGGCTGATAACGAACAGGTAAGAAAACTAGTCCATTATTCCTGCCCTTGTAAGTAAAAAAAAAAAACGTTTTGAACAAAGCCATTTTTCATAGAGGAACGGTGTATAAGGAGGGGTGGGGGTGTCCTTCATAACTACCGCATTGTTGCTAAGGATGGCTTGTAATTATCATAACTTCAAGATTTTGGATTTTTCACAGATATTTAAGTTCTTCGACCACAACAGCATGTGACCACAACAGGGAAAAACCCTAAATCAACTTCATTTTTTGTCGCTGAAAACAATGCTTATGATTTAAAAGTGCCATGGGTTTGTTGAAGTTCACGTAAATTTACCAGAAAAACCATAAAAGTTGTAAACGCATTTTGAAAAGTGCATGCAAACAATGATAGAAGAAGTTTAATCGCTTTTGATTCATTGAAGAACTCCTACCTTTATATTTCTCCCTGGAGCCTTGGGGATTTTAATGATTTGTTTGTCCTCAATAATAGTTTTCAGTGAGGATGCGCTGTGTAATGCAATAGATGAGCTAGTTGATTTTAGAACAACGTGGAATCTAAGAAGTCTTTTGTGTTTAGGAATGGGAGGTTCGGTCACAAAGCCATCAGAGTTTTATCCAAAGTGTTAAACAGCCATTCAAAAGTGTCGTGGAGACGCCAGGATTTGCAGAAAACAAACAGTTACAAGAGAGTGGTGAGTATCATCTGCACCTCCATAACCTGCTCTGCAAGCCTGCAGTCAAACCATTCTTTATTTTGACATGACAGAAAACAAGTAGTTAGATGAAGTACCACCAGATTGTCATAACACATTCTAGTGATATTTATATTTCTAGCTTGGGACTAAAAGAATACCGTTATCAAAGTTTCATAGTGCAGTTCAAACTTATTAAAGGGAAAGGTTTCGGGGAGAGGCGTTGGTGGTCGCCAAATCGCTTAAGAAATCGTGTATATGTCTAGCTTTTTTTTGTAATCTGCGGTCAAATATTCTTCCGCCGCGGTTAAGAAAGGGTCAACGCAAAGCAGAATAGGCCATTTCCGAGTTGCCTTGTGCCTCTGTTTGAAAACGAGTCTTCGTGCGAACCATAAAATATGGAAATGTTCCGCCTTGAGGTACATTTTCATGCAAATCAAACTCATTTTAATATGAAAGGTTTTGCACGAAGACTCGTTTTGAAACAGAGGCACAATGTAACTTGGAAATGGCCTATTAAACCTTTTGCCAAACAGCCATATCTTTGTAACTCAAGGTGCTTTCTAACTGATTGTTATTTCTCTTATTTACAGCCAAGTCACGTGTGCATTTCACCCTGCATGTGTTGGGGAATTTAATGGCTGCAGTGGCAGAAGACCAGGTTACCAAGACCAAGCTTATTCTGTACCAGTCCATCACGGATGTCGTTCAACTCACTCTTACTATTTTTCCTGTGTTTATTCATCATCCAGGTACACAAGAACATTTCCTTTTGTTTTTCCCCCTGTTCTTGAGGTGATTACAGTTAGCAGATACTCTTGTAAAATTTAGAATTCAAAAATTCTTCCTTTCCTCTTGCCAACAATTTGTGCTTAGAGTTCAGTCCCCGGCTGCGCGAATGCTGGATAACGCTATCCACCGGATAAATCGCTATTCAGTATTCAGTTTAAACAAAACAAACCACACTTTACACGGGATAGGTATTTATCCAGTGATTATAGCTTTATCCACCTTTCGAGCAACCCGGGCCAGGAGGTCAAACTCTTTCATTCTTAAGGCCAAACCCTTGCGTCTGTAAAATAATTGTTATGAATCCCTAGTTTGTCACATTTTAAACGAACGCTTTTCAGCAGTATTGTGGTACTGACAGCTTATTATGCTGCACAATGTGGCTGTAACTTTCGGTTCTGTAGATTAAAACCTACTGTGGGGGTTATTCAGATGTAGACTACTGAGTTAAGATTCCATTTGTTTGTTTGCTCACATCGCAGATACAACAGATGAGATTCTAGGCTTCCTTCTGACGTTGTTTGAGAGTCTCAAGGTACAGCTCGGCCCAGCTGTGACAGAGCAGATCGTACAGCAACTGCTTCACACTTTCACCAGGCAGCAGCTGACCGAAACACTGCATCACGAGAGCACTGCAGGCTCACGTGTCATTACCAAGTTCCTGAAGATTCTGCAGCTCTTGGTGCAGGAACCCGCGGCCTCCTTCAAGGCTTTCCTTCCTAATATAATCGGGCTGTGTATGGAGCAACTTTACCCAATTTTAGTTGAGGTAAAGAACCATTTTACATTTTTTGTAGTCAAATTACAAACACTTGACACTAAAAGAGACACGATTGCGCGCTCGGTTTTCCGTTAGGTCTGTTGTTAAGTAACAAGTGTTCATACTTTATTCTGATTGGTTAAAAAGAATCGGAAAGAATTGGAAACTTTTCGGGTTTCGTCGCCGAGGATTTGCCGAAAATGACTTTTGGTCTCTGAGTTGAAAAACCTCTTGCAGTTTACCAAAAAAATGTCTTGTTCACAAAATGAACGAGAATTTTCTTTTTCTATCTTTTTTTTTTTTTGCTGCAGCAACCGTGCCCCGATATCAAGTGTGAATTTTATGAGCTGCTTCATCAGTTACTACTTCACAACTGGCGCTACTTCTTCCGCTCATCACTACTGGCCCGTATGTCTGCGGGCGAAGAGACTGTCGAGAACCAACCTCAGTTTACTGCCATTATGCAGGTATGCCACAAATATGACGCTTACAAGACCTCGCTAAAGGGTCAGAAGTTCAATTATTTTCATTAAGAGGCTTAGGTCTTTACAATTTGCTTCAAGATAATACAGGACATTGTGAACGGGAGCTTGATTTAACAACGATTGCAATATATTGGTCTTAGATCCACTACACCTGCTGAGTTAGTGTAAACATGGTACGATGGTTTAGGATGTAATTGTCTATTTGTTTTTCTCATTTCGTGCAGGCTTTTGGACAATCTTTCCTTCAACCTGATATCACAGTATTTAAACAGAATCTTGAAGCGTTAGAAAACCTCAACTCCAAGTGTAAACTGTATCAGAAGGTTTGTTTTCCTCCGTTTAATTGACTACTCTAAGCAGTAACTGTGTGTGTGTGGTGTGTCAATCAATCAATCAAGCAAGCAAGCAATCAATCAAGCAATCAATCAATCAATCAATCAATCAATCAATCAATCAACCTTGCAAATACACCTGTCAGTCAATGTCACTTAAGCAATTTACCGATTGACTGTTGTAGGCTTCTTTTCCTTCGTTTATTTGAGTAATCTTAGCAGTATTAATCAATCAGTCAGACAGTCAGTCAATCAGTCAGTCAGACAGTCAGTCAATTAGTCAGTCAGTCAGTCAATTAGTCAGTCAGTCAGTCAGTCAAACAAACAATCAGTCAACCTAGCAAATATACCTGTCAATGAATGTCACTTAAGCAGTTGACGGATTGACTTTGGTAAACTGTTAGTCTTACTTAACAGCATTCCTGTTTTGACAGTTTCTTATTCTCTAATTTTATTTCGAAAGCTGTCAGCCATAGACCTCGTCAGAAGTATTTGATGAAAATGTTGCTCGATCATGTTTGCATTTTGTCTCTGATGTACATTTATTATTTTTTTTAAAAAGTTCTATCTGTATTCCGAAAAGCCCTTTTGGGACGAATAAAGTATGTATGTATGTTGTCCTAAGTCTACAGAGCGAAAATGATTACGAACAAAATTAACGCTGTTTTTGTTTTTTCTTTCTTGTTGCCAGCTCATCTTTAAAGACGTCATGTTACTTCAATTTGTGAATGTGTTCCTTCAAGCGCTGGTCTACAGATCACATGACTTGCTACAAGAAGAGATCACCATCACACTGTACAATATGGCGGCTGTTGATTTTGACTCGTTCTACTCCGCGTTCCTACCTCGGTTTCTTGGAGGCTGTGAAGGACTCACAGAGTCACAGAAATCTGAGCTAGGAAAGAACTTCACCCCTGACAAGGTGAGTACAACCCGAGAAATTATGGACCTAGATAAAGTAGAGTTGAATGTAAGTAGACCTACTTTAGATCTTAGAGGAATTTGAACATGGCGTCAAAACTTGACTCGAGGGAAATAGGTTTCCTAGTTCCTGCACGGCTTTCTCCCAGGCCTTCACAGTAAATTGATTTCGGTCACGTTTCCGAGACCAGCGGCCGCGCCAATTTTTCGCCTCAAACCACGTGACCTGAAAGCGAAAGCGAAATATCGAGAACCTATGAACTACAATCGGCGACATAATTAGTTGACACATTGTCTTTCAATAGTACTTTTAGTGCACCACTCTTTTTATGGCGCAATAAATTGTGGAAAAGACCCCGCTCCCCCATTCGGTGTTACATGTTTTTACCTCAAGATCACAACAATTGCCGCACAATATTGTGGGGAGGGGGGCTGAAAGGACAAGCTAGGAGGGCAAAAGAGGATCACAGTGACGAAATAGGGGGTTAAAAAGGTCAATGGGTCAACAATTTTGTCGCTGATTGTAGGCAAGGAAAAAGGGAAGGAGGGATGGAGAAAGAGAGGAAGGGAGGGAAAGGTAGAGGACGGCGGATGGCATAAATTCCCAGTAAGAATTTTACTTCAACAAGAAATTGTTCATATCCTCCTAACCCTTTTCAGTGATTAATGCACTTGACAACTTTTGATGGTAAAGAGAAATTGTACATCATTTTGGTTCTCGTTGTGGTTGATTCTCATTTCCCAGATGTCGATCACTTTTGGTTTATTTGACGTGCTTTTCTTGTTCCTGTCAGGACTTGCCATCTTTTACACAGAGTATTCACCGGTTTGTAGGAGATTTACGGTACTACAGACTGTGTAACAGCAGCTTGCCTTCGGGGACTGTCAAGTTTTAATAGACAACTCTTATTTAAACGACGGCGAAACGTATAATTTATACTCGTGTAATCACACTGGTTTAGTTGTATTTTTGTAATTTATACGTTATTATCTATAAACTGTGTAATATATACTTGGGTAGTTATACTCGTATAATTTATACTTGTTTATTTACCATTCCAAAACTGTGAGCAAAAGGAGACCAAAAAAGTTACATGTTAAGAGATGTTGGAAATATTGTATATTTTTATATTTACAAGAGTACCAGTGTAATTTGTAAAGAAATATTAAAATTAAGCATTTTTTAGAATAGTATTGATTATGTGTGGAGTATGTCAGATAAACAAATATATACGATATCGTAGAAAGTAAGTTTGTTCATTGTTTTTCTTTAACGCAAATCGTTATTTGTTATTTGCAAATCGTTCTTTAACACAAAACCAACCATCTGTTCCCTTTTCGAAAGTTTTGGAATTTTTGGTTGAATGGAAAGCGCTGCTCGCGATGTTGTCCTCTTTTTCTGAAATTCCGGAAAATGCTGAGCACTTTCCATTACACCAAAATTACAGAATTTTTTAAAACTGGAGCAAATGGCACATAATTTTCCTTGGAACGTTTCCATAAAATCCGGAAATTGTTAAATTTGCGAAATGCAAACCATTCAACCGAAAATCACATGGAACAGAAATTCCCGGTAAATTTTGGGTAAGCAATAACATTTTACTTCTAATCGGATGTTGGTCTGAGTGTATTTTTAAATCGAAATTTTTGGACGAATTCCCCTGTTCCCGGTCGTCGTTGGAAATTTCCCAAAATTTCATCGAAAGGAAAGCGCCATCTTTTTCCCTTCAAGTGCCTGGTTTTCAACCCAACATAAAAGAAAAGTGCGTTGCCTATGGCCTATACCAGGATCGAGATTCAATTAATTTAAAATTAAGATTTCAATTTTATTTCTTGCTTCATATTTTAACTGTAACTGTAACAAGTTCATCCTATAGTAACCTGTCGACCATTTAGAGTCTCGGACTAAAATTCCATTTGAAACACGGCAATGAAATCATTTGAAAAAGTCCTTGACCTTACTTCATGACGCTTTTAGTTTGTGACTCAGGCAGGTGAACTGAATATCAGACAGAAACTTTCAAAGGTCATTTGCCGTTTCTGTTAGGTTTTCACTGGTGAGATTTTCAGTCACGTCTTCCAGCATTTATACAGCCTGTTCCAGGCTCTCGGTCAATGGAGACGATCAAAAATGCGGCCGGGCGACGAGCGACGAGCGGGGCCTGAGCCCGCTCGTCCCGCGCCCGCTTTTTCGATCGTCCCCACTGAACCGAGAGCCTGGAACAGGTTAGCATTTATATCGTATCGTCGTCTTTCAGCGGGACTCCTTCGACTCCATATCCTCATCACCGTCGTGGTCTTTTGAATTCCGAGAGGTGGATGTCGAGAGACTGGAGAAAAATTCATCCTCTCAGCGTTCAGCTTCAGGGGTGCACGTTGGCAGGGTACAATCTGCTTTTAAAGGCTTCAGCTACTGAAGGAGGTACATCTGAGCCAGATCCGGAAATAGACAGTACACAGACAACTAGTGTGGTACAATGTGGGGAGCACTTCCGGCCCTGGGATCATTTACGGTACAATTTGTGTGACAGTGTTACACGGTGTTACACGGTGTTACACGGTGTTACAAGGTATTAGTATAGGTAATCATACGGTTTCGAGTTCAATTTGGAATTAATTTGCACGAGTGAGTTTTTCAAAAGGCTGAAATTGCACGAGCCGCTTCGGCGAGTGTAATTTCAGCTTTTTGAAAAACTCACAAGTGCAAATTAACTCCAAATTGAACGAGACAAACCGTATGATTACGTATTAATAATATAAACATGAAAAAATTCGCGTGGAGCAAGTGCCGGAAGATCTTTCTTGAAGCCATTTTTTCTCATTTTTTCAAAGTTTCAGCACAAAATTTTCGTCATCATTTTACGTGATATCATTTTCTTAGAAAATTCCCTATTGTCTTTCAGTCAATCATAATCCAGAATTTCGATGTGTAATTTGTACTGGTGTTACACTTTTTGCACTGATGTTACAGTGTTTGCACTGGTGTTACACTTGAACTGCACTCCTCTTAGCCAATCAGAATCGAGTAATTTTTTCATGTGTATTATTACAAGGTGTTACAAGGTGTTACAAGGTGTTACATGGTGTTACAAGGTGTTACAAGGTGTTACAAGGTGTTACACGGTGTTACACGTTGTTGTCATGTGAATCTGAGGATCATTTGCGGAAGATATCCCGTTTCCCGCCTCTCTCGATTTCGAGGACATTTGTGTGACAGTGTTGCACGGTGTTACACGGTGTTACAAGGTGTTACACGGTGTTACAAGGTGTTACAAGGAGTTACAAGGTGTTACATGGTGTTCCAAGGTGTTCCAAGGTGTTACACGGTGTTACACGTTGTTGTCATGTGAATTTGAGGATCATTTGCGGAAGATATCCCGTTTCCCGTCTCTTAACAGGCCGCCCAAACTGAAATTCTACCTTTACCAGTTTACCACTATTATCAGTGGAGAGCTAACCAATAGGAAAATGACAAAAACAGTCATAAGCTATTACGCCTGTTTTCGGGTAACATTGAATTGTTCCACGTATTATTAAAAAAGTATTTCTTGACTTTCCTGACTTTGAACATATCCATTTTAAAAGACCGCATTCAGCCAGTTTTGATTCTATGGCTATCGTTGATATAAGATAAACTAGAAATATGCCAATCATTTAAATCTGTCTAAAAAGTACGGCTGTACCTCAAGCAATCCATGATGTTGATGTCGAATCCGCTTGAGTATCCCATCATACACTGAAGGCACAATCTAAGATCACATGTCCTGAAGCATGATGTGTTCGAAAATATGGCGGGGTTGTCTTCCAAGGTAAGACATTTTGGCGTTGTTCTGTTTTTATTTGCAATTCTGTGGCTTGTCGTTATATTATCATAAGTAAAACTTATTTCATGCAAGTGGAAGAAAATGTTTTTAAAAGGTGAATTTGAACACATGGCAATAATATAACTTTTCACAAGGGCTTCTATGCCACGTTTTCAGTACGTGGAATCGAGTGTCGAAAGTAATCAGGCAATTACTCTGGTTTTGGTTTTGGTTTAACTACGGTTTGAGATTGGGCTGCTAGTTTAATTGGTTTAGAAGTAATTGGTTTGGTTTTAGTTTTACGACACTCAATTGAAAACCACTCTACCACTCTACCACTCTGGTCTTCATAACAAATAGTGTCCAAGAGCAAATAGCTGTGCATATTTTTGAACCCAGTTGGAAGCTAAATTCTAGGGCTCATTAACATTTTCAGCAGGAGGGTGACTGGTTTCCACAGGTGTACAAAACGTTTTGAACTGTGTTTCTCTGTAAGAAAAACTCTATCCCAGATGGCCAAACCAGACTGTCAATCTGCCTTGGTGCCTGGCCCTTAATGAAACTCCCTGTCAATTGTTGATGTCATCAAATTATTGCATATCCCTGAATGCAAGTCCAGTGATAGTATTATCATATGGCTAGCTCCTTGGCCACACAAGATTACTGTTAACACCACTAGATAAGCCGCACCTTTTTACTCAAAATTTACCTTAAAAATTGGGCATGCGGCTTATCTGCAAGAACATCTGGACAACATGCCATAAATTTGCATAAATTAACACTTTCTATCAAAAATTTATAAGTCAGTTAAGAAAATTAGTAAGAACTTCAGTAGACAAACAATATCAGAGTATGCATCAATCATTGCTATTACAAGTTTGATGGCTCCTAAAAGAATTGTTTTTGTTCATAATCACAAGCTTACATTTCTTGCTGTTAAACAGCCCTAAACCTTTGTTAAAAAATCTTTTAGCCAGTGTAAAGCCGCAATTCTAGCTCATTCTAGAGCAGCTTTAGAAACTTACATCGCACAGCAGGGAATCTCCATTCCGCCACAAAGCTGCTCAAAGAAAGCTTCAAAGGCTATTTGTGTCCAGTACTCCATCTCCTGATGAAATGCCTGGCTACTGTGTTATGAATGACCAAACGAATGAATGGAAGTGTTGTTGTTGTTGTATGTTAATTCTATTGAAAAATTGACAGGAATGAAAAAAGAATCCCAGTTGAAAAATACTGGAGAAAAATGAAACATATGTCAAAACTGGTAGACATCATGTCAGTGCTATTGTAGAACTAAAATTTTAGGTAAGGGTTTTAGTTTGAAGCATTCTCTGTACTCAGTGTTATTGAGTTTACACCGGTTTACATTCATTACATGTAAATCAAGAAAAGTACACGAAAAGAATGTTTCTCAAGACTTCACTTGTGAATTATTTTGATTTCTTTCCAAATTTTTTTTACCCAAATTTGAGTTGCCAAACTCAGAATGTGGCTTATTTGCGAGTGCAGCTTATCCACCAGTGGTTACGGTAACCAAATCCTGCACTGTGATTGGCTATCCCAGCAGGCAAGATGGCACTATCTTGCCACTCACAACAGAAAATTGTTCTTTTTCCCAAATAATGATTCCCATGTTTACCAACAGCTTGTTCAATCAAGATGGCTGAGTATTGGCCTTGTTCATTTTGTGTTTATGGACCTTGACTCCATTTTGGTCCATGAACATGCAAAGAAAGAACTTGGCATATCCAGTTACCTTGACCTCACACTTGGTCAATAACCCATATGTAATTGGACTTGATGAAGCACAATTCAGGGTGTAATCAGGTGAGTAATTTTGAATCAAACAAGCTGCAGAACAAGGCCAATTACTAATGATCCCATCAATAACCAATTTCAAGTAAAAAAGAGTCATTAGGGAAATTCTTTTGAGCAAAAAAAATCTTTCTTTTTTCCATAAGTTTTTAACACTGTAGAAATTATTATGTAAAGTATGACTACTCAAATCGGGCCACTTAGAAAAGAAGTAACCAATCAGAACATTAGTTGAGAACAAAGAATAGTGATCTTTTTCTCAAATAAATCAGTAACATTGAAGAATACAAACAATAGATCTCAACAAAATTAGAACCCTAAACAAGTGTTGCAGACCTCTCAGGCAACTTTGCCATTTGCTGCTTGGTTACTTTTGATCCTAAATTTTGTGCGCCTTTCAACGGTTTCGGTTTAGTTGCCACAAAATGAGTTTTCAAGTTAAATGTTTTAAGCAAGATTTATAATTATGATAATTTGCCATGAAGTACTGAATATCTAAGAGTGTATATAATGCGGAGGAGTTGACAGTACTTACATGCTCATGGCCAGGGCTTTCATTAAGGGCCGTAACCTATAACACCTGCCGCGGCTGAGTATGTTTGATGGACACTTGATGTCGCAGGTGCACTGGACTATAGTTGATACAATTCACCTAAAAGGTAACAAGTTTGTTACAGGTGTTAAGTTCAAAGCTGCAGTTAACTCAGAACTTAATGGCAATGAATGGCAAACTGACTCTTATTACTTGCCAACTGTAGAAAGCTATCAGTCCACTGTTCTTAGTTTATGTTTTGATTGTCAGTTTTATTCTAGGTGGTCTGGTTTGAGTAGTCGCACTGTAAGCAGAAAGCCAGTAAAGTGCAAGTAAGTGATATTATGTGATGTGTTGGGGTGGGTATCCAATTACAGGTATCTAATAGCAAAATTTAGTTGTGACTAGATACCTGTAACTGAACACCCAAGTGACTGCATGATAAATGATGAATTTTGTTATAGCTCTGATAGCTACAATCAAATTATAATGTAGAATAAATGTATTTGCAGTTACTTTAAGGGTCGCCTCATACATACAGAGCTTGACGTTGGGACTGCTGGGGTCGCCAATGTGACCAATTTTTTTTTCCCTGGAGACTAAGCTTGTGCAGTCGCTCTGCATCAATGAACATGAAAAACCTGCGCATGAATGTTAAATGTGTTTACTTTCTTTAGCAACAGTTTACGAAAAATTTTGAATCAAAGCTTGCAATATTGAAGCCTTTTTTCGATAAAGGAATAAAAGAATGTTATTTAGTCATTTTCCCTGTTATTTTAGAAAAATGTGGCAAACTGATTATACATAAAAAAAAGTGTGATTAGGGCTGTTTTAGTGTCTATCTTGTGGAAATACATAAGGTTCGAAAAAAATCCGTACATAGAGGTTCGAAAATTTTTGGCGACTAAAATACTTGTGCTGGCGACCAAATCTGAAAACTTAGGGGGCCAGCTGGCCCTGAGGTTTTTTCCTGAAATTCGAGCCCTGAAATGTTTATGTACATTGTTTGCTCCCACAGAATGAAACAAAGCAGACTAAAAGGAGTCCAGATTTTCAAGACAAGACATGATGATATCAACATGGAAACAATTATTGGTAGGTAAATGATGACAGCCTTTAAAACTATAACCAGTTTCATCTTCAAAACAAAGTTAACCACAAAAGAATAGCTTGCTTTAAATAAAATAAAATAAACAGAGTTTCTTACCTAAAATATCACACATAGGTATTTTTTTTCTGAGTGACAGGCTGTCTGTCGTTGTTGGGACTAAAATATAGTGGATAAAGATAGGGTCCATGTTTCTGTGGGCTTACTCAGGTCCATATACAATTAAAAATATATTATCATATTAACCCATTGACTCCCGGAGCTTTTTGCCAAAAACACATTTTGTTGTTGTTGACATTTTGGACATTTCAGCCTGGATATGAACCAAATTGGCTGCAATCTACTGGGAAAGGCAGTTGCAACATGATAGCATGCCTTTCTTTCCACTGGCATCACCTTTTATGACATTTTTGCTCAGGCATGCACAGAAATCAATATTTTTTGGATGAAAAATCACCTATGTCTTTAGGATTTTCAGGGGGGTTTTTTATTTTTTTTTTTGTAATTTTTGCCTTTTTCTCCTTTTCTTATCTTTTTGCTGCAGTGATTGACCTTCTACTGAACTTGCTTCCAGTCCAAAATCTCTGAGAAAGCATTATCAAGGCGGGCAATTCTTACCATGGAGTAGCCAAGTGTAGTGGAAGAAAATTTTCCTCAGAGTTTTTTACTCAAATATCTGAGCATTTTTGTGCATATTTCAGGCTCCATTGACCCAATCACTCTGATCTGGGTATCATTGGAATGATCTTTTCCTCCTGCAGAACTTGAGTATAAATTATGCCAATTTTGGTCAAAGGTGATTACATCAGAAGTGGAACAAAGGCTAATGCTCATCGCAGCCGGTTACAGCCAGCATGGGCGTCAATGGGTTAAAAAGATATTTATTGGCATAAATGTTAAAGCACACATCACTTCATGCCATAGTTAAAGTTGTAAATATCGGTTTTGTTTGGACTTCAGCCCTTGCAATCATTGAACAAAAACCATGTTTGCTTGTGCCAGTATCCTGTGATGCTTGGTATGTTTTCTTTGCTAATGGACTTTGCAAAATGGCATCACAGAGAGTCTATTGACTATACTTAACAATTGACATCTACAGTACAAAACAGGAGCAACAATGAAAGATGTGCTGAGACTTGAGAGGAGAAAGAATTACGTTGAGGCATTGGATTCCATATTAAGTGAGTCACAACTTCCTTGTGTTTGGTTTATTTACTATTCATGATGGTGCACAATGCAGGTGGAAAATTTTAAACAAATAGAGATGTTACTGTTTCACTGTTCAGCTATTTCAAAAGCTGTTATGTGGCCCTACTATACCTCAGTCCTCCAGGGGAAGGGTGCACAAACAAATAATTATGTGAAACTGCAATGCCTGGGTTACTATTCTTTTGTGGAAGGAAGGACAGAATAGTCAACTGGACTGCGGGCCAGGAAGTCCGGTTTTGGGCCGACAGTTAGGGTCTCTGCACTGTGTTCTTGGGCAAGACACTTCACTCTACATTTAGTCTTACACTACCTCTCTCTACCTGTTGTAGGTGTACAAATGGGTACTGGGTAAATTGAACACTGGGTGCCAACCCTGTAACAGACTTACATCCCATCCCGTCCCATCGTTGTCAAACCTTTCCCCTGTAGGTATGATTGTCTTTAATTGTGTAGTTCTGTGAAATAGACAGACTAGCATCCTAGGCTAGCACGGGAGTGTAGAACTACTCAATATAACTTAATGCATCAGAGACTGGGTTAAGCCATGGTGGTTTTTATTATTTGGCCTGAATTGCAGTCTTAACCTTACCTTGTAGTCCAAACTCACTCTAGTAGGGTTAAAGCTTAAAAAATTCAAATTATTATTTGTAATTGTGTAGATTGTAAACTTGAGAGATCAAGGCTGTCCTAAAGGTTGACACAGTTCCCATTTCTTACTAGATACAAACCAGAAAGCCATGTGCTTAGACTTATAGGGAGAAAGATTCATATCAAGACATTAGATTCCATATCAGGTGAGTCTTTGTGTTTTCTTTTGTGTTTGGTTAGAGAGGTTGTAAGTTGCTTGATTTTACCTGTGCTAGGAATAATGGCATGCAATACAGGCAGAAAGTTGAAAGAAATAGAGGTGTTATTGTTTCACAGTTCAGCTATTGCAGTGCATTTAGTTCTTTGACCTAGCATGTTAGTCTCATAGTGCCTTGCTCCACCCAGATATACGAATGGGTACTGGGTGAAGTTCATACTGGGGCTAACCCTGGGGGAGGGGGGTACTCTATGGGCTATATACAGGTATACTGTAGGTATGTGCCGCCCCAAAGGGCAATGTTTTCAATGAGATTTGAAGTAAGGCAGCTAAGGATATATAGGTGGCCATAAGGCCACCTTTGCTAGGGGGTTCTGGGGGCATGCTCTCCTAGAAAATTTTGAAATATGATTTCCAGCTTTCTTTCTCATCATTAAAAGAAATATATTTTTTTTTATTTTCACCAGATTCGTATTGAAGTAAAAGGCAATTAAATACTTATTAAGCAAAAATGTAACAAAGCAGCACAAAACCGTTTAGAATCGTCACATACATGATTTATCTCTGTTTGGGTTACTGAAGTTCATCAGCTTCCTTCACAACTGTAAGTGTAAAAACTGTGAACAGGCTGGTCGAATGTATTTCCAAACAATGAACAAATAAAGTCATTCATTTCTTTGATTGATGGCCCTTTGTGTGGCTCATGACTTTCCAAAAATTGTGAAGATAACAAGGTCTTATCTGCAACTTCAGACTGTATAGTTTTAGAATCAGTTGGGTTGATTGGCAAAATTTCATCATTGGAATGAAGAGCTTCGTTTTCTGCAATTAATATTCATCTGTAAGCAAAGAAGAACACAGTGGGTTTCTGAAAGAACAACTCCAAAATCAGATAACTTCATTTAATTACCTGTTCTGGTATGTGGTTTCTTTGAAAAGAATGTAAACAAATCAGTCTGTCCAGACTGTACAGGAGCACACTTTGTCACCATCATTGCTCAACCGACCACACAATAATAGTTTGAAAGCAAGGTTAAGTTTTATTACAATACTACTGAAAATGGCTGAATGTTTTGCAATTTGCAATCGTATTCCATTGATGTGTACGCTTTTATATACACCAATAGTCAGGGAAAATGTGAGAAATATTTTTTCTGTTTATTTGAACCGAGAAATAGGTAGGCTGTAAATATTATAAGAGTTACATTTTTGAAGTTTTTGTTGACAAACACAGCCAAGTAGCCAGTGTATCGACAGCTCACAGCCGCCAGAGCCCGGCGGTAGCCAGCTTCTTATGAAAGCGCTGGAAGGGTGTGGTATTTCAGGCGTTTTGGTCATACATAGGGTATTGATTTCGCCATAAATAGGGAAAGGGTTTTGGGAAGCGGGCTGCACACCCCCACCAGATTTTTCTGGGAGTACCCCCCCCCCCCTCCCCAGGAGTTAACCCTGCAGCAGACTGGCATCCCATTTTTAAAGGTGGGAGGGGGAGTAGAAAGATGCCCTATCAATAATGCTTCAGACACTGGGATAAAACGTGGTAGTTTGGATCACTTGGTCTGATGAAGACTTAACCTTATACCTTCATCGTTAAAACTCTCTCTAATAGCACTGAAACTTTCAAAATCTGATGGCTTATGTGTAGGTTGTAAAACTTAAGAGACCAAGGAATTTCATGAAGATTAAAACATTTGCAGTTTCACACTAGACACAAAACAGAGAGGCAAGGAAAAGAGCTATGAATCAAGTTGAGACATTGGATCCCTTATTAGGTGAGTCACAATTTTATTTATGTTTGGTATCGTGTTCTGTAATTGTGCACAACGCAGGCAGAATATTAAAATTAATAGAGTTTTTGTTGTTTCACTACTGTTCACTACGAGATACCCCTAGCCCTTCATGGTTAATATGTTACACAAACATTCTTAAGGTGGCTCAAAACAGTTTCTAGCACTCTCTAAGACTTAGATTTTGATTGGTCATAATCCCCACTCTATCAGGTGATGCTACAATCATGGTATCAAAAAACTGCCCAATCATTGGTTAACACGTTGTTGTCATTTTCGTGACACAGTAGGTTACCATAGCAACAGTATGACCGGCTAAAAACACCCTTAACTATAGCTTTACGGGCTTATAATTCAAAAACGACGCAGTGAATATTTTTTCATATTATCAAATTTGATTAGCAGGATAAGACAAGTTTTGGCAAAGTTTTAAAAAATCTGCACATAGAGTTCAGAGCCACCTTAAATTTTCATAACTGCCTTCAAATCACGGAGTTATTTATTTCTTGCCTTGATATTTTTCGGATTTTCACCGTCGTGTGAATTTCCCTTTGGGATATTTCAGATATCAATGGGGAATGTTCTTGAAATAGCTGTCAAAGTGAAAGTCGCTGTCAGTCGTATAGTGTCTTAAAAGCCTTCCTGTCAAAACTAGCTGTCAAGTCAGATCAGAGGTGAACAAGGGAAAACCATGATTACCTGTAAATTACTGTAAAATATCCATTATAATTTACTGTTTGTTTTGCTCGTACCTCTTTGAAAACGATTTTTGCTTGTTTGCATAAGTATTGCATTTGAACAACAGTTTGAATTGTCGTCTTGCTAAAATATACAAGTCGGTGACAAAAAACGGCACTTTTATCGATTATAACAGTTTGAATTTTATAGCAAAATTGTCTTGTTATTCGCTTGTTTAAATTATTCAATTTTTGTTAGTATTTGGTCATAAACGTCCGACAAATTGCATGACCCTTATTTTATTATTTAAGATTGGCAGCTATTTACCGAACATAAATTCATCCTCAGAAAGAAAATGCAAATATTGCTCGTTTTGTGGCGAACATTTTAGCCGTGACTATTTTTGACGGTTAGCTTTTCGCCTGAGTGCTATATTTTAGCCGGTGCTATTTATTTCGTGTTGTTGCTCGTTTTAGTTGTTCTTAATATCGTTATGTAAACTCCGTGTATTTCTATGATGATGATATAACCAAACGACAAGCGTATTCCCGATAAGAGAATTAACTTGTAAACTTTAGTCGAGTATACACTGTATGTATATTTTGTTCTTTGGGTTTCAGTATACCCATTGTTAATTGGACGTTTTATTTATCTTTCTTTCAGGCTGCCATCTCAAGTGTACATGCAGCGACATTAACGTGGAGAACAAAGCAAAGGAAAGCTAAGGACTTCGTTTAGTTGTTTCTTCAGTGGATCACGTTTTAGAAGTAAGGTAGATTTACAAGACAAAGTTGATCTCGATTGAGTTTCTTGTGAAAGATTGTTAGGGCGGACGGAGATCGTATTAGTGATTTCAAACACAAAATTCAAGAGTCGAAAGAAGACACTGGAATAGCTGTCAAATTGTGTAGTATCTACCAAATTGTGTCTATTTTTTTAGTTTTCGAGGACGCCGTGAATTGTAAATTGTGAATTGTGAATTTCAAGTTTTGAGCTTTAAAATCAAGTTTGAATATTAGCATTACCCGCCTATGTTTTTGCAGCCTGAATGCCTCGTTATTAAGTCAACTATTAAACTCGTTGAAATTACTGTGTAACTGTCTAGTATCTATTTCACAGATGTACTGAAATCTTTCTAGTTTTTCAAGGACGCATTGAATTGCTGAAAAGGCTGCGCTTTTAAAAGGGCTAAGAAAAAAGTCGAAAAGAAACTAAGTCTTTTAGTGGAAAAATTGTCCCTAGTAAAAAAAGTCTGCAATTTTGAATGGAGTCTTGTTTCGAGTCAAACATATACAGTCTTTTGGCGTATAAAATCTTGCACTATGTGGGATTTTTCTCATCAAAAGTCAAAGTATATGCTTGATTCCTGGCTAGAATCTGTTCAAAAGCGCAGAATTTTTTTTCTTTTTGGCAACCCTACATAGTCAAAAAATAGTAAAAGAGATAGCCTACATTTCTACTAGTTTCCAGGCCCTTTTAAAAGCGCAATTTTTTTTATTTTGTTTTCTTATTCAAATTGTTTGTAATTAATTTTAATTGAATTATTAAAAAGCCAATAAAATTTATATTGAAGACGCGTGTGTAATTGACTTCTATTTGCTCTTTTTTATTGTCTTTAATAATTTTCAGCAATGCTAAAATAATGTACACAGTAAAAACCAACACTTGCGGTTTTCATTTGATTTTATTGTTTTGCAATAAGTAGTTAATTAATTAATTACAAACGTAGAAGGAAAAAAGTTTGCGTTTAAAAACTAAGACTTTTGGCGGGAAAATTTGAAAAAATTTGCACAGCGTTTCCCCTTACAATTTTTTTTGAGAAACAATTTAGAGGTTACCCTTCAGAAGTTTTTGATCGCAAAAAAATTCTCAAAGGCAACAGTTGACAGAAAATCCCGTCAAAAACTACTGTATCACGTCGCAAAAAAAAAAAAAATGCAATTTCGATATTTCACCATTTTTGTCAAATAAATATTTGCCAAACAGTCTTGAAATGTCATTTTCCAACGAACTTCGCGACGGTTTTTTGTGCGAGAAGACATGAAAAATGAAATGACAAGTAGATCAAATAAGCGACAAAATAAAATTTAATTCCGATATGGATTTTAAAATCTCACAAAGTGACTGTGAAATACCGTTTAATTTTGTATCCAATCGAGTTTGATCTTCAACTGTTTGTAGCTTGTCATTTCATATCTTTCTCTGTCAGACGCTAATAAGGACGGCACACTAAGGATCAGTTGCGCAGGAGCAAGAACACTCTAATCAATCAAAATCCAATTATTGTCCCCCACGAAATTATCCAATTTCAATGGTTTATGACCCATTTTAAGTTTCGAAATAAGTTAATTTTCTCTTCCGATGCGACCGTTCGCTTCGTTCTCTTTTCCCGTGCAGCAACCAAAGTGTAAATAAATAATCAATATCTGGTTGTACAAAGATGTTTATTCCTAAAATAACGCAAAATTGCTTCGGCCGCTAAAGTATACTGGATTTTATGAACTCGTTAAATCAGAGCAATGTCGGAATATTAAATCCACCGTGAAAATTTAAATCTCATGTTGAAAAATTTTCAAAAAATATTTTACTCTGTTTTGAACAAAGCTTATCAAAGAAAATGCCTATGTACTTTTGGATGTCGAGAAATTTAAACGTTGGAAATGACAAAGGAAAACAAACATGTTTTACAAAGGCGCCACGAGAACTTTGTCTAACAAAGCACGTTTTTAATACCAATTCAAATGCAAATATTAGCATCCTTGTTAACGAATTTGTTGCTGGTCTTTCTAGTTTTGGTTGTGATTGTTACCAAAATTGTTGCAGCCTTTTAAATCTTGAAAAACAATCAATGCAGTAGCTAATTTTAAATGTTTTTGTAGAAAGATGCTCTTTTTGGAGGTCATTGCCAGACAATTGCTGAAACAGAAGAGATGTAGAGTGCAATCGAATTTGATTTACAAATGTTAAAGGAAGATATTTTCAGAAACAGGTTTTATATTTTCAGTTGTTCTCCGCGATCCTGAACTTGTTCGTACTTAAAAGCTGAAAATATCGATTCTCCTTAGTAATTGCCTTACTTGGTCCTAACTGTAGTTCTGAGAATTTGGTAGCACATCAAGACAACATCTCCTAGTCGATGAGTTTGGTTATCACTCTCGTTATACTTCTCTGCTTTTCCCATTTTTTACAACACCTTTTGTAAACCAGATATTGATCTTAGAAGCCTAAACTTTCAATATCTAGAGGTTAAACAAACGTTGATCTATCGTTAAGGTGGCACTTTCAAAAATTCATAGAGAGTTGTGTAGTATGCTCAGTTTAATTTCAAGTACCTGTGGTACAACAATATGTAAGAACAGCTTCGATTCGTAGTGAAAGATAACTATCTCGGTAATCAGATGATTCTGAATGCAGCTTGTAATCACTGACAAATTTCCCTTTAGCCTTCCGAATTCCTTAAAGTATTCCTAAAACTTTTGTTACCGTCGAGAAATTTTCAGAAATCTTCGAGTGATCTCCGGTATTCATCTCGGATGACTGTCGGCAGCCGTTCGGAATCTTCGTATTTCTTTAGAAATCTTCGTTGTAATTTGCAATCGACGTTTAGTCTAGATCGATATTTGTTTCTAAGTCTGTTTCATATTGTTGAACAAGTTTGCAAATAATTTCATAACACAGTTGTGTGTTCATGTGATTGATTCAGATGACCATAAGTACTGTTTCAAGAGTAAATTTCATTGTCCTGGTATTTTTCTATTTTATTACACTGAGTTTGAGGCTTTATTCGATGAGAATTTTAATTCTAGCATGACAATGTATTTGTTGTAAAGTGAATTTCGTTGTCGCCAAATAGTTTTTTTTGTTGTCCTACAGGCCATTTAAATCTCCTTTCGCCTAAAAAGACCCACCCAATGATACATTACGATTCACGTTAATTTTTTCTTTTTTTGTCAAAAATTTAGATGGTGTTACCAAATGTAATGCCACCGTTAAAACTCAACGTTGTTTATCCACTTGAGATATTTCTTGAAATCATGTCGACCAAAATGGTGGCTACCAGAATCGAGATCTCAGATTAATTACGGCCGGAGGCTAGTTACTGAAATATATGGCAGTCGTTCGAAACAAATAAATACCACGACTTTTTCTACAAGAAAAAAACCTCGAGAACTAATCCTTACAACGTAAGCGTCAAATTTATTGCCACCATTTTAATCGAAGCTTATGAAATTGAAATTCTTATCTCGTTGTCATCTCCATGTGAATTTCAATCTCTTCATTCGTTCCCTGGTCATACCAATGAATTCCTTCTTCGCCGTTAGGCCATTTCTTCTCCTTAAAAATAAGACAATAAAGAGAAACATAAGCTTTTTCTCGGGACAAATTATTTAGAGGATACACTATTGCTACCACGGCAAGAAGTGACCAAAGCTCGTATGAACCGGCTGCACGTGGTAACGGTTTACAACATTTCGGGAGCAACAGGCAACGAGAAGAACAGGAAATATCAAACAAATTGAACGCAAGTATCTTACATGCATGTACAAACTTTCGCAAATTATTTCTTAACTCTCCACTGGAACTTTTCATCTCAGTGATTTCAAAACTACAGCTATCTGGTTTATGAACGAAGCTGTTCGGAGCTCGGCACGAAGAAGATTGCGAGCGAAGGCGGAACTTAACTTTAGGAAGGTAGAAATTGTTCCGTTTGATTAAGGGAAAAAGGTTAATTAAAACCATCGCTCACCTTTAATATTTTAATATTTTTATCTCGTCCTGCATTCTCTTCATCGAAGGAAGAACACAGCAAGATCCGACATCACCAGGAACACATAAATCCACGTCTTCACACTATGACAAAGTGTTTCGTTTGACGCAAATTCCACAAGTAGTCATGAATATTGATCACAAACTAGAACCAATCGCTGACAAAAACGTCGCCGCATATTTTCACGACTTGGATTTTAATTCTTATGCAAAACTATTGTATCACTTTAAAAATATCCACTTCACTCCAGATCTTCGCATTTTTAGGCTTTATTAAAACAATACTGAATATGTGAAATTAAATACATTTGTAAAGACTGTTTTACGCAGCCGTCATATTTCGTTAAATAAACCTTTTCTGATAATCTTATTGGTCGATTTTTGCAGGTTTTTAAATATTCCCGTGTTAAGACCTGATGGCCTTCGCCGAATCAAAGCTTATAATTAGGTACAAGCTAGAAACAAATAGTAAAGAAAAGAACTACTTTAATAAAACAGTTTTTAAAGTTTGATATTTGAATGACTTTACTACTTTTAAATGATATTTGAATGGCTTAATTACTTTTAAATTTTGATGTTGTCATTTATAATGACGGAAAATCGAGGTTTTTCTGTTGGAAATCATTGGCTTCCTTGTGGGTTCCCACCCATTTTCCTCTTGCATTCTCAAACCCGCCATTCTCGTCCCCACAGCCCACGATCCTTCTGGCCTGCGGCAGGGATCGAGAGCTCTGGGCTGGTCCAACACCGGAAGTCCGCGATTCACGGACTTCCCGTCAAATCTGGCAAATCTGACTGGCTTAGAATACGAAACAAAATCGGGTCCGGCCAGAGCTCTCGATCCCTGCCGCAGGCCAGAAGGATCGTGGGCTCTGGGGACGAAACTGCAAACCCGCGGGCTTTTAATCGTCCTTTTCACGTGTTTTATCATGCGCGTGTCCTATTACCTCTGTCTTTCCGTTTCTCCTTCAAATCCCTGCGCTTTCCGCCACACGCCAAGTCGTTCATTCATCTGTGGGTCTCCCTCATCGACATATCCGTGAATTCGTAGTGGGTTTCTTTATGTCTTTGCTCGTCCGTTAAGTCGTGACCTCCCTGCGTTATGCACTTCACGTGCATTGTCGTGAGTTTTCCTGCATTAGGCCATGGCTTTCCTTGTGCTTTGAGCTATACACAGCCCCGTGCGTTACCCGTTAGTTCCTTGCTATGTCGCCCATACTTTTGCTGCGAGTTTCCCAATGCCTTTGCCTAGGTTTCCTAATGCATTTCGTCATATGTTCCCCTATGCATGCTTCGCTTGCATTCACTTTGTGTCCCTTCTACTTCCTGCGCGTTTCGCTATACGTTGTTTCGTGCATTCCTCCATACGCAAGCCCTTGCGTCCCCCTCGCGGATTCCTGGTGGGGTCTCTCCTACGTTCCCTGTGCATCCTCCATATGTTTTCCCTTGCATTCCTGTGATCACGTGATTTGTTAGTAATTAACGAAGAAAGAGACTTGAGGAAAGAGAATTTAGGAATATAGCAAAAGGAAAGTTGACTGGGAAATCAGAAATAGGGAAAGAGTAACGTATAAAAAATGGAAATGAGAAAGGAGTATGACGCAAACATATGCTCCTTATCTTTGTCAGCCATATTGGTGAGAAATTCCAGTGGGAAACTTAATCTGAACAAAAAATAAAATAAACTAGAGCACAGCGAAATTCGCTGAGTCTTTAAATGCGAATTTTGCGGACCTTAGTGGTTTTTGGTCCGCGGTTGAACCTCGACAAGAAGTTGGACAAGGTAGATTTCTTCTCGGTTCTTTTTCCAGTCTCCTCCGAGGTGTTACCTTCTGTCAAATCCACGACTGTTTCATTTATAACGCGGACACCACTCGCGCCGGAAGGAACATTGTCTTCATTTGAGAACAGGTCACAGGATCACATGACATGTTAAAATTGTCCGTGGTGGGCGAGTTTAAATCGTTGAGAAACTGAGAGAGATCCGTGTCGACTGATGAGGAAGACTCATGACTTTCACCTATATCAAGTTTGATTTGTTTTCCTGTTGTAAGATCCCACTTTTGGCGTGAAGTTTTCAGCGACATTTTACCATCTTCCTCCACAAGGTTCTCTGACTCAGTGCAGCCGATCACTTGGCATCTGTACTTGTTTGCCGCTCGCGGTGTCTTTACGTTTGTCTTACTCCAAGCCTCGTCCTTGTCAGCTCCTGGCGCGACTTTGTTTGTTTTAAAGCCTCTCTTTACCCGTCTCTTACCATCACAATTTTTTCCTCGTTTGCCCAATTTTCCTCCGTCATCGACTTTGTCATCTGCCCCAGCAGACCAGCTCATCACGTCGTATCGTTTTCATCGGCTGCCTGAAATTTCTTGACTTTTGATTTACGAGCAATTCGAACTCCGAAACGACTGTTATTCGTTTTCTGAGCGCCAAAGTTTATGAAGTACAAGAAAAAGAACAGCACAAAAGATACTCTGGGATATAGTCGACACATCTTTGCATTCGACTTTTTCTCAGTTTTTCACAATATATTTTTTTAAAACATAAAAGCCTGGAGACCAGGCGGTTTTATTTAAATTAATCCACGATCCTAATGGTACAAAGGTAAGTAAATTAACTTAAGTGTTACAGAGTTCGAATGTACAGAGTTCCATTGCTCTAGTTACAATGTATAAATCAATTAATATCAATGTTCATTTTGTCTTACAGCCAGACGCAAACAGCGCACAGGCCACAAGGGCCCGGAGTAAGCTCCGCCTAGTAAGTAGAACTAATGATAAGTGAAAACTAAAGGTAAGTGAATACTATATACAAAGAAAAAATTATAAAGACGGAAAGAAACAAAGATCCCCATTAGAGTTTACAGAACATAAGGCATTTCCGAAAGACCAGAAATTCCTCATGGCATCGGGGCGGCTACTACGGATCGTAATTTGGACATCTTTCTTAACAAGGCTAATCATGGCGTCGGAATTCAAGACAGAATATCTGAAAGTAGCGCGATTTCTAGCAAACCAACACCAATAGATAATCGTTGCCATTAAATATTCAGAAAGGGAAGCACCAGTAGAAGACCGGTCACAAGAAAATACCGTATCGTATTCTCAGATAATAGGGGCGCGCAACAACGATCACGAGTGACATTTTCCATTTTGCCCTTCCAAATAAAGGGCCACACAATAGACTTAAATTTATCACGCACCCACTGGGGCGGAGGAATGACTTTAGCTACATGCCATAGGCGGCTCGCGCCCAGGACATTAACAATTAGGGCTCGGCCTACAAAAGAAAGATCCCTTTGTTTCCAAAGACTCAAAATTGAGCTAAGCTTATCGAGCTTAGTCCGCCAGTTATCATCATCAACACCGACCAAACCATTAGAAAAAAGGACACCTAAAACCCTCATTTTGTTTACCCACTTGAGGCCAAAGGGTGGAATCCCCTCTCGCGCGCCACCTCCCAAACCACATTGCTTCCGACTTGGAAG
The DNA here is from genome assembly GCF_964199315.1 of Orbicella franksi. Taxonomy (NCBI): domain Eukaryota; kingdom Metazoa; phylum Cnidaria; class Anthozoa; order Scleractinia; family Merulinidae; genus Orbicella; species Orbicella franksi. The sequence continues at coordinate 17,144,385 of NC_138150.1, read as the reverse complement.
TGTTCAATTTAGCACCTGAGCCCTGTTCAAACTTATGCACTACCTTAAGAAGAGAGCAAAGAGATCCTTCCGTTTTTAAAACACTAGTGGCATCATCGGCATACTGTGAGATTTTATATTGAAGGCCCCCGGCTCCAGGGAGCAGGAAGCCTTCAATATCCTTACATCTACGTATCTCTGTGGATAAGACTTCCGAGACCAAAACATAAAGTAGAGGCGAAAGCGGGCAGCCCTGTCTAACACCCCTCTGAAGAAAAACAGGGGGGACAGGGAGCCATTAACTAGGATACGGGAAAAAGTCTTGGCATAAAATAATTCAACCCAATTACAAAAGGAAGGGCCGAAGCCAAACTTCCGCAAAACACGCATCATAAAATCGTGGTCGACGCGATCAAAGGTTTTCTCCTGATCAAGGGAAACAAGAATACCTGATTCATTGGTTTTATCAATCATGTCAAGGACATCATGAAGTAATGACAAATTAGAAAAAATAGTGCGGCCAACAACACCACACGTTTGATCTTGGTGAACTATCGCAAAGCACTCGCATGTTTTCCTTTTTAGAATCTTAATAGCGCACACGCTCGTGGGTCTCTTTATAATTTACTCTTATATTTCGATTAATAAAATGTAACTTCCATTTTCTCGCGGCGCCATGATTACGTCAGCAGCTCGTGCTAGTTCTGCGTTTTTTTCGAATTAGAGAAGTACGGCTCTTAGTTTGCGCTTTCTTACTGGGTGTTCTTAAACTTTCTACTATTTTCGAGTGGGGGAGGGGAGAGGAACGTTCTAACTGACACTACTTACGAATCTTTGTAGTAGCAAGTCAACTGAAGTACACCAATGTGAGTTACATGACTTAAACCCTTTCACCCCTTGGGGGGCATAGGTCCTTAAGGAAGTCTCTCCATCCCTCTCTGTCTTGTAAATGTCTCTCCAACTGTTGCCAGTTGAAGCCTGCCTCTCTCATCTACCCCTTCATTGACCGTCGCCAGCTGTTCCTTGGCCTCCCTCTCTTCCACTTACCCTGTGGGTTCTATCTCAAGGCCTGCTTGGTGGCCGTTGGTATTGGTTTACGCAGAGTGTGTGCCAGCCAACCCGAACGTCTTCTCTTGATCTGCCATTGCATTTTCTCTTGTCCTGTTGTTTGCCATAGGTTTCGTTTGAGATGGTAGCGCGAAGGAAAGCGCTAAAGATTTAAGAATCGCATGATATCGCTATTATGAGCATGTTGTATGAATCAACTGCTATAGTGTCGGTTAAGGGCTTTCTTTTTTCACTTGTATCAATATATATACTTAAAGGACGATTCCCCTTTAGAACTGCTACAGTCTTTTGCTATCACAACTTCAGTTCAACTAGTGATCGAGTGGTTTTTCTCCAGCGAAAGAAGAAACTATGAAGGAAGTCACTCCCGAAGGGGTCTCCTGTGTGAAAGAGTCGGGCATGCTCGTCGGAACATTTGAATTAACCCTTTGAATACCAACTACGCATATATGCGTGATTAATGGTCGTGCTCTTTGTACCACTTGTGGCGTCATCAATTTAAATGTCATCAGATATTCTTGATAAGCAGATAGTAGTACTAGGCTAGGCCTTTCCGCACAATGGTCAGGTTTAGATATCGACGACATTCCGACGTCGCAAATCGAAAAACGTTATCAGTTTTGGTGCCAAAACGGGGGTAAAATGGTCCACAACGCCTATGATTGATCAAGGTCCATTTCTAGGCTTCGCCCGCAATTAACATCCAACTTTTCACTGCAGCCAGAAAGAACATACAATGCAAAAGGTAGCCAGTGTAAAAGGGTCGAGAAAAACAGATAGGAAAGGGCCAACAAACGAAATTGAGAACGGTTAATGGCAAAAAAAAAAACAAAAAAAAAACATTCAACTGCTATTTCCTGCTCCCTCTTTGGTTCGAAATTTAACCAAAAATAGACTGGAACTTTGTTAAAACATCAGTAATACGGGCACTCAACTCTTCGGACTCCAAATGTGGACGACTTATTTTTTATTGTGAGAACGTGCGGCAAATTACCGACTCCGTGGCCATCTAATTACGCCTCATCAAACATAATAGATTGACAGTTTTACTCGCCTTTCCCGCATTTCGACAAATGGTATTTCACTTCGCTCAGGCGAAGCAGAAATGAAAAAACTACAGAGATCAAGGCAGGCTCACTTTCTTGGCGCCTCTTCACCAGACTCGTTCCCGCCGGATCGCTTTGCTTTTCGCCGCTCGCGCGCGACTCGAAGGTAAGCCTGCTCAAAGGCTAGCGGATCCCAAGAGTTACGGTCTCCGTCCCCGATTATGGCTCCTGATTCATTATAATATATTACCATACATAAGAACAAAGGAAAGTACCAAATTGAACCAAAACAAAACAGAAGTTAGAAAAAGCTTTGAGAATGTGTCAGTGAACAAACTCGTCAATTAAAGCTTAAAGCCAGATTCAGATGAATTGCGAAGGGAAGAAAATGTTTCAAATTTCTTCGTTGTTTTTGTCCTCGTAGTATATTTCAATTAACGTCGTCAGACCAAGACTTCAATAGTGGCGGATCTAGGGGAGGGGGACGGGGGACCACCCCCCCTTATTTTGAGTAAAAAAGAATCGCAGAAGAAAGAAAAACCGGTAGGGCATAGTTGCTAACTACTAACTATGGGCAGGGCAAGCAAAAACAAAACCCGGGCCCCCCCTTAGCTCAAAGTCTGGACACCGCTTCTCTCCCCCCCGCCCCTTAGCTCAAGGTCTGGATCCGCCACTGTTCAAGCTTACGCGACAAGACCGATAGTGGGTGTGGGTGGAAGAAGAAAAGAGCACTCTCGTCCCCAGAAACCGCTTGTCCATCTTAGCTTGCGAGGCCTTGGCACGCGGAAAAGGTGGTTCCGGAAGTTAATCGCTGGTTGACATCACTGAATGTGGCTGCTGTACATATGATCAAACGGTTTCAGAAAAAGATCAACCAGTGCTTATTTTCAGGAAATTAACCAACGGTGAATTAGCGGAAATAGACCAATTTCGATATATTAAAATTCAGCCTCAAACAATGCACCTCAGCACGAGGCTCTGGGGAACAAACCCCACAAACTCTGTATTTATTTCCCAGAGCCTCGTGCTGAGGTCTACTGTTTTAGGCTGAAATTTAATACATCGAAACAAGGCCCCGTCGGCTGAGAGGACCAAGAGGCTCTTTGATCGCTGCATGTACTAATAAGGACCAATAAGATATAACGACATTTCATAGGTTGTGGAATAACATGCAATGTACTTTCAGCTGTACTGAATTTTAGAAGAATTTTCCAAAGTCAAAAAGCCCCATGACAATGAAAGACTGAAAAGGTTTCTTGACAGAAAGAACAAATACATTAAGTAAAAACATGCAAACTTACAGATTTCTTCTACAATCATATGGAAAAATTTAATATTACAGGAAAGTTTCAGAACTCTGATTCGACTTTTACATTTCAAAAGTATTGATTTCCCATTCGGAATCATATCATAGTGTCACATATTGAGCTTAGGCGATCGGTTCCATGTTGCTGTTTTGCAGAGGACAGCAAAGAAATGTAGCAAGTTCTATAATGCACGTCCAGACAGCAACACTAACAACAACAACAATCTTCATTTGTGCTCTTTTAGGTTTACACATAGAAGAGCGGATATATAGCAATTTTCTGTGATTGAACTGCTTGTACCAGGCACGTCACATTTTTCAAAACATTTCTCAAAACACTTCTCATGAGCTGAAGTATTCCTTGATTTTGGAAAGTGTGAATTTGTTTTGTATGCTAATACCTGCTAACTGAATGAAGCCCTTCCCACACTGAATACATCTAATAACATTGAATTCATATGAAATGATGGCTGAGCAAATAGCACTGCATATCAAAATAAATAATATATGACATTTAACCTGTAGTGCAAGTTCCCATGTGGCAGGTAAGGTCTCTTTTAAGTTGCAATTCCAGAAAATATCCATACTCTCCCCACAGAAGGGAATGGAATTTCCTGGGGGGGGGGGGGGGAGGGGGGTCTGTAGGACCAAAAATTTAAAGAAATGTATGAAGCAAATTGGTATTTCCAGAGGGGTGGGGGAGGGGTCTTCCCTGGGGAAGGCTTGGATATTTTCTGCAACTACACAATATTTAAAGACTTCAGCACAATGCGGATACTAAGACTCTTCCTCATGATGTACTCTTTTATGTTGTTTAAGTTTCTTAGAAAACTTAAATCTCGAGTCGCATAGAGGACATTTATAAGGAGTATCACTGCTGTGGATTCGTTCATGTTCTACAAGATTGGATTTACGTTTGAAACACTTCTCGCAGTGAGCACATTGGTACGGCTTGTCAACAGTGTGCACCTTTGAATGATCCCTCAGACGTGAAGCAGAGCCAAACCATTTATCACAGTCAGGGCAATGGTGACCATTCTCTCTTGTGTGTAATTGTATATGCTTGTTGCATGTTGGTTTTGTTATGAACCTCTTGTCACAGTGAGTACACTTGAACGGTCTCTCACCCGTGTGTGATCTTTTATGCAAAGTCAGAAGCGAAGGCAGTGCATACTGCTTGTCACACCAAGGGCATTTGTAAGTTTTCCCTGTTAAGTGGACATTCCGCAAATGTTTTCCACAACCTGATGCTGTTTTAAATTTCTTGTCACAATGAGAACATTTGTATGGAGTCCCTGGCTCATCAGCAGATTTACTAACTCGTTTATGCAGTGTCTTTCTGTGTTCTGTGAGAGCTGAATATGAACTAAAATTCTCACTGCAGAGAGAACACTGGAAAGACTTCTTTTCAGTGCCACTGTGGATTCTCGTTAAGTGCATTTTGCGACCTTCCACTGATGTATACCATGTATCACAGAGAGGACATTTGTAGGGCTTTTCGCCGGTGTGTGTTCGTATATGCACTGCAAGTTTTGAAGGGTATCTGTATATCTTGGGACAATGAGGGCAAACATGAGCCCCTTGGGTACTGTTGCCAATACCTGTATGCAGTCTTCTTCTATGCCATTCCAAATCAGAAGCAGTTCTAAAATTTTTGTCGCAGTCAGGACATTTGAAAGGTTTTAATCCACTATGCATTCTTCTGTGAAATACAAGACCTGAAGATGCAATAAAACTCTTGTCACACTGAGAGCATTTGTAAGGCTTCTCTCCAGTGTGTGTCCTTATGTGCATTTTCCTAGTTTGTTCCGATCTAAAACACTTATCACAGTGTGAACACTTGAAGGGCCTCTCCCCAGTGTGTGTCCGTATATGCACTACTAGTCGTTCATGCTCTCTTAACCTCTTGTTACAATGGGGGCAAACATATTTCCCCTGGGTACTCTCTTTGATATGTGACATATCAGAAGCAGTACACACTCTCGTCACTGTCAGGTTGCTTGCAGGGATTCTCTTTAGTACAGGTTCTGATGAGTATTCAGTTGCTTTGGATTATCACATTAGTTGGTCCATTTAGCAGTGTTTAATATAGCACGTACTGCTTTGCCTGCAGGATCTTTACATATCTTGTACAGTAGGGGCTGGCAAACAAGAATTCCATTAGTAGTTGAAGGGCTTTTCAAAGATCTGTGAAAAAAGCAAAACAAAAAAAAAACATAAACAGGAAAAAATTATGATATGCAATCTATATTAACATTGACTTATTTAATAAAGCGTCTGGTACATGTGCAGATCCAGATGATTTTCCCCTCTTTTCTTATAGCAGAATGCCAATGTTTTGCTTTAGAAATTTGGTTCATCAAAATCTGCAAGCGGATCCTGTCACAGCAAGTATTTGTGTTTGAGAAACATATAGTCCCAACAATGCTGTTGCTTGTTTTTGTGGCTGTTTGTCTATTCTAGACAAACAAGTTGAGACTGATGGCCTGTTTACATGGAGGAAGGGAGCCTGGTAACTGAGTTACCTGGCTGACAGAGGTACCTTAGCAGAGCAAACATTTCACATGTTTCTTTAGAAAATGCATTGAAGTATTAATAATTATTTAACATGTCTACTTCCCCGAGGTACACTACCTTTTGTCATGTAATCGCTTTTGCACTGGGTTACTAGGTTAGCCAAGGTGAGAAGATCACAAGGCAAGACGAGGCAAGGCAGCTTTTAATGTTACCTGCCTCTGGTGACTACACTCAATTATTAGTAGGGTGCAAAATAACAGCAGTAGATGCTGAAAAGCAGCCACAAGAGGAACGAGAGATAAGAAATTAAAATAATTATGCTACTAAAATGTTTCTTTTGTCTGCCATCTTGTTTGCTGTGCTTTCCAGCTGCTCTAAAGATAACCCACTGACTATCCCACTTAAGTGAGTTGCATGTAAACAGGCACTATGCTTTTACTCTCCTCACCAAGTAGGCCAGTTAGCTGGAGCACCCTACCTCCACATAAACATGGCCTGAGGCTAATAATTAGCCTTAAGCCAACAAAATGGGAGCATGTCAATTATTGACATGCTACCATTTTGTTTGCCAAACAATTTTAAGTGACTAAAGGAAAATTTAGGATTTTGGGTACTTGCCTTGTGCCATAGATTGATTGTATACTGTACATGTAAATGAGGCTAAATCTGAATACTGCCTTAGACAACCTTAGCCTCATACTTACATTTCCAGATAAAAGATTCTGTTGTCAAATGTGAGGCTTAGATTTCTAATGTACTGTGGTTTAAATTATGTAACATTTCCCATTGGTCTATGGATGAAAGATCCTCTCTGTAGGAACTTTTAATTAGTATATATAAGTTATTTGCCGGCTGGGAGGTCTGCATAGTGAAAAACTGTGACTGAGGTCTTGAAAGGACCGACCCTAAGCCAACAAATAACATGTTTATTTTTTTTCCTGCAGTAAATTGGTCTTACAGATTACAAATGGGTTTGTTTATGCAAATTTGTCATTGAATCAGCTTGAGTGCCATCTACTAACGATTTGTAATAAATCTCCGCAATGAGCTAGTAACTCAGATAGTAGACAAAGAAAGATGTATTAAAGAACAGATTTTTTTTTAACTACTTTATGTTAGTTGCATTTATTTCACCAGTTAAGTTCTCCAAAATTGTTTTTGCGGTGTGAAATTTTGTGCGATGTTTGAAGTTTTACTACAACTTAACAATTTCTGTCAGTTGTTGCTATTAAAATCACTTGAAATCAGACTTTTCTACCGTAAATCGAATAGCAGAAAGCAAGGAAATTCATTAAGTGTGTTCCACAGAAATTCTCCTACATACAGCAACGATCAGAGAGGTGAACTCAACTGAAATTGACTCAAATTTTACGGTGAGAGAAACACAGGATTACGCGCCATTACAGCACCAAGCTACAAACAAACAAGCAAACTCTCACAACTTCAAAACACTCAATTGAATTTACTTACAGTGACTTTCCTTGCCGGACTGGTCATGAGCGCATGATTAGCCAATCAAATTCAAGGATTTAGGATTCCAGCCTGCTCAAATGCTTGACAAAAAAATAAATCTTAATATTATATGGCTAGCTCTGTGAGCAGGCAAGGTGAACAAAATCCTGCACTATGATTGGCCATTCAGGCGGGAGAGATCGCACTACCTTGCCCGCTTGGGACCACCCGCTATGTCCCATAAAAATTTCCCTGAAAGCCATAAAATAAATTGTTTATTGACCAAGCTTGTTCGGTCAAGATGGCTGGATATTGGGCTTGTTCTTTTTTTGCAGGTTTATGGGCCTCAACTCTGTCTTGGTCTATAAACACAAGCAAAAAGAGAACTTGGCTGATATCCAGCCATCTTGACCTCATTTTTGGTCAATAACCATTATATTACAGTACTCATATTTGAGATCTTTAAATGAACTGCAATACATACAAAAATACAAAAACTCATCTGCTGGACAAGTTTAGTTTGACTCTACCAAAAAAAATTCTTAAATTTTGTTATGAGTTCCCTGCATTCTGACCCCTTGTCATCCATTTTGGAAATTTTAGAAAACAGAGAAACACTTGCAGCTTTCTTCCACAGTAAAATCATCATTTCAGTTGGACTGCCATCTGGGATGATGTGATATTCTCCATGAATGAAATCATTAAGAAGATGTGATTGATCATTTACAGTTATAGACACAACTTCCAAGATAAAATTATCATTTCAGTTGGACTGCCATCTTGGATGATGTGGTATTCTCCATGAATGAAATCATTAAGAAGACATGATTGATCATTTACAGTTATACACACAACTTAAGCAGTAATTGAAGCCTGAAACAAAAATTCAGGCCTGAACAGGATTCAAACCTATGACCTCTACAATACTGGTGCAGTACTCTGACTGAGCTATCAAACCAACTAGGAGCTGGTCACATTGTAAGTTTATAATGTACCTGTAGATGATGAAGAATTCAAGTGAATATACGAAAGATCATTTTGAACTGCGGAGAAAGATGAAGACATGACTGATCATTGCAGTTATACACACAACTTAAACAGTTGTGAAATTAAAGCCTCACAAAAAATTCAGGCCTGAACAGGATTCAAACCCATGACCTCTGTGATACTGATGTAGTGCTCTACCAACTGAGCTATCAAGCCAACTGGGTGCTGGTCATATTGTGGTCCCTATTGAATGGACAGGTAAAATTTTGCCAGGGCAACTATGTCATCTGGCATACTTGCCCTGTTGACGACTTGAAAAAAAAAACAAAACAATATGGATCCCTGTTTTAGGGCATTGAGCCAAAAAAAAAAAAATGAAAGGAGATTATGTGTTGTTTGAGAATTGGTACCTCTTGGATGCTTGGATGTGACACAAAATTCAAGATGTAAAACAAAACAGGATCTTGGTACCTCTTAATGGTTCTTTTCAAAATTTCCGGCAAGCACCCCGTCCTTTCTAGGTGGGGGTTCCCCCTCCCCGGGATATAGCCATTAGTGAATTTTGAGATCTGCAAATAACAAAGTTGTGACAGAGTGCAGAGCTTTTAGAGCTCCGAATATATTGTGTCGGGGGTAGAAACAATTTTAATAAATAGTCAGGCAAATAAATACCTAGGCGGACGCATAAATTCTCGTAGTGAACTTCTAGAGCTATGATTAGATTCCGACAGTGTCCTAAGGCATAGAATCGCCGGCTATTTTGCGATTGCAACCGTCTTTTCGAAACTCTTTTCAAGTTGCAGAGTATTTTACTTCACTTCCCTGCTGGTCTGATCTCTAAGTTTTTAAGTCCTACCTTTCTCCAAATTAATCAAGTAGACTGCTCTACTCTCCACCGAATTTTCCCCAATATGGCGTCGAAATGAACCGAATGGTCTATCACGTGACCAGTTACTCCGGCGTTTCGGAACCTCCTTCCCCTCCCCCCATGCACATGCGGGATAGTCTCTTTTTGAGCGTATTTCATTAATCTCTATATTTGATTGAAAAAAAGAACTCTGATCAATTCGGTCAGACATAGACAGAACAAAACAGCTTGGAACACAAGCACAACTCAATAACTGCAAGATGTTTGGCAAGGATGGTGAGAGAGGTTGGGAAGCGGATGAGGAGATCATAAAATGGTCACCGAGACACTAGTCATGTAGTCTCACAGCTGACAGTAAGGTTGTAAACTAGATGGAGGAATGGTATCTTGTATTGCTTCACAGTAGTACTGTGGTCTACCTTTTTTAAACATTTCTAAACCCCCTATAGAAGGATATTTGGTTTGACCTCCCACCCCTCTGAATATAATTTTGTTTGTTTTTGTTGTTGTTAAAAAACGATTTGGCAGATTATCAATACAAAACAAGTTCATTTTGGCATAGAACGATTTAAAGATGTAAACAAATTACAGTCTCCACTGCCAATTTAGCATTGATAAATGCTAAATACTTGGGCATGTTCACAACCTTACACTGACATTATGGGGTATTATGACACAAATCAATAATATATAGTTTAGCCAGACCTAAAAGCGGAGCTCCAGATTGCAATAAGTTAGCCATGGAGGAAAAAGAGTATTTGTTTTTCTTGGATCAGAAAGTCAACAAATGATCAATTGTGAGCATTTAATTGTTCAGCGTGTGGTTTCACTATTTTCTCCATTGATCATTTGAGTTTGGTAGACAGTAATGTGAAATTTTGCTCCAAAAGGGGAACAAAGTTGGTAATGTTTTATCAAGTTATCAACACATCTTGCATGAATAAGATGATGATAAATCAAGATGAACCTTTAATTTAATTCACATACTATGGACACAAAAGACCGTATTGCAATCGGCTCATATAGCAGGATACCATAGCATCAAATTAATTTGTTAAAACAACCTGGGCTTGAGCATTATTTAAGTGCTTAATGTAACTAAAATGGTAGTCCAATAACCCCCATTATTTACTGTGGAATTGTAATAAGCATGTTCAAACACAAGGTTTTGAAAAAATATTTGAAAAAAATTCTCTGTGACAGCCCTTTGATTATTTGTTTGTCACCCTGGGTATATCACCTTGTCATGGTGTTGAAGCTTGTGTATGTTCACAATGCAGATCCAAAGAGTGATACTGGCTGCCAAATAATACTCAAGGGGAATGGTCAACCCCCTCCCCCCCCCTGTTCCATTAGGCTGCAGGGTCTTGGCATGAGAAAAAGATGCCTCTAGAAACACATGAATTGTGTCACAATAGCCGACTTGCATTGCAAATCAACTTCAAAGTCACTTCTCCTCCAATGTACATTATCTATTGAGTTGAGTAATAATCCTGTACTTTCAAAGTACAGCTTTAACAACAATAGTTACTGTACTACTTTCATCTGTAGAATGACCCTCTTTAACATGAACCTTTTTGTGTAGATTCAGAGCAGAAATTCGTTTATAGCTATTTCCACAAACAGTGCACTCGTATGGTCTCTCCAAACTGTGAACCACTCCATGTTTCTTCAACTCTGTAACACTGGCAAATTGTTTATCGCACTGAAGGCATTTGTGAGGATTCTTTCCTGTATGTGTGAAGACATGCCTCATCAGGTTTGTCGCTACTCGAAATTTCTTCTCACAATAGGGACAATAGTAGGGGTACTCTCCATTGTGTATTCTTATGTGCTGATTAAGAGTTGTTGATCCTGCAAAGCGTGCATCGCATTGAGGGCAGTGGTAAGGTTTTTCACCAGTATGTACACGTAGATGTCTTGTAAGACATGACTTCTTTGCAAACTTCTTATGGCACTGTGTACATTCAAATGGCTTGACACCTGTGTGTAATATCTCATGTTGTTCTCGTTGTGACTTATATCTAAACTTCATATCGCAAAAGGCACATTTTAAAGGCTTCTCTGTAGATGTATAATTACGTCTGACTGATTTCTTTGGACTGTGAATCAGTGCAAGATGTCTGTTCAAGTCACGCTTACAAGTAAATCTTTTTTCACATTCGGAACATTGATAAGGCCTCTCTCCTGTATGTATCACAACGTGCCTTTTCAGAGATGCAGCTGTTCTAAATTTCTTCCCACAATTATTGTAGGGGCAATTGTAGGGATAGACTCCAGAATGTATTCTCATGTGCTGTGTAAGGCTTGTTTTACCTGTAAAATTTGCATCGCATTGAAGACAGCGGTAAGGTTTCTCACCAGTATGGATTCGTACATGGTTTTTTAGAGTGAATAACATGGAAAATGTCTTCTCGCACTGAGTGCATTTAAATGGCTTGTCACCTGTATGAACTCTCTCGTGTATGTCTCGTTGTGATGTATATCGAAATCTCATATCACAATAAGAGCATTCAAGAGGCTTCTCTGCATTGTAGTTATTTTCATGCACTTCTCTTGCTGTTCCAGTATACAATTTCTCACTGCAATGAGGGCATGTGTAACATCTTGCACCTGTGTGACTTTTTTCATGGCTTTCACAGTTGGTTTCATCTGATGGTGTGAAAATTTTGCTGCATTGAGGACATTTTATGGGTTTCAGGCCAGAGTGGGTGCTTTCTTGGACTTCAAGCTCTTGAGATGTTGTGCAACTCACTTTGCATTGGGTAGACTTGGACGGTTCTTCAGCAGCATGTATCCCCATATGGTGTGCAAGTTTGGAAGACTCAGCATAGCTCCTGTTGCACTTTGAACAGCCGTACATTTCTTTAGGCATTGGCTGACTCATTTCCATTCTGTTCAAGTAAACATAATAACATAAGAAGATCAGGTTAACACAACACTTAAAAGAAGATATAAGATTTCTACCATCACTTTCACCACAAAATAATAGACTTGCCCACAGACACACTGGGAATGCCGAGCCTGAGAAGAGAAAAATGTCTGCAACACACTAAAAGCCCAAGTGTGAAAAAAGTTAGGAATTATGGTGCATGCTCAACTTGTTTTGCTTGCAAGAAACCACATTATGTGACGTCATTCTTGCACAAATTTTTTCTGGTTGTCATATTTCAGTGGGAGGAACTATTAATTAAACTTATTTTCTTTCAACCAAATATGTCACTGAAGACTTTTCATTTGAGGAACATTATACTACAGTTACTACATATGCATCAAATCAAAGAAAACTTGACGACTCAAGATAAAATTTATTTTAAGTCATCAAGTTTTAATACAGATAATAACGTAGATAAGCATATCAGAGTTTACTGCTCAGATGATGAGCAGAAAGCATATCCTTGTTTCATTTTGTGATTTTCATGAAGTAGAAATGGTAATAGAGGATTTTCTAACACTTGCTGTGATGCTTCAGACGAGCAAGCATAATTTGACTTGCCAGCCAACCAGAAATTCAGTGTTTCACGTTGTCAGCATGGCCACCTCTCTACAAAGGCCCCTTTCCTCTGTCCCCAATGTGGCCATTGAAGAGAGGTTCTACTGTATTGACCATGGTCAAATGAAGGCCAAGTGAAAATTGACTCGACCATAATTTTTTTGTGATCACATGTTTACCTGCCTTGTTTCATGATGAACATGCAATTTGAATTTCATGCTTCTGATTGGCTAAATTGCACTGAAGGAAATTGTTTTGGCAAATTTGGCTTGTTACAGGTGATAATATCCAGGCGTGCCCAATCAATAAAAATCGATCATCAGAAGGCAATCGATATAATCAATATAATCGATTGCCTCAATAAATCGATGAAAATCAATACTCAAAATTCAAATCTTCATAATTGCTATCAATTGCTATCAATTACTTTATCGATTGTCATTGATTGTAATTGCCAAGTCTTGAATGAAGTTCGAGAACAAATGTTAAGATGACACCCTCCATTGTATTTTACCTTGATGACAGAAAGGAAAGGAAACTGATTATCATAATGCACACTTCAATGCTATCTGCCGCAAACATGTGTTGGACGTAGGCAATGACATGTATTAGTAGTTGTGTTAAGTATTAACATTTGAAGGGGTGCATGGAAAAAGACCCTAAGTGACATCTGATAGACTGCAAGATTCTCCAAGCAAATTGCTTTTCACTTCCTTGTACAGTAAAAGAGAATTTGACATGAGATCAAGAGTCACTTAGGGTTTTTTTCCATTCACCCCTTCATTTGTATTTTTGTGAGACCCCTGCCTTACTGGCTGCTATTTAACGAGCTGATGAAGCTTGTCATTATTTGTTAATCGTAATGCAATTTCGTGACTGTTGTATACAGGTAAAAGATAACGGAATTTTGGATTCAGGAAGTCTTAAGGGTGACCGCATCCGTTATAAACAGGTGACCGCTATGTGCAGGTCAACTTAACAGTAAATACAAGGGATGATTTTTGGGAAGTTGCACAGCGACCGTTATACACAGGGTGACCACTATATACAGGGCCATTATATACAGGTTTGACTGTACTTGGTATAATCTGTGCCATCTGCACTTGTGTTTTACTCTGTAAATGCGAATTAAAATTCACAATATTTCTGTGTTTTTTTCGCAGGAAAAATGGTAGTAAATTGCACATACTTAACTTGCGTTTTTTGGCGCGTATTATATTTCACTGTGTGTGAAGGGTTGGTTGATTGATGGAAGATACTGCTGCTGTTATTGTCTGTTCTTCATGGCTTTTCTTCTAGTGAAGCTTTTTACATCAGGGACACTCTCAGCTATCACCTCATAAGCCACTTTGTTGTTCTTACCCCATCTTAATGTCAACTGAGATCAACTACAGAATAGAGGTATGACAACATGGAATCTATTTTTTAAATACCGTCAAACCTCTCCATACGGACACCTCTCTAATACAGACAGTTTCCTATGTAACAACAAAATTCTCATACATTTCCTCTAAAAAGACCTCTATAATACAGACCCTATCTAAAACGGACAACAGACACTAAATTTTGGCCCTAGGGAGCAAATTCATACAAATTTAACCTCTATTACGGACACTTTGGGGACCAGGTGTCGATAATTTGGGGTATGTACCATTTCCTGACGGTGGTTACACAAAGATCGACACTTTATCATTCAGCGATACCAATACCAGAACATGTCAAAATGTTAGTTTTCAAAACTTACATCGACAAATGCAAATACAATACAGTGTAATCGAAAATACTGTGGCAATAGCCAATTCAATATTCTGCATACAGTGCAATTCTATACAACCTTATAATATAGATAGGACCCTGCACGTGCTCTGATTGGTCAAAAACCCATGTTTTATCAGAGTATAAAACATAGAAAAAGCCTGTTTTATTGTTTTTCGCTACATTATCTCTATATCATAAAGCAAATGAAGAAGCCTAAGCTGTGTATTACACTGTGATAAAACACTCCAGACATTGAGAACACTCGAGAAATGTAGAAAGCACTCGCCTGCAGCTCATGTTTTCTACATTTCCCTTGAGTTCTCAAATGCCCGTCATGCTTTATCACAGTGTAATACACAGTTTAGGCTTCTTTATTTGTTAAGTAACAATTTAAAACAGTTCGAAATGAAAGGCGTTAGGTGTAATTAAGATTTTCATTACTAAACACTCTAAACTGACAGTGGAGACTTAAAAGTGACGTCATCATAGTGATCTCTCCAATACGGACACCTCTCTAACACGCACACTTCGCTCTGTCCCTTCGGTGTCCGTATTAGAGAGGTTAACTGTACATGGTTGATTGTCTTCAATGTCGAAACCTTTCCCTGGCAAGTGACTGGTGTAAGTCCACATTTAAATGGTATGTCTACAGTACACAATTTCACAGCTCCACTACCCCACTTGAATTTTTGACTCTGGTAAGGAAGTTTATCACCAGAAAATGGAAAAGATTCTAAAAACTAACCGGCCAAAACCGAAGATTGGGAGCGATTTTAGCACTTATTCGTAAAATATATCTCACGCATACATCTCAAAGCTTCTAAGAACGAAGCATATAAAAACAAAAGGAACCATTCAAGTTCAGTGAGATGCAAATGAGTGGCCCGGTATTCTACAATCTAATCACAAAAATTATTGCTAAATAAAAATACTCACCTTGGCTTGCAAATTAAGCAACATTACTTCAAAATAAAGTCCAATTAAGTCGTCCACATGGCCCTCCCCGGTTTATATCAATCCCACAACTCCAAGCGCACAGCGAACTGCTCCTTTCGGTATGTCGTGTATGTATCCACAAATTTACTCCGGCTACGAATGTCTCTGTCGGAGGACCCCTTATGCCCGAAAAGAGTAAAGCCTAAAGGGCCAAAATCTCACCACCACCATCCCCATCGCTATTTCAGTAGAAAAGGCCTACCTGCAAATCGTCCTACTTTCTCGTGTCATAAAAAAGCCCCATTAGGGGGGTCTGAGTATCCTGTATCCTGTTCATGTTTGGCCTAAATATAAGCTTACTGTATTAACAATTTTCCTTCTCGACATCCAGGGGCACATGTCCTAAATATCTCATATCCCATTAATCCTCACCCTGGGTATCAGAGGTTTTTATCTTGCATGTGGCAGAAGAAAAATCTCTGGCACCTGGGGTAATTAATAAATAAAAAATTATTTTGTATCCCATTATTATTTTTTTTTTTTACCCAAATATCGCACTCCAAAATCTTCTTATAATACCAGTGCCTCAATAAAGGGCCAGCTGCCTAGATCTATTACTGTGAAATTAATGGGAGCCAATTGAAACAGATGTGTGAAATAGAGGCAAATTCTTTTGATAATGCAATACATTTTTCAGGTGGTTTGAAATCACAGACGGGTGTGGGGGGCAGGGGGGGGGGAGGGACGGAGGGGAGAACTACTCAACAAACAGGTAGGATCCACTCCAACTTCCAAATCCATATAAATGCTTCAAAAGAACAGTAACCCTTTCAAAATCCTTCAACAGAAAATTGTACTCTTTTCACAAAGCTACGCAGTAGACACATTACTAGACTGCAAGTAGCCTCTTTCTTTTCCTTGAAAGTTACGAGAATTCCTGTCTTGCCCAATTCTGACGATCCCCCCATTTTTTATTTCCTTTCCCTAAATTGTATAATTTAACTTCTCTAAATTTGTCACTCACAGGATTTCTGCATGCAGGGACAAACATCGACTGCTCATGTTCTAATGTAACACCCTCCATCCCTTTCCTACAAACTTGGACGGCATAGCCCCATGATGACCAGTTATTTTGAAAGGTCTTTAAAATACCCTAAGTAGCAGTTTTCTCTCCCTTATTTATACTTCACTGTGTTTGTGAAATCTCTACCCCTTTATGCACCTCCAGCTTGAAGAAGCGATCCCTTTTTTTGTGTAAGGCCTCCCTTTAGTTAAAATCGAAAGGAAAGGGGAAAACTAGAAGCACCACTGGAGGGGTGCACTTTTTGCTTCTAGTGTCCCCTTCTCCCTCTGCTTTGAACACCTGCCACGCAGGAACCTACCGGCGCTTTATGAGCTACACTTTCTGCCGGTTTCTTTGCGTATTGATTATAAGATTTTACTTTTGACTTTTAAATGTATTTATAAAGGCAAAGGTAAAGGTAAACTTTATTTAGCTAGGGTGGCCCATTCAGTGATGAGGCTGATATCCAGAGGGGCCCTGGACTAAAAATATGATAATTAAAAATACAAGACATCATGATAATTCAAAAATACAAGATAAAATTTAAAAAATACAACATATAAATCTAAAAATACAAGTAATAATTAAAAGTATAGAGTATAAATGAGCATGCAATAATTTATAAAAATCTAGTTTCTATATAATGGCCTTATGGCCTTGCACCAACTCATCTTAGTGATCTCATTAGTATAAAATCGAATTCATCATATAATCTTAGGTCTACTGGTAAGCTCTTATTGGACCATCCCAAGGGAAAGATGCTTCCAACATTGGGGGCCAGATCATTTTCAGTAGCAGCTCCGAAAGTCTGGGATGGCCTACCTGAAGAGCTTTGTCAAACAACATCACTTGACAGTTTTAAATCTCGACTTAAGACTTATCTTTTTAAGAAGTATTTTTATAATTTATAATTTTATTTTATTTTTATGGTGATTGTTAAGCGCTATTGATCAGAATATGTAAATATGCACTATATAAATTGGTAAATTATTATTATTATTATTATTATTATTATTATTATTATAATTATTTTAATAGTAAAATAAAGAATCTCCCATTTCATGACATGGTGTGAGTGGAGGAGTATTTTGTGGTGGAAAGGCCAAAGTAACACAATCTTTTGGACCATACTTCTATACTTCCTTTACATCTTTCTGTACACACACATGAAGACAGAGAGTAAAATTTAAAGATTAATCAAAAACAACAGAAAAAAGATCCATTAATTAACTGATAATGAAGCTGCAAACTACAACTCCTCAGTGGGAACATTTTATTGAACAGTAAACATCACTTGCTAAGCCAGTAAAATAAGCTTACTTTTCAACACCATAAACAGAGAAATCTTTAATAATAAATATTGAACTCAGAAGCACCAACTGTCAACTCAACAAAACATGCTAACGAAGCTGTTGAGAGTGTTATTGAAAAGCGAAATATGGATACAGTGAAAAACTATCAGATGAAAAAAACTATCTGATAAATAAGAATTAAGAGCACAATATTGAATGAAGAACACTCCAGACAAGAGACACTGAATGGAAAACTACCGCATTAAGATAGACATAATAGAATGCAAGTTTACTTAAAAGTTCCCAAAATTGATCAATACGTCAATGCCACAGAATCTGAATGGCATCATAAGCAGAAGAGCTTAAACATTCTTGAAGTACACCTTGCATTATTAATTTCAGAACAACATCCAATCAAGTGATATCCTGCTTTAAAGTACAGCAACAACTACAACATTTGTGTCACTTTCTTTTACAAGCTGATCCTCCTTACAATGCTTCCATTTGTTATGTGTGGTCAGACTCGATTTTCTTTTGTAGCTACTTCCACACTCAGTGCATTTGTATGGCTTGTCAGTGCTGTGAACAACTGTATGTCTGCGGAAACCTGTCTGATCAGAAAACTGTTTGTCACACTGAGAGCAGCTGTATGGCTTTTTGCCTGTGTGCACTCTGACATGCCTATTAAGATTAAAGCGACTGGCAAAGTGTTTGTTGCAGAAGTCACACACATGACGTGTAAAGCCATTATGTATTCTTACTGTGTGTGCATGACGTGATGATGGATGTCTAAATACTTGATCACAATGATGACAGGGGTACTCAAGCAGACCAGTATGTATCGTCTCATGCAGTTTCAAATTTGATGTCTTTGAGAAAGTTTTGTCGCAATAAGAACACTTGTAAGGTTTGACACCAGTGTGAACCCTCTTGTGCTCATCCAGATGAGATGCATCTCTAAACCTCATATCACAGTGTGCACACTTGAAATGCTTCTTGGCAGTGTGATTCTTAACGTGTTTCCTCCATACCCACTTGGATTCAAATTCTTTTTTGCACAATGGACAAATATATGGTCTGTCAATGCCATCATGTATTTCCCGGTGCACTTTAAGATCTTGCATCTGTTGGAAACACTGATTGCAAAAGGAACATTTATAAGGACTTGACTCCCCTTCATGTGTCAAAATATGCCTTTTCCAAGCTTCTGTTATTCTAAAAGTCTTATCGCAAAAAGGACAACTATGCAATTCACCATGTACTTTCTGGTGCATAGTAAAACGTGATCATGTTCAAAAACTGAGCTGAAAATCGGACAGTTAAATGGCATAACAACAGTGTGTGATCTCTTGCGCTCTTGACAAGTTATCTCTGTATTGAATGTCTTATTATAATGGCGTTTGTGGGGTTTCTCTTTGGCATGAGTTTTGTTGTGATCTGCCAGAGATGATAGATCATCAAAACTGTGGTTGCAAACAATACAGAGACAAGTTGGTGAGGTGAGCAACTCACTCATCCCCAAGTTACTGAAAGAAATCAAATAATACATGTATGCTTATACATGGGGCACAGGGACAAAGAGAAATAATTCTTAATCGATTGACGATTTCCAGTGTCATTTCAGCGTATTCCAATTGTCATTTCAACGTAATAATAAAAGCCGACAATAGGCTTCGATCTGTGAAAACATTCTACACCCAAACTGAGCCGAGCAATCACATTAATGGAATTAAAGGAAGATAACTAACTAACAAAATATTCGTTCATATCAATCATGTCCAGCAGTTTATGTTCTATTTAAAACGTCTTCTATGTATAGAGGCAAATGGGGCTGTCCTGAGCTGAAACTCTTACAAAACTGACAGTACTCCATGAGTCCAGACTTTCCAGAGGGATTAAATCCCTCTGGAAAGTCTGGACTCATGGAGTACTGTCAGTTTTGTAAGAGTTTCAGCTCAGGACAGCCCCATTTGCCTCTATACATAGAAGACGTTTTAAATAGAACATAAACCAAAAAGTCATTAAAGTAATTAAAAAACAAAAGTACTAATTACCTCTTCCGTCAAAATGTTCAAAATATGGCCCATAAGTCACGACACAGTTACCTCGAGAAGGCTGCCGTTTGACAACTATGTTGTGTATGCATAAGCAAATTGTCTCCATCAAAGGGTGGATATGATTCTTCCCAGGGGAGTTAAGGAGCAACGTTTTATACTCCTGCAAGTCGTTTCATGCTCTGGGAACACTGTCAGGTGATGAGTTATACATGGCCTATGGCTTCTTCAAACCATTGGATTGGAAAGGACCTTATATCCAGGACATAGCAAACATGCGTAACTCTTAGCTTCTTTTGGGTAGGTGGAACGCCCCTTTAAAGAAAGTGCGCCACTGGCTGTGTATTCCCCGTTCTTAAAATTAGCCTGCATAGCAATAGTTCCCGTGCAATTTCAGTGATGTTATTTCTGTTTTATGCGTTTTTTTTCTTTTTCTTCCATACAAAATACTATCAGTTACTATTTACTTTCTTTACGTTATATTTACATATCTATGTATTAGCTAGGAATTGGAGGAATAAAATAATAAAATAATAATAAAATAATAAAAGTTCCCGTTTGAAGAGTTTCTTTCGCATTCTGGCGCATCGCGCGAGCGCCGGATATAGACGTAACATGGGGTGGGGTTCCCTTGCTCGCCCCCCCACCCCCTGCTTCGTCGATATTTTTTGCTCTCGCTCCAATTTGCCTGCAGTCAGAATGCGGAAAAAGGTAGTCGTGTGGGAACGTTTCACTACGCAGGCTACCTTAAAGAGTAATAACAAATGTATATCTGGTGAAAACCGCATAAAAGAAGCCGCGCTTTTCTGACAGACTGAAATGGTTGTCACTTGTAATGATAAAAGACGAGCAGTGAAAACTGAGATTAACATACTCTTTGAAAGCCTGAGGTTCATTCTGCTGTGCGGGCTCATTCCGCTGTGGATAAGATTGCGCTACTTGTCCTTACTGATTTAGATGAATAACGGTCTCACACACTATACTTCCTTGCATACCATACTTTCTTTCCCACAGGCGAAACCCGTCACATCACTTCACACATAACCTGTAACAACAAAACTTTAAGCTACATGATACAATGTAACAGCTGCCATTTACAATACATAGGTGAAACTAAACGACGTCTCAAAGACAGATTCAACGAACATAGACGCTCTGTCGACAAAACTAACATTAAATCCAAACCCACCGCTGTTGCCAAATATTTTCTTGCTCATCCTAATCCCTGCTACACTGACGTGCAACTAATCTCATTTTAACTTGTCCACTCCTCGCGTGATTCCTTAAAAAAAGCCTGAGAGTCCTTTTTGATATATTTAACAGGAACACCAGAGTCCCGTGGTTTGATCGAACGGAAGCAATGAATCGTAAAACTTTTAACCTTCGTAGACCGGTTGTATCTTTACTTTATATATTTTGTTTTGTTCATCGACATTTCCTCCACTCCGTTTAGTTTCGAAACATGTGTTACGACATCCACCAAAATATAATATTGTAATTTCATTTTCATAATTTAGTAACATTTAAACCTGAAGAAGCTGGCAAGTCTGGCCAGCCGAAATATCCCTGTAACTACGTTGTGTCAGTCTTGCAGCAGTCTTTGACTTATCATCGTTCAGTTACTTTTCGAGTTTGGCTGATTAGATCTCCTGTGAGATCCAAAGTTCAATCAAGCAGGATCTTCGTTCACGGCTTTGCAGTTTATTTTGTTTCTTATTAGTTCAACGAAAACAATAGACCATTTTACAGATGTCTCAGGTTCAGTGATAACGGTGGATCTTGGGGAGGGACCCGGGGGGCCCGAGCCCCCCCCCCTTATTTTGGGTAAAAAAGAAAATAACGCAGAAGGAAGAAAAACCGGCAGGGCAAGCAACCCCCCCCCTCCCCCCCCCCCCTTTAGCTCAAGGTCTGGATCCGCCACTGAGTGACCTTTTTAAAATAGTTTTCCCAATTACAAATACAAATACAATTGTTATTGTTGTAAATATAAAGACCATTTTAATTACAAACATTGATGATTATGATACACATGCGAATAAATAAAAAAGTTAAAACAAAGAGAACAACTACTCAGCAAGCAAAGCTAAGAAAGAAAAGTCATAAAAGAAAATGCGATACTACTGAGTAAATTAAAGTTAACAAAATGGCTATTCTACTCAAGGCTGTCGAGTTATCTGTTATATTAATACATTAATTATCTTTTCCCACGTTTGAAAATGCGTAAGGAGCTTGTTTTTCTCCCTGGCAACATGGAGCTCGATATTGCATACACGACTTGTTCTAGCTATAACACCTCTTAGTGTAGGTAAGCTATTCAGACATCTCCCGCAGTAGTTACAATATTTACCTAATAAAACATTGTGATTAATTGAATAGTCATTTACAATATCAAATTTTCCAGAGATCAAATCTGACTCATTGATTGTTCCAACATCATTATCCCTTAGCCAGGATAAGACGTTTTTCCAAAAATCGAAAGATGTGCTACAGGAGGAAAGTAAATGCTCGACGGATTCCGTAACCTCTTGACAGTATGTACAGCTTGGTGATTCAACCACACCAATTCGACTGAGTTTCTCATTCGTAAAGACAATTCAAGTTAGGATTTTGCATTGAAATTCTCTGATTTTAAAGTGGTGTGACGTGGAAGACTAACTAACAAACCTTCTACCAATTGCCAGTGATTGCAGTGTTAGGGTATTTCTTTGTTAATTTCTGTTTAGCAGTGGGTGGAATTGTTTTCGGTGGAAAGAGTCGGTAGATCTGCATGTTTACAAGAGGCGTCAAGAAAATTATTGGTACTAAAATTGTCGCTTTCCATCCTTATGTTGGGATATCTGGAGGGACGTACTACTTAGACTAAATCGAAACAGCTCAAATAGTTGTTCACTCAAAAACATGAACACAGTGTTTTCCTATATCAGTAATGAAAACCTGTCCAGCGTTTGACACAGCAACAGCCAAAGGGTGTAGAAGCTGGGCGCGCTGTCCTTTTATCGAGCTTACAAATTTTCCTTCCAGCGTAAACACTTCAACATTGAAACCGTCACAGACTATCAAGTTGTTAAACTTGTCAACAGCGAGTCCAGTAGGGCGGTGCAGCTTACCAGGCCCCGTTGTACCAATGTCATATAGAAATTCCCCTTCAGCGTTAAACACCTTGACGCAGTGAGCCCAACCATAGGCGACGTAGAACATGTCGCGATGACGTAGAGCTAACCACGGAGACTCGTTGCAGCCTGGAGCCCTGAAAGACTGTAGTAATTCTGTACCGTCAGGGGAGAGGACTTTGACCGTTTTGTCATTCCAGTCACACACCAGCACGCGGCCATCAAAAGCAGTGTTTATGTATCCCGCTTTGATCAAGTGGTCGTTGACGAAATTTTTAATGAACTGACCACTTTCATTGAAACAGAACACGTCACCGGAATCACAGATAGTAAGGTCACCAGTGTTATTAAATGTTACTGACATGGGATAATCAAGTTTCTTGCCGTTAAGTCCTTTCTGACCATACTCTCTCAAATAGATTCCATCTGAGCTAAAAAGTTGTATTCTTTTATTAGAAGCGTCAGCAACCGCAATGTTCCCTGTCTTGGCATTTATTGCTATGTCGCAGGGGTGATCAAATTGTCCTTGTTCTTTACCGCGTGATCCAATAGAACCTACAGCATGGTATTGATGATGCGGCTTCACGTGAACACTCCATGGACCACTAGTCAGCGGTTGATCATTAACTTCAATCACCACGTCATGATGCCCGTCACATTCGGGTGTGTAGGTGACGCTGTATTTGCCGTCTCCGTTGTCTGCAATGTTGGTGTCGAGGTCTTGTTCTGAAGGGGTGCGAACTTTTACAACGATCTGATCGATCTCGTTATAACACTGTTGTCCCTCTGAATTCTTTGTTGTGATTGTTAGGCCAGCTTCTCGTCCAGGTTCTGCCTCTTTTAAGCCTTTCCCTTCCGCCACTGATTGCAGAGGATCGGTCGTACTAACAACAACTTCACCCAGAAACGCGCGTCTCACATTCTGGATATCCTCTTCACGCGTCTTGTATTGAACATGCGATGGTTTATAAATGTTCATTTTCTTCGCATTTAGGAGACCTTTACACCTTTCAATGACACCCTGCTGCGCTTCAAGAATTTCAACACTGTTGTTGCCTTCTAAAATTCTTTCGCAATGTTCCACAGACGTTTTCAGTTGCGTGGCAGATATCTGAAAGTGTTCTAACTGCGTTGAGTAATCTCTTTGCTGTTCATTTTTAATAAGATCTAACTTGGTCGCCACGGTGTTCTCGTGCTCCTTTAACACTCGAATAAGCTCTTCAACAGTGGTGAGCACCTTGTTACGAGCGGCAGTAATTTTCTCTCCGTTTTTC
Source organism: Orbicella franksi (assembly GCF_964199315.1). Lineage (NCBI taxonomy): Eukaryota > Metazoa > Cnidaria > Anthozoa > Scleractinia > Merulinidae > Orbicella > Orbicella franksi. The sequence goes on along the minus strand of NC_138150.1, from coordinate 17,120,182 downwards.
CTCAACATTTCTGTTGTTTTCTCCATTTGAATCATATGCTCACCAATCTCTAGTTTCATTTCCTGCACAAGCTTTTCTATTTTTAGTTTTTGTTCTTCGGCGGCTTTCTTGATATCCACCTTGGTGTGATTTGCATGGCGTGTTTGTCCACACGTGTCGCAAATGCAAGCCTTGCAGTTTTGGCAATAGTAATTGAGAGGTTCATTCTCGTGATGTTTCTCTCTACACATGACAGAGATCTCCACCAATTTTTCCAGATTCAAACGTGTACCTAATCGAGCACAACAGGAATGAAAAGGTAAGTGAAACGAGAGTTATTGTTCCCTTACCTAAGTGCTAGAACAAAAAAGTGTCTTCTTCCTATGGTTAAATTAGTAGGGTTCTCGAAAGCTGTACGGTTTTTTTTATCGACAGAAGCCACTGGGTCCCGATTGATCCAAACCCACATACAAATGGGATCGCTTTCTCGTGGTATACCATAGAATTTCCCTCAAGTCGCTTGTATTTTCTCGCTGTACACACGGCCTTTTATAGGCGAGTGTGTAAACCAAGAAAATACAACTGATAAGTAATACAACTGAACGCGATTGATCTAAATAAACTTACAAATATATTAGAGCCGATTTACACGGTAAAACTTAGTCGCATGTGACAAGCTTACGACAGACCTACGACATGACTTAAGACCATTTACACGCGCTTGACATTTTCACTTACAAAATTAAATATGCAAAAGTCTGCACCTGGATTTTCGGAGCGAAAGTTCTAACAAACAGTAAGAAAATATTTTAGCTGTCCTGTGCGTTGAAAAAACGTTCTAAAGAAATGTTTTTCGCTTTAATCCGTTCAGTACTTTTCGAGAAACGTCTTCATGTAAATCAGTCAACAACAAGTTCGTCCGCCATTTTGACACAAGAACACTTCACCTCGTCTCCTACTCAGTAGAAATTTGTCACAAAATACCGTGTAAATCGACCCTTAGTGTCATTAAAACCTACCTTCATCGCTTGATTCCTTTCTGTTGGTCACAGTTGCTGCTGTTAAATCATCCAGTTTTTTCATGACATCTGTCATCTTGGTTCCGATCTCTTTTAGCTCATCTTTAATGTTTTCCTCGTCCTTTTTCCATTCACTGAGAAGTAGCTTGTAGTGATCTTCAGTTTCAGGGTCCATGCACTCAGTTTGCAGACTGTCAATAGCTGCCCTGTACCTAACCCCTCCCAATCTCACCAGAATGTCCCGGATGTCTTGCCAGTACGCGTTGAACGTTGTGTCATCAACCGAAGCTTGTTCGGCATGGGCGTACACGGTGTTTCTCAAGTACTTAATACGAGCAATATCTGCTTCACGAGTCATGTCCGTTGCAGCGGGAAGCGTGTCCCACCCGGTCATTGGAGAAGGCAAGCCGCACACATTTCTTAAGAGAACCATCAAAAGAGTAGTGTCAAAGGTTTTCGAAGACACTGAAGAAGGAATGACTGGAAAGAGCCTGCCCCATTGCGTCGAATTAATAATTTTTCTTGATCGGAGACCTTGTAAAGTGGGTTTATTTGCCGCCAAAACTGCGTGAAGATTTGCTGGTGCGTGAATGGCATCAAGTGTGTCCCTAAGGGCCTGGGTACCAACATCAACCAGGAGACGACACAAGCGTGCATAGTTAGTGGTCTCCTTATTGGATGAAGCTGTTGGTGATGCATTAGCCATGTGGGAGATCTGCTATTGATTAATCATATGTAAAGAAAGAAATAAGCCGTGCATTAATTCTAAGGGCTGTTGATTTATTGCTATACTTCGAATATGAAAAGAGAAAGCTCTTATGTAAAGAAGGCCTTTCTTCAGTTTAAGTGGCCGCACCCTTAGTTTCAAACAACTATTGTAACGTTCTCTAACGGTGTTTTTTGAAATAGGAGGCTTAACTCTAGAAACACGGTTTCCGAAGGGACCATAAAGATCAAAGCCTCGAGATGGCTGTCTCCTCGTTTTCTCTTGTTCAGAGAGAGAGATAGTCCAGTCCCTGAACTCTCCTTTCTTCCCGCCCCATATAGGGGCTGAACCAGGGCGGGCGAAAAGAGAGTCTCTCCTTTCGTCCGCCCGGGTTCAGTCCCTGTATGGGGCGGGAAGAAAGGCGAGTTCAGGGACTGAACTAAGAGAAAGACCGAGCCATAAGCGAGGGTTCTGTTAACTATTTGGTGAAACGAAATGACGTTACATAGTATGATCTTTATGGTATCGTCTCTATCGTCTGAAAAGCACAGCTTCATCATCGACCCTACAGTAATGTTACGATTTAGCGCAGAGTTCAGAGCAGAAAAACGCAATAAGCATGCGCAAGTATTGGGTGTGCGCCAGACTTCAAGTTTGAAAAAATAGCGGGAATTTCGTCGATCGTGTAAACAAAAAAAGTTACGAACTTTATATGCTTTCACAAGTTTCCCGGTAAGAAGCAACATTTTAACGTCACTAATGGAATACTGGTGTATTGTTTTCCTGGAGAATCAATTTCTTTCGGAAGGTTTCCGAACCCTTTAATTCCCCACGGTATACAAGAAATTTCGGTGCGAAGACACATTTTTCCACAAAACCTCTTTACACATGTACATATTGCATCCATACAAGTAACCCAAGAGAGCCTCTGAGTAGGCTGGGGGAGCCTTGTTTTCCTAACAGTGAAATGCCAGAACAATTTATGCTTGCCTAAGTATAAATGAATCAACCGAAAGACATCCTCGCGTACCTTATTAGCAGTCCGCCGTTCTTTCCCTGCAAGTAGGGTTAGGGATGCGCAGAAAGCTGCGCAATACGTTTTCGTCGCGCCTTCGGAGAACTTAAAGTGGGAACGTTGAATCCGAAAACTTTTGAATCCGGAGATTTTGTCGTGTGAACGATTTTCTCTCGAATCCCGATATTTTTTCCGGTAGCAATGACGGTCGCTGGTTGCCTCATGCTGTTACAGTTGTAAGCAATCAATTTTATAATGGGTAATGCCATATTCCTCAGAAAACGAAAATTATTGATGCAAACAATGTTGACGTCCTCCACACTTTATCGGAGGGAACGACGTTGACGCGATCGAAGACCTCGACGGTTTTGGATAAGACCGGTCAGAACAAATGCTTGGTGGGACAACATGATGGCCAACAGTGGAGTGGTCAGCGAGTGGATAGAAAACCCCAGCCTGTCCCACGCAACCCTTAGCCTTCTTTTTTGGTGGCATTTTGTTTGTCGTTGTCGAGCCAACAAACAGCTTGGTGACCATTCCATATGAATGTTCCCGGAGTTGTACGCCGGAATACCATTGTAGTGTAAACGCCTACGAAAAATTGATGAATCCGGAAACATTTACGAATACGGAAAAATCTCCTCTAGTGTAAAGCTAGTCTAAATGAACAGTTTTTGCATTAGATGATTGATTTGAATGTGTCAAAGCAGTAGATTAATAACTAGCCTTTCGTTTTAATAGCAAAATTCAGTGACAGACGTAACTTTCTGTTACTTTACCATGTTTACGCCTGCCGTATTGGTGCCCCTTCGAAGGGCTCCAACATGGCGTCTCTATAAAAGCTCTCCGCGTATGAAAAACCGCACAAATATTGGCGAGGATGTTTATATATCCGTCAGCTATATATCGTATCCAAGATTCTTGACTTAATTAATCAGCCTGAATAGCGGCCCCGGGGGGGGGGGGACTCCCATATAAAAAGGAGGGGGTACTCGTCCACCGCTTTCTTTCGCGGTACCTTTTAGGGTATTGAGCCGAAGAAAATATGACAGGAGATATTTGGCAATCGATTGACTTTTAATTTTGTTTCATTTACACCGGGAATCCACAGCTTATCATTGAAAGAGCACACATTTAGTTAATGAGTTGTTTTAGAATTGGTACCTCATAGGGGTGAAGAACATTTCAAGCCATGCCCACAAAACAGGACCTTGGTACCTCTTAGGAGTTCTTTTAAAAATTTCCGACGAGCACCTCGTCCTTTTTAAATGGGAGTTCCCCCCTGGGAATAGCGCACAGGCAATTCTGTCTACGGTTAGCTATCGATAATGGAATGAGAATACGATATTAGTTACAAGTTTTGCAGTCATTCACCGCACGCCAATCACCCGGTTGGAATGCCTGAGCAGGCGACCATAAAACAGAGTTGTTTGATTCGATTGCATCGCATTGAAGAGGAAAATGATTTTCGCTAGTTTGAGCAGAGAGAATTAGAAAGTAAGTAGCTCTGGCTTTGTCATGACTCCGATGAACTGACATCAATCAGAGTGCTCAGATCTGGCACGCTGTGAAGACAAGAGCCACTACTTGAAGAAGTCAAATATAATTATATTACAATATGGTATAGTTTCCGTATATTAAAAAGATGAACAAACTAAACGTCGAATAGAACTTAACTTGACCGGGTTGACTCGTTACAGGAACTTAACTTGCAAACTACTTCACTTATTCAGGTGTCCAACTTACTAGAACCCGAAACAACAAAAAGAAACTAAGGAAACGGAAGCAGCGAAACGATCGAAACTAAACCAAACCAACCATTACAACCTGAGTGTTATTCAGGCTAACAGGAATGTTACACAGAGTAACCGGAGTGTAGGACTGCAGGTCTACAGTCTCCTTGCACTTCGATCAATCAGCATAGGACTCCTGTCGGAGCTTAAACTACGCTTAGGTTTCGCTATCAATTGTGGTTTTCGTTGAAATCGTTTCGTTTCCGTTGTTTCGGCCGTTCCGTTTCACTCAGTTTTTCATGTAGCACAGGCCGCCCACGAGACATGGATACTGCTTTGTGGATCAGATATATATCACTTATGACTACAAATCAATCGTACAAACAAACCTGTGAATCTCGCGTGAAGTCCGATCCTACGAACTAAAATCCGTGATGAACACCAAGACAGGAACTTGATCGTGGTAGGCGGATATGCCGGCGGAGGGTCGGTTAGCCCCTTATATCGGCAGCCCTGAAGGCTAGGCTGGTACTGAAACCAGGAACGCCGGAATACTAAAACCGGGAACATAAAATTACTAAAACCAGGGACACATAACAAACCCTAACGCCGGATTACTTAAACCCGGAACCTAGAAAATACACGGACTTCCAGGATTATCCCGCCAAAATATAATTATGATAATGTATCTCGGGAGATGGAGGGCGTTTCCACAGGGTGAGTTTTGAGGTAAAGTATATATGAAATAATTCATATTTGAACTGCGGTTGTAGATGAAAGTGAAGAATGATCATCGCAGTAAATTTTCCAATTTAAGCAATTGAAAAGAAGAAGCCTGTAAAAAACCAGGGCTTCAACGGGATTCGAACCCGTGACCTCCGCGATACCGTTGCGATGCTCTACCAACTGAGCTATGAAGCCACACATTGGGAGCGAGGTCAGTTAATTGAGTTGATATCTTCCCGTGAGGAGTGAAATGATGTAAAGTGTATACGAAATAATTCATATTTGAACTGCGGTTGTAGATGAAAGTGAAGAATGATCATCGCAGTAAATTTTCCGATTTAAGCAATTGGAAAGAACAAGCCTGAAAAAAATCAGGGCTTCAACGGGATTCGAACCCGTGACCTCACGGCTGCATAGCTCAGTTGGTAGCGCATGGCACCGCTATAGCGCGGGTCACGGGTTCGAATCCCGTTGAAACCCTGATTATTTTCAGGCTTGTTCTTTCCAATTGCTTAAATTGGAAAATTTACTGTGATGATCATTCTTCACTTTCAGGGTGAGGTTTGTTCTCATATCAATCCGATTAAGGGAATACTGCTGAAACGCTGATTGAAAAATGCTTGGTATGGTCCAGAAAAAAGCTGTATCGAGACAACTTAAAATTTGTTTCAATTTGTGGCTTGTTCACGAGTCTTAGAATCACATTGAGCATCAAAAAACGATTTTGTCTAAAGGGAGTCGAGATATCGCAATTAGCAAAAGTATTAACCGCAGGGGACTTATAAAAAGTCTGAAGACGACAAGGTGGCCCCAAGGAAACAAAAATCGCACACGCGCACGAAAAGAACTGGAAGCAGTAAAGTAAACGTCTGTGGACAGACATGGAGACCAATACAAAATCACTATTTGGCGTTTAATTAGTCAAATTTCAGGCGGGAGTTTTTCAGTCCACAGTTTCTTTTTTGCGGGTTTTATGGAAGTTTCTTTTGGAAACCATCCCCAATTCCAGATCAGAACACATTTGCAGAAACCACATTCATTTTTGACCAAATGGCCTGACTCTGTCCTCAGTCTACTTCAGACCAAAATGGATCAACACCATACTATTTGTCCCGCACAAGGGCTTACACAAGGAATACTCTGCCGTCCGCCCCCCCTTCTCCCCCGGTCTCTGGCTCCCATAATGTTGCACAAGAAAAACTTGTTCGAAAAACCACAGTTACCAACAAAGTTCGTTTCTTTTAATAACGCTGAAGAAGACTTCAATTTTACTTTACAATTTTCCTTCTCCAACAGTGGTTTTGAGAATCAAACGAGAACATGGCAGAAATGAATTTCCCTTGGCTAAACAATGTTCAATAAGTTTGTTCTTGTAACGTTGAATTGAAACAAACTACTTGGGAGCTATAAAAGTGTCCATTATTAAATACATCTTCGGGAAAAGCAAGCCAAATTCTTGACTCAAAACTAGAATACTAGGCGTCAAAGAAAAATTTCCACGAAAGACTTAGCTGCTCATGTTTGTTCTGTCTCCGTTGCCGTATTGAGTAATAATTATCAAGCTGAAACGACACGGTAAAAAGGGGCCAATTTGTAATTCGAGGGAAGTTCTCTAGTCCTCGGGGAAAGGCTACTTTGCAGCTACTTCGGCCATTCTGTTGAGTGCTGAGCCAGCTCTAAACCACTCAATCTGTGATTCGTTCATGGTGTGATTCAGTTGGATCTCGTCTTGGCCTCCATCTTTGTGTTTGACCACACACTCCACGGGCTGTAAAACGAGAAATCAACAGATCTAAGAACCCGAATTAAAGCCTTTAACCTGTGTTTTCGTTGCATAAAGCGAACAAGACTATTTCTACACCATCCTGGATAAGAACTGAGACAGAAATCTATCGCCGGGTTCCCCACCCCCCCGTCTCCCAGGTATTAAATTCTCCGGTCGGTGCTTGTGTCCGGTCGTTTAGCCCCCGAGTCGATTAGTCCCTAACCGCTTAGCCCCCAACGAGAAGTCGAAAACACTGTCTACTTCTCGTTCTTTAAGGTGGCTCCCTATAGTTTTACGATCGCACGAGCGCTGAGGAGGTAATCTGCGCGCGCTCAAAGGAAAACGTCAGTGTTTTGCGATATTTTATTACGTCAACATGAGCACAAAAAGCAAATCTGACAGTGAATTTCCTCGCGTTTGCTTCGGTGAAATTCCGCAAAATTTGGCAGATTGGTAGCAAATATTTTACTTTAGTCGGAGCTCGTTTTTCATGGAAATCTATACGACCAGATTTTTTGCAGCGGTAAAAGACATGAATTTGAAAATATCGAAAAACCTGCCTTTACAAAACTCTACTTTTTTTCGTGTTTAAAATTTGTATCCCACTGGAAGCGATGTGATGTAAAAATTTTGGAAGATTTCACCGAAGGAAATTCATGAAAATCACAAATAAAGCCATAAAAACAGTAAAAAACACATTTGTTTGGGCATTTATAATTCAAGACTAAATCCCCAGATTTTAACAGAGATTATAGCAAAATACTATTTAATCATTGCTTATTACATGTAATAAGTTTGAGAGGACTAGATGTGAAAGCGAAAAAAACAGCATTCAAAACATAACACTTGCGCGCGTAACGCCATAAATGATTACCCTATGGAGACACCTTAAGCGTGAATGCCGGCTAATCGACTTCTGGTTGGAGGCTAACCGGCTAGGACTGATCGAGTTGAGGACTAATCGACCGGCAACTCCGGTACCAATTTTTACGCTTCAGTGGAGAAAGTCATGTCCAGGTCTCGAATCCGTAGCACTCTATCTGGAGTCTGGCGCACAAACCATTCAGCCACCGTATCTCCAAATCGATACAATCCGAAATCTTGTACCTCGAATCCTCGCCAACCTGGGCTTGTGTATGTTTTTTACTATGACCATGTGCACGCGGCTATTCCGACCGACAACATTGAAATGGTTTTACAATGTAACCTATCAGTGAAATAGCGCGTCCGTTTCGCCACCAAACGTATTAAGTCAGTAAGCAGTGGCCAAAAGATTTCGTGAGTAGACACAAGTTGAAAACCTGTCTCTACGTGCGACTATGATTGATAGAGAACAGAAACTAGATTATATATTTACCTTGCCAGGCGCAAGGTCGTTAAGACCTAGCAAAGAAAGCTTGTCATCAGGCTGAACCTTGTCATAGTCAGCTGAATCAGCAAAAGTCAAAGGCAGGAGTCCTGCGATAAAAAAACGAAACAAGATGTAAGAGCAGAGCGACTGGCCAAATATTCACATTTCCTCACACGTGGACGACTCCTAAGTTCACATATAAACTACTGCTGCAACCGTTCAGTTGTCTCTGAGATTACCAGGAATTTCGTTCCGTGAAATCAGGACTTTAGCTATTTATCACTTTCATGTTTACAAAGGTCAATTAACCGCCGTATCGAGTTTGTAAAGCTCATGTTTCGAGAGTTGGCCCTTCGACCAAACAAAGTACTTTGAAGCAGAAGTGTAACAGCTCTCGTAAGCTTGTAATTCTCTTCATTGTTAGCAGCTGTTATTGTTTTAGGGCTAGGGGCATTGTTTCTGTTGTTTGTTCTATTGTTCTCTCAAAGGGTATCAAGCCATTCATGTCAGACCTTACGAGAGTTGCTACATCACCCCTTTCAAGAGGAGCTAACACACCAAAACCCCAACTTCACAAACTCACTACGCCGGTTAATTTACTCTTATCAACTTCAAGTTGAGACATAGCTGTAACTCACATGCTGGCCGACCCAGCCCAATAGTTTCTTTAGAAAATAATATCTTGGTTCATTATACCATAGTTAGTCCCCTCTACTAACTATGATTATATCGAGACCGCTCACTCCCATGACAAAGAAGATATTTCACCATCGGGAATTAACTCTTAACCTTCAACTCATTCCAGTCAAGTAAAGCTTGTTCCCTTTTCTATCACTACACGCCCTTTCGTTTTTGGCAATGGAAGACAGGGTCGAGGATAAAACGACAGGGCAAAATTGACTTAACTCTTAAATCGTTCAAAAATCTACATACTTGTTTCTAAACATCACTGAGTTTAAGGATTAAGGTCATGTATACTTACCCTGTTTCTTCAAATTCGTTTCTGAAAAGAAACAGTAGAAGTAAGTGGCAATATTCCTCAGTTGTAGATACATTAAGTGATCATTATTTACCGCTAGAACGGTTTTCAATCGAGTGTCGTTAAAAGTAGAACACATTTGCTTTGATTTTGCACTGCTTCGTTAAGCCTTTGTAATCCGATAAGTCCAATCGTGACCCGTTTACACAGGTTTTCCCGCGTTTCAGGTTGATTTCTTGTATTCGTTTCGGGAGTACTGGCCCTCAAACAGCATGGCCTCGGATCGACCCCAGGACCCGACTTCACTTGAGTCTGTTGTTGAGTCTTGTCCCTATTCCAAGGGTTTTTGTCCGAGTTCTTCGGCCTTCCTCCCTCCACGAAAACCAACTACCCAAGTTCCCAATTCAATCTTGATAAGCGTACACTTCACAGAGCTCTAACAGGTTTCGTGGGATTAACATTAGGCTAGCTCCGTCAATAAGTCATAGGCATAACACACGCTTCTCCTTGCCTTTCTCAACACCAACAACAAACATACCATGGATTCGTGCAAAGCTCTTAACAATGATTGCTCGTCCTCCAAGATGTCTCGGCTCCAGAGCTGCATGTTCTCTACTGCTTCCCTCACCGTAGTTCTCATCTCCGACTGCAACCCACTTCACTCCTTTAGCCTAAAGAAAAAAGGGTTTAGGTAAAGCTGTAACTTTGACAGGACTACGAATAATACCACACTGTTACGGACTCTCACTGTTAAGTACGTTCCTAGCCTCCTTCGCAACCGTCACGCAACACTTTCTATGCGGTAGAAGCGTTGTGTGACCACCAAAGTAACGGCTACGCGGGAAACTCGTATGTCCCAGGCTCCCAGGTGATAAGTGGGCAGAGCGGAGATCATGGTCTTGAGAGCTTGGAGAGTTAAAGAGGCTGTCTCTGTAAGAACCGACCACTGATTTTACTTCGAAAATTCGATTTTTCTCATAAGCTGGGATTTCAAAGCCCTTACCTAGTCAATCACTAAAATGAGTTTTGTTTCATTAAAAATTCCAATTGAAGTTTTCTAGAATTGATTGAAGTTCGGTCCGCTCGACACAAGTTTCATGCCTGCCGAAACTGGAAAAATAGCACATATTGCCGGCGCTCTAAAAAAACTAATATTCGCTCAAAAGTCCCAATTCTTTTTTTCAACTATAGATATGTCATAACAGTTTGTTTAGCCATGTTGCAATTATAATTCAATGTTGTTCCTTCAACGGTCAAAAGAAGATTTTCTACCCGTTAAATCGAGTTTTGAACCAAACGCGAAAAGAGCTCTACTTTGAAGGCACGTTTTAAAAATGTGGCACCTGTTTGAAACTGCTAAACTACATGAATAGAAAGTATAAATGTCCCTTAATTTAAAACAATAATATTTGTCTGCCCACTAGGTTTTCAAAACTAACGACCGCTTGAAGTTAAGGAAATTTTGAAAATATTCCAGTGAGTAACTAACACACTCGCCTTCGTAAAGTGCTCCGATAAATTCCCGTAAATATCTTACCTGGCTTCAAGATTAAATTTTTGGTCCTTTGTAGCGATCCTTGAAACCTAGGTAGCATTAAAACTCCCAGCTTTTCCTTCCAGATGTAGGTTTGCATATAAAGTAGATTTACACGTTCCTCATCTGTGTCGAGCATGACCGTCACATACTTCGATGTTCTTTGTATCACTGACCATTGTTTTCCTCGAAGCCGGTTTAATCATCATCACGGGAAGATTGGGAACTAAATCACTTGTTGTAAACACAAAATGGCCGTGGCATTTATCAATCTTTCCTTGGCTTCCCGAATCACTGTTTACTGTTCATACACGTATATGTGCCGAGAGTTGTCCAAAAGAGTGCTTCTACAAACCTTTCAAGAGGAGTCTACATGATTAAACCGGCTTCGATGAAAACAATGGTCAGTAATACAAAAAACATCGAAGTATGTGACGGTCACGCTTGACACAAATGAGGAACGTATAAATCTACTTTATATGCAAACCTACAGTTGGAAGGAAAAGCTGGCAGTTTTAACGCTACCTAGGTTTCAAGGATCGCTACAAAGGACCAAAAATTTAATCTTGAAGCCAGGTAAGAGATTTACGGGAATTTATCGGAGCACTTTACGAAGGCGAGTGTGTTAGTTACTCACTGGAATATTTTCAAAATTTCGTGAACTTTAAGCGGTCGTTGGGCAGACAAATTTTATTATTGTTTTAAATTAAGGGACATTTATACTTTCTATTCATGTAGTTCAGCAGTTTCAAACAGGTGCCACATTTTTAAAACGTGCCTTCAAAGTAGAGCTCTTTTCGCGTTTGGTTCAAAACTCGATTTAACGGGTAGAAAATCTTCTTTTAACCGTTGAAGGAACAACATTGATTTATAATTGCAACATGGCTAAACAAACTGCTATGATATATCTATAGTTGAAAAAAGAATTGGGACTTTTGAGCGAATATTAGTTTTTTTAGAGCGCCGGCAATATGTGCTATTTTTCCAGTTTCGGCAGGCATGAAACTTGTGTCGAGCGGACCGAACTTCAATCAATCCTAGAAAACTTCAATTGGAATTTTTAATGAAACAAAACTCATTTTAGTGATTGACTAGGTAAGGGCTTTGAAATCCCAGCTTATGAGAAAAATCGAATTTTCGAAGTAAAATCAGTGGTCGGTTCTTACAGAGACAGTCTCTTAAAGATTCGTGTATATAATGTATCTGATTGGTTCGATTTGAACAACCGATCAAAAGACAATACACGGATCCTTGTTGCACAACGTAATCAGCAAAGTATTTTTCCACTCCAACTCAGGCGTTTCTCTCAGTGGAGAATAGACCAGTTTCAAGTTAACCAAGAACGGTGAATAAAAAGAGTAAAGAATCATCTGTATTATCATATCTCTCAGTTAGTATGCACGCTGTGATTGGTCAATTTAGCGGGCCGTACTCTCCTGTAAGGCCCACTAAAATTTAAAGTTGGTTTTGCTGCCAAACTGTTTCGTGATTTATCGTTAACTGTTCTTAACTTTTATAGCAAGTGAAAGTTTTAAACTTTCTTACACTCTAAATTATGTAATAAAGCGTGCTAACGACTTAAAAACAGTTTCAAACTGACTCGTTTTGCTTTCGAGGTGCGTCAGAAATTTGAAACCTTTCCGAGTCCGCGTGAACAGAAATCGTTTCTGAACCCGTCAGACACACAGTAGAATAATAATAAATATCTTGCTAGCCTCGTCTTCTCGGTCCGTACTGTAAGTTACGGATCCTCGTTTTTTCCCCTTCGATTTATGACCCGCGCGCTTCGCGCTTGGGCCATAAAACGAAGGGGAAAAAACGAGGATCCGTAACTTACAGTACGGACCTCGAACTCGGTTAGTAAGAGGTATGTGTTAGTCTCAATCTGAAGTAAATTATTCACAATACATTATAACCCTGCACATATGCGTGTTTAGTCTTTTTATTCAGGAGTCTTGGAACTGGACTACTTAGGAACCCATAAAAAAATTCATGTATTTTCTCAGTTCACGCGTGTTCTTTATAGTTTACCTTGTAATCTCGTGCGGTGTCAGGGACGGCTCCATACTCTCCAGTCAGTTGATTCTTGACGCTGTTTACCTTATCATTCTCACTGTTGACGGCTCTGTGCGTTGAAAGAAAACAAAATCTGATTTATAATTGCTTTCGTTTCATTTGACCAATCAAATCAACGCGTGTTTATGGACGCGTCACGCGATTGACTCGCGCGTGGGGTTAGGGTTAGTGGAACTGAAGTAGATTACCCGCGGAAAATCTAACAGTCGCCATGTCATTACCTCGGCTCCAAAAAATCTGTAGATGGTAGGAATGATTCTACCTCAAACAGACAACAAAGGTACCATGCACACCACAACAAACAGTTCAATATTTCGTTTGTAAATAAAATTCTTTACAAACAAACACCTAGCAAGTTCAAGGTACGCACCGTCCGCATATCCTTGCAGTGTAATCACTGCTTGCTCGTTGAATACTCACCCAATAAACATGTTGTTGGAAATATTATCTAAATGGCCTCTGTACTTCAGCCACGGACCAGCAGCACTATATCGAAAGAACAGAACACAAAGTTAAGTAATGAACACTACTGCAGTTTCTTGGCAAATTTTCTAGAAGCATTCCTATTCTTGTTACTCTCATTCTTGTGAATTTCCCAGTCTTACTATTCAATCAAAAAATGGCGGGAGCCTTCAAACGTTTTCTTGTGTCACGTTGCTTAGTAACATGCATGCCAAGAAACATTACATATGGCAAAGAAAACTTCGGTTGCACAGGCGGCTACCTTCACAACCGTACTTTGCATGACAGGCCAGAAAAATAGGCTATGTAAACTTTCTTCCGAAACTATGGCGTCGCTCAAAAATATCGCATCGTCTCGACTAGCTGTCCCTGGGCCTCCGAGGATGATCAAAACGGAGACTCCCCGCAACTCAAACTAAGCTTACCTGATGTGGTCTGTTGTGCACTTTCCCTTGACCTGGTTAAAACAAAATACCGCATAATTATTGCATACACACATTTCAGTTTATCGATTTCAAAGAGATATAAATTTACAAATTTGGGCATGCTTGCAGAAGCAAAGGAATGCTCGAAAAGATTTCAAACTAAAGTACGAGACACATACACATTGAATAACTTATTCAATTATCTATGCTAAATAAAACTTGTAAACGAAATATCATTTCTTGAACGAGAACATCCTTTCATACTTGAAACAGAACTCGTAACAGACTCATAATTAACGGGCAGCCCCCAGTGGAAGTGATTAGCTTCAAATTCGTCCTCTCACGCCACGCCTCGCCCAATCTTTTCGAAAGGGACGACCGCCACATTGCTTCTCCCATCCCCTAATGGCAGCGATAAACTTGTCTTCTCTACTGGAGTTACTAGCTCCAAATTACCTCTGGCTGGTACTCTCCATATCTTATTATAGCCTGGACACTGTTTGCCGGGGATCCAAGTGAGGATTTATTACTAATACGTAAATCAAAACTGTTTCTATATTAATAATTACCTTGATCAAAATCGTCATGTCCTCAAGGTCCTTACCGTCCCACTTGTCAAATGGAGTGAGAAGTTGAAGCCGGTTGCTGAGAGAAAAGAAAGACACTAAACAACTAAGCTCGTGATCAAAGACTGAGCAACATGCAATTATTCTTCATGGCGTACAGATACTGTTGAACAAGCCTCAGGACCGCAAAGAACAAGTATTGATCAAGTTCTTGTTTTACAAATTCCCAGATTAGACATCGCCATAACCATAACCTTATTAGTAGGATTCTGCTGGTATACTGATGCAGATGCTTCAATATGATTGGCTGAGCTATCGTACACAATTAGCCAATAGTAATCGTGTACTAATTATAGACGACTACTTCCCAGGGATTATAGAGAAAAGTGAAATATAACTGGTTAATTGAGACCCAAGAAATCTTAAGCAATTAAGGACATTCACCCTTGTGCCTTAAAAATGCGACTTAAAAACCTCAAAATAGTTGAAGGGATGACAAACTCGCTCACACAGCTGCAAGTTTCCAAGCGATTTCCTTTGGCGAAATACTTCTTAAAATGTAGAGTAATAATTGCTAATCAATGTTTTAAAGAAATTTAGAAGAATTAAAATAAAACAATTAAAATATTCACTCTCAATTCCTATGAGGTGATAGCTAGATCAGGCTTTCGCCTCATTACAATCACCTCGCAGCAATTTTGAGTTCATAATCGAATCCGGCGTTACAGGTAATTAGTTTTTGAAAGCGTTTGACATGGTGTTCATAGCCTGCGTAGCCGTCGTTTCTTTCTCAAGCGCGCGAGGCGTGAACGAAAAGCTTGCCATAATCGCGCGTGACAAATCCCTTTCGTGCCGTAAGCCTTTGCGTGTCTTTCAAGCTTTTTGTTTACCTCTCGCGCGCTTGGGAAGGAAACGATTGCAACACAGGCTATGGTTTTCAACGCCATAAGAACTTACCTTTGAGGATTTACGTCTACTGTCACTGATGAACTGTCTACTGGAGGTTCCTGTAAATAGGCAGAGAGAAACTTTGTCATAACATCCTTGGAAAGACCAAGTGTGAAAGCCAAGAAAACATTAGGAGACAGAGCTTTCCAGGTAGCTGCTCCTTTCGTATGGAATAAGCTGCCAAGGTCCGCGCGCGAAGCAACGAACTTAGAATCTTTTAAGACTTTAATTAAGACATTTTTATTTAAGGAATCATTTCAGTTATCTTAGCATATCTATATCTTTATTTGTAATTATCTTTTACCCACTTAAAGTGCCACTGAAACGAAATTTTCGTACTCTCTTTTAATATCCCAACCTATAGTTTCAAACGTGCTTAAAGTAATGGTGAACTTTATTTCTGTCAAATCCTAACGGAAAGTGCTTTTTTTAGCTGTTGAAATCGACTTTTTGGAGCAAAACTGTGTCCGGGCTCTGGAACCGAGTTTAAGGACCTTGTGACATCACTGGTTGTATTCACGCAAGAAGCGCTATAGATTCTCTCTTGTTTTCACTTGATTTATTCAAGTTTATTCTTCATATTGTCGATATCTACTAGTTTTCTACCTCGTAATTTCTGCCCAGCGTTGACAGGAAATACACATCATAAACGTTGGAGGGCGCCAGAGAGTGTAGATTCACCAAAATAAATGCTACAGATTAGAACAGCTCAGTATACTTTTCGAACATCTTGAGTACTCGATTGGAGATTTCGAAGACGAGTGTGGCAACTTTTATATCACGTCCTGAAGCCTAAATACGATATTTCGTCGTCTGTTTTCAGCTTGGTTCTGAAATTTGGGTTCTCACGTTTATCTAAGGTCTATTAACAAGGTTCGAATATATCCTCGGCAACTTTACTGCATTAAAAGCCGTAAGCGCATCAGCCATCCGCACAATCACGAAGTTATTAACAGTCCACAAGCTTTGAGTCGAGTACTTCTTTGCACACAGAGGGCATCTTTTTATGATACTAATGAGTGAGAGTTCTTGTGGCAGACAAAATGTATCTTTGAAAATTGTGATCCGCAGCAGGGTTTGCTTTATCGCCGCATACGTATCAGTGTAAACAAAGCGGGAATTTCGCTTCTCTTTTACACGTATCTCCCAATTGCAATATTTCACGGCCGATGGATTACTTTGAGTTCTTTAACACATACTTATGTCTATGATCTTCATTTAATGGTATCCAAGTTCAAAACAATTCGTTAAAACGTCACTAGTTTACACTCCTTTCGAAGGTTTATTAAACAGAATTTGAACTAATTTGCATATATGACCTTTCGCCGCCGACATTGTCACGCTTTCTCTCCTTTCCTGAAAACATACCTGTAGGGTCATGGCAGCTTAGTTTACCTTTATAGCCTAAATTCGCTCCCTCATGTAAAAGAACAGGGTTTCTTAAATTGTTGCTGTTGTGATAACTTGTAGCATGTAGCAGATACAACTGGACTAAAGTTCACTGTGGCACAATCTCGTCCGCTGTGAAACTCACAAAGTGTCCGGTTTCCTCGAAGCGAAGCGACTCGAAAACTCGAAGCGTTGTTGCTGCGATTCGTGCAGCAGCAGTCCGGATAATATTTTCAAAAGCCGCTTTCTCTTGTTTTCATGTCTTTTTTACTTTACGAGTGTAGATATTTTTTAATTGAGTGCTGGCCATTTCACCAAGAGTCCCGATCATTTTGCGATCTACGAACTCCCACTCGTTTGCTTGCTCACATTAAGTATCCTGCAAATATCCAATTAAATAGATTGGAAAGCCCCAGGATCGACTCTCCACCTCTTCATGTCTAAGGCCACTGTTATTATCTGCTTTACAGCTCTGAGATGTCCTTAAGATGTTTTTTTGGGGGGGGGCTTCGAACAGTAATCTCTTCTCCCATAATCACTCTAAATTTTCACCGCGGCATGAGAGCAATACAACCAGTGACGTCACTAGGCTGTTTTGGCCGCGCCAAAATGGCCGCCAATTTTGGCCTTAACCAGCCAACTTCGAACGGCTGAAAAAACAGTTTTCGCTTACCGTATGCGAAAAAAAAGTTTGCAGTGTTTCCAAGTAAGGTTGAAACTTTATTACTAAGCAAAAATCTCACATATAAAAATTTCGTTTCAGTGGCACTTTAATGTAAATATTTTTTATGATTTTGATAGGAAGATTTGTAAAATTTTAGTTATTAATTGCTGTTGTGATGCGCTTTTGAATATTTTATAGAAAAGGCGCAATACAAATAACAAGAAGATCTGTTAGATCTTAAAACCGCGCTTTTAAAATTTAACTGTTTTCTTAGCACCACAGTCGCAACGCAGTGCACATTCGAAAGTAATCCTTGATGATTCATTGATTACTGTAGACATCACATCACTTGATCAACACAGACTGTACTATTGCACCATCAGTCGTAGCCGTTGCGAAATCTCCGATGACGTAATAGTGTTAATCTGGAACTTTCTTTGGGATATGTATGGGCATGAAGATACGAACACTATTAACAACAGCTTTCTTTCTTAAAAGTCAAGTTTAAATTTAATTTTTTCCTTGAGTAAAGGGCTAGCAAAGAAGTCACACGAGTCACATAATTCAAGAATTGCGCTATCGACGGCTATCTTTAGTACGGTGGTTATTTCCCTACCAATGACGTAATCATTGCATGTCCTGACATGTTCTTTGCTTGGCTTGCAAATATTTCATTTTCCTTCCGATCTATGAACTCGCTGCGATGAAACAGCCAAAGAATTTACTTCATTTGCCTAAAACCACAAGAAATACTCGCAAACTTGCAAATAAATTAATGACCGTCGCTTCTGGCGAAATAAACTTCCAAAGTAAACACGATCTTATTAGTAACGTAGCGAAAGTGAAAGCTGCAACGTCAGCGCATTCCATGGATGACGTAATACCTTTTTTTAGCGTATTTATTATTCCCTTTGAATCCAACGCTTCGATAAAACCAAAAGAAGATATATTTTACCCACAACAAAGGAAACAATATCCGTAAAATTATCCGTGTATTAATGTTTTAACAGCTTCTGGCGGAAAAAACATCACACGTTGCGTGACTCGGAATTTGGCCGAGCGGAGGTCTGCGTCTGGTCACCGACAAAAAAAAAAAAAATAAACCACGGGTAAACCTAGAACCGCGCTCGGCCCATGGCCGCGCGGTTAATAAATGTTATGTTATGTTATGTTATGTTAATCAAAATTTAAAAGCAGAATAGAGTTCATTCATTTTGGGGGACTAAGTACTCATTCAACTGACATTCTACCACAGTGAATTTTAAAAATATTCAGCAGATTACGAACATGATGTATTATGATCGTAGTGGCTCATGCTACTGAAAATAGAAGCAGTTTGAGTGGTTCTTAACCCCAAACTATCTTCCCAATAAAATATAACATATTAACATAAAAATAATCAGCAGACGCAAGACTTAAACTAGTAGCTGTTCCTCTTCTTGTGTGACTTGGAGAGATGGACGGAGGGATGGGGGTGCGATATTATGGTCCTTTATATACTGAAGGGTATGAAAACGTACTGTACCTGTTCATCGAAGTTATACACAACTTAAGCAGTTGTGAAATTAAAGCCTGGAAAAAAATCAGGCTTGGACGGGATCCCGTTCAAGCCTGAACAATTTTTTTCAGGCTTTAATCTCACAACTGCTCAAGTTATGTATATAAACGCAGTGATCAATCATGTCTTCACATCTTTCTCGGCAGTTCAAATATATTATCTTTCACATATTGACTTGTTTATATCGAAGTATGAGCATTGCGCAAACACTGTGCTTTTGACACCAGTCTAAGCGATAGTCCTCTGTGTGCCCTCTAAGGGATCCGATTTCAAAACTGTCAAAAGTGAGTGATCATGTGGCTTATAAAGAAGATACTTATAAAAAAGACTTGCTTCTCAGAGGGAAATGCCACTACCAATCACAAAACCAGTTATAATAACACTTACCTGGTATGTATCCTCACCAGGATCAAAGCCCTGCAAGCACAAAGATTTTGAGATTTAAACCTATTTCTCCTCCAAATAACCTTATAAGCTCAGGAAATAAAACTATGAGAATAAACGAGTTTGTCATAGAGGAGGGACTGTCTTGATCAAAATCGAATTCTCCCAACCGACATTTTAAGGAGATGTTGTTTTCTTTTCTCTTGTTAACCGGCTTCAACTTCTTACATAAACACCTACCCAAGACCTCCCTCCACTTAGGGTAGACAATGATAAGGTCTTTAACTGACAATTATTATATGGCTAGCTCCGTGAGCGGGCAAGACGAATCAAATCCTGCGCTGTGATTGGCTACCCGAGCGGGCAAGATGGAGCTATCTTGCCCGCTTGGGACTACTTGCCGTATCCTGCAAGAAAAATTTCCCTGAAAGCCACATAATAAATCCTTTATTGCCCAAGCTTGTTCGGTCAAGATGGCTGGATATTGGCCTCGTTCTTTTTTTGCGAGTTTATGGACCTCGACTCTGTCTCTGTCCATAAACACGCAAAAAAAGAACTTGGTCAATATCCAGCCATCTTGACCTCACACTTGGTCAATAATCCATACTTAGGGTGCTGTAACTCAGAAGACGTTTACCTTATTAGGCAGTTCATCGCCATATGGACTTTCAAGTTTGAATGAATCACCTACAGACATTTAAAGAAGACAACATAATTGACCATATTTTCAGAACTGCAATTCAAACTTTGCTGTCAGTAATTGAGGAAACTGAATGTATATCTCACCATTTGGGCAAGTTAAAGAGTCTGATTCAGGGTTAAAACTCAGGTCACCAGCAATGGACAGTGCAGTCACCATCTGAAGATCAATAAAATAGAGTGATACATTTAACAAATAAATTCCTTATTGCCGTGCGACTGTTCAGTAATTGAATGCAGATGACGTCAAAATATGCCAAGACAAAAGTGGAACACATACATACATACATACATACATACATACATACATACATACATACATACATACATACATACATACATACATACATACATACATACATACATACATACATACATACATACATACATACATACATACATACATACATACATACATACATACATACATACATACATACATACATACATACATACATACATACATACATACATACATACATACATACATACATACATACATACATACATACATACATACATACATACATACATACATACATACATACATACATACATACATACATACATACATACATACATACATACATACATACATACATACATACATACATTACATATTTTGTTTATTTATACTCGATGAATTGGAGCTTACTAGGCTCCTAGCTTAAATAGCTAATGCATCAAGTTTAAAATAGGTGATAACCGTGTGTGTCACTGATGTTAATGGTGTCATCTATGCATCTGTTTTCCAATTGATCATACGTAAGAACTAGTCAAAGATATTATCTCAAATCTGTTTAAAAGCCATCTGCTACCATCTGCCTGTCAGTCAGTCTGTCAGTCTGTCGGTCAGTCAGTCAATTGGTCAGCTAGACAGTTGGTCGGTTGGTCAGTCAGTCAGTCCTATGGTCTGTCTGTCAACCTTCCTACCAACCTACATATTTACCTACCCCAAAAGCAAACAAGAGGCCACATGTGCCACTATTACTGCTACCATTTGTTATAAGTTTTGATTAACTGTTGATGACTTTGTGGTATCACCCTTTCCCTTTTTCAGACTTCCATATCAATCAAAGTACACAAACAAATTTATGTACCATTCATCAGCATGTACAGTAGCTGCCTCGTTGCATATTTCCCAACTCCAAGACCAAACTTGGACAAAGATGCCACAAAAAAAACTGTATAAGTTGAGTTGTTCTTACCTCAGGCGATGTGACAAAAGCATGAGTGGCAGGGTTAGCATCATTACGCCCTGTGAAATTTCTGTTGTATGATGTGACTATTGTGTTAGCTTCTCCCATCTTGACATCTTTTCTGAAAACACAAAGCAAAGGTTCAGCCAATACATTTATACGTTAAACCGCAGTTATACAGTGCGGACATCTATCGCACTGAGTATCATCTGGGAAGGGAGCTCTTCCTCCACAAACCATGTTTACCAAGCTCTACTCAATGATGTTTTTTTCAGACCATAACTTCTCACTGTAGTCTATTCTTAGTGCAGCTTTTCACTCCAATCATTTCCTGAGATGAAGCTACAAGCTACAAGTTACAGCTTTCACTGCATTGTGTTCTTGGACAAGATATTTTTCTCTCACAGTTTCCCTTTCCACCAGTACATTATAATATATATATGGATATCATAAAATTGACAAAATGTTGGGTGACAGGCCGTGACAAACCAGCATCTACTAATACATAAGGGGGAGCAGCTATGCGCTGATGTCACTTATATTAATATACCTCTATATACACCTGAGTGAAGGGCTCAATCAGGGAATGTGAATGTAAAATGCCTTGCCTGAGAAGACAATGAAAGGGAAGCGATGACAGCCAGGGATCAAACTCTTCATCACCGTGTCTAAAGTCTACAAGACCATTGTACATGATCTATTTTCGTCAAACCTGTTCCACTGTCCAATGCAAGGTCCACAAGCATTTGCTAACACTGTTCCTCCAAACTCTCTCAATGTCTCTGCCTGTTAGAGAGACAAATTGAATACAAATTTTCAGGACATAATCTAGCCAAGGAGTTCTCGTGTTCATGATTGACTATACGACTGCTTTACAAGAAGTTAAGTGAAGAGTCATTATCAAGACTTAACATAGGATTTAACAGGAACCAGAGACCGTCACTCAAGAAAAGCCTCCTACATTCAGGGTGGGCTTTACATGTTCAACAAAATCAATGAACATTTAATACACAATCTATACATTTTAGTTCAAATTTCAAACAAGTTTGGTTTTTACTTCAGATTACTTACAATTCCATCTCTTTCAATGGTTGCACGAATTTGTTCAGATCCAGGAGTGACTGTGAACATTGACCTATGACAGAATCCGTAATTATACTTTTAATAAGTTTAACAGGGTTATTACCTTAATCCACTGATGGAGGTCCAATTTGTTTTATTTTTGTCTGAGATGGGCTCTCTGGATGTGTTTTCCACTTTTAGTGATAATATTTTCAAATTTACGTCTACCGTATTTTTAATGAATAATTATCATATTCATGAAATGGTTGATAGTTGAGGCTTCTTGTTAATTCTATTTTGTCAAACCCATGTTGTGCTGCAGAGTGCTGACAAATCTGGCCAGCTTCACTTCCACTGAGGATATCAAATGAGGTAATGAGATTTCCTTCCTTAGTCTGTGATGGGCAGCAGAAGTAGAATGTTTTTGAACTGAGATGGGGTAGGGGTTTATAAACAGTTTCTCATGAGAGCCCAGAAATTGAATGCAGTCATCAGATGTGCCCTTACCTGGATTTCAGTCCATGTTTGAGAGCCTGCTGTGCAATACTTGCAGCTCTTGTCATATCTTCATAGCTACTATTAGTACAGCTGCCAATTAGACCTGTCAAGAAAACAAGATAACAGCTTGTCAGTCAAACTCAAAATATTATTTTCATTATTTATATTTATATTTGCAACAATTGCTTCCATGGCTTAGTGGAGATGAAGGTGGACTACAAAATCAGAGATCAGGCATTCAAATCTAGGTGAGTACAAAAGCAAATCTTGTGTATGGGAATAGTATGGTAAATGCTGTTGGGGGAGGTGATATAAAGACCTCAATAATACAGACATTCTGGGAGACATTATTTTCATTAGCGGTGCTGGAGTCAGTAATGTGCAACCCACCAACTCTAATGTCCATTGGCCAGCCTTTCTCTTGTGCTGTTGAACCTAATTTGGAGATGGGATGAGCCAAGTCTGGTGTAAACGGACCATTCACATGTGGCTCAAGCTGGGAAGAGAAAGCATTAGAGATTAATACCATCACAGTTGAGCCCTGCTATTTCAACTCTCATGGGAAACAAAAAATTGCTTGAAGTAGTGGGAGTTCGAAGTAACCAATGGTAAATAACTGAAGGGCACATCCAAGAGAAATTATTTTGAGCTCGAAATACTGTAACCAGGAATTCAAAATAACCAAGTTCGAATTAGCGCGATATAACAATAAAACTTAAGCTGATAGTTGAGTTTACTGCTCATTTTTTCTTTGTGAACAGACAGTACTTGAAGTCATGCTAGAACCAAGAAAACAAATCTCAAATTGTCATCTCGTTGATTAGTTCAGTGCTCCAAACAACCTTCATCTTAAAAACCATTGCTAGCCAGCCAAATAAAATGCTTTATTGTTGGAGAGTAACAAGACATGCAGTACCAACAACGACATGCAACTCCTCTAACTTGTAAAATTGGTATTCATCTTGAAACACGATGACTAACAATAGAGAGGAGGCACCAAGTGCTCACCTCACTGAGATTAATCTCGATGACTTGGTCATAATCTGCTCCACTGTCAGACTGAAGAAACGATGCATGTTTGTTGGCAAGGTCAGCAATCTGTGGCCTTCCAGTTGCAATGAGGTATTTCTCCATCCTGTTATTGTATGGAAAAACTGATGTTGTGGCACCAATTTCAGCACCCATGTTACAAATCGTTCCCATACCTATTAAAATGATGATAAGATGGAAATAGGGCTGTCAGGTCATGCATATAAATAACTTTTGTTTCCACTACTTAACTGCTGGTAGGATTTCTACAAGTTTGACAGTTTGGCGGCCATTTTCTTATGACTTAGTTCACTGGCTGGGTGAATGGTTACAAAACCCATTTGACACAGTCAATGATTTCTTCAGCTGTTTTAATTGCTCTAATTCTTTGGAGATCTCTTTGGGTTGCAAATATCAAACAATTGGTTGACAGATACAACAATAAGTATGCCAAAAAAGTGCAAGTTAGCTGTCAGAATTTAATTAAAGAAGCATTTTTCAAAAGACACATATAGAAAAGCTTACCTGTACAGGAAATGGAATCTACTCCAGGTCCAAAATATTCTACAATAGCGCCAGTTCCACCCTTTACTGTTAAGATTCCAGCAACTTTCAGGATAACATCTGTCAAAACAAACACACCCATACACAAAGTTACAGAAGTTTGTATCCTCTTATGTGTCACTTATGGGAGGCGTGGTGGCCTCATGGTTACTGCGCTCGACTCTGGATCAAGTGGTCCAGGTTTGGGCCCTGGCCGGGGACATTGTGTTGTGTTCTTGGGCAAGACACTTCACTCTAACAGTGCCTCTATCCGTCCAGCTGTATAAATGAGTACCGACAAGTTTGATGCTGGGGGTAACGATACAATGGACTAGCATCCTATCCAGGGGGGAGTAGAAATACTCCTAGTCGCTTTACGGTTAGTACAGAAACCAGAGATAAGTGCCAGCCTGACGGGCTGACAGACTTTACCTTTTTTATGTGTAACTTAACTGAAGATTATCTTTGAACAATTGATAATTAAATAAAATCCATGACAAAATTGCTCATTGTGATTAATTCCAGTTCCCTCGGTTTACCTGTGATGACCATCCACCAAGGACACACCAATTTTCAAATTATATTGATTGCAAATGTTCACAGCAGACACAGAAATAGTACATTAATAAACAATCAGAAATTGAGTGGTTTGTACCTTTGGGTGAAGTCCAGCCCTTAAGCTCTCCAGTCAGTTTGACTCCTATGACCTGTTCATTTCAAGGAAAAAGTATTGGCCAAAATGCTAGCAATGTTAATCACGGCAGATGACTCACAGCTACTTCCTTAGGAGAATTTCATTTGCAGCAACATCGTTAATCCCATCATCAGCTTCACAAGCAACAACAACAACATCAACAACAATAGTTAACTTGTACCTCATCAAAAACATACACTGTAGTAGTTATCTTTAATAATTACATTTGAAGAAAAAAAGATAATAGGGCACCTAAAATAACAATAAGAAGCTTAAAGTGCACCTAACCCCCCAATTTTTTTTTTCGCTAAAACGAATCTAGACTTTATTTGAAGCATTTGGGTGAAGAAATTTTTGAATTTGGTTGAATCCTCGATTTTCTATGCCTTTTCAAAGTCGCACTTGAAGTGTTTCACGACCGCGTTTTAGGGAGTCTGGGGCGGCGGTACCTGATGACGTCTACCCAGGAACCAAACACAATAGCGCCTCAGTCAACTCTCTGTATTTGTTCAAGAAAATGGTACACAAAACTAATCATTCCCAAAACTAATCATTCCGATGTATTTTGGGACTAAAACGTCCAAGTTTTGTCTCAGAATCATTTCCTTTTCGTCACTGGAGTCAGAGTTAAGTTTGGATTTGGAAGACTCCGAAATAAACTTCGATCGAGCACGTTCGACAACTGTGAACTCACTGCCTAGAGCTTTGAGACCAATTTACAATATTTCAAGCGATGAAGGGGAAGACTTCTTTGCGGACGAGCTGCTTGTATATTAGGAATGGAAAGCTAGATACAAAGTGGAGGAGCAGGAAAGAAAACTCAAGGACTGCTTTGGATGGTAATTTCATCAACTAAACATAAGATTCCCACGTGTGTTTATAACCCGTTTACATTTGTCCTTAGCGAGAATGTATTTTGTCAAGGTGTGATTGTTCTGTTAAATCAAGTTTGTGTTTTACTTTCAGTTGAATGCTTCATGTTTATAAGAGCGACGTATGTGTTGCAGTTTTTAAGACTTGATGACCTCCAAAACATTGGCTTCGATCGATTGAAAATCGTATTGTTTGGACCTGTATTTTTGAAGCTGCGGGAAGCAAGGCGGAAGGAAACATTTCATACAATTACCGATTTTACATTGTCAGACGTTTTAAGTCGTAACTCCAAATAACCAATGTAAATTGTTCTCAAAGTTTGCAGTGAAATTCGTCGGATAAGCGAAAAGGATATGTTCCCTAAGCGGTCCGCAGATAATGTTATGCGGTCATATTTTCGACGCTATTGCACAGAATCTTTGTCGCACTGCTGATTTCCAAACCTTCGAAAAACTATGTGAGTCTAACAATTTTGTTATCATGTAATTCTAAAGGACTAATCTTTGACTTTCTTCTAAATCGAAAGAGAAATAAGTGTTGGTTAGCAGCGTAAAGTTGCGATCTATTTACATATCAGTATAACGCTTCTTGATCATGATCGGATCACACAACTTTGCTGGTTATGTTATAAATACTGCGGGATTGGAAGATATGGGTTGTCGGTAGTATTTCTACAAATTGCTGGTTAGCTTTAAGCAGAAAATTTATGAAAATAGCGCTCGAAAGTCTGCGGAACAAATTCCAGTGAGAGTTCTTCAATGGTTCTCACAGATTCAGTTCGCTTGTTTCGGTTCGACAAAATCAACCATCGTTTACACCTTTATTGCACCATTAGCCGATCATCAGTAAATTGTACAGTATATCTTTCTTTAAATCTGGAATATTGCTGCAACAGCCGATAGCACCTCTGGAAGGTGTTTCTGCGCACTTTTCGAATGCGTATTGCACCATCCTGAAGGAAATAAGAGGACGTGAGATATCTAACCTTCCTGGGTAGACGTCACAAAAGCCGCTGGACCCATTCTCCTCAAACTCGGTCGTGAAACAAAATGGTGGTGGTTTGGAGCTATTTTCGAGATTTCGTCAGGGCACAGAAAATCGAGGATTTAACGGAATCCAAAAATTTTTTCTCAGAACTATTTCAAATAACAAGTAGATTCATTTTAATGAAAAAAAAATTGGGGGGTTAGGTGCACTTTAACTAGTTAGCTTCTAAAATCAGTGATTTGAAAAAATACATTAACAGGGAAAACAATTCTTTTCATTCTTTTTTCCAGTTTTCTGCACAAAAGCCAAATTATTACTCTGGAATTTTAAAGGAATCCACAACAGCCTAACCAATCAAATTGCTGTGTTGCCCACTTGTGTTATTTTAGGTTCTTCCAACATTGAAAAATCTGATGACAAGTTTGACCAGGAAGCACGACTCCATGAGATCTTTCAAGTATTAAAGTACTCCAAAGCAGTATCTACCATGTTCACTGAAATTCTGTTATTTGCATATTTTAACTCTCTGAAAATAACAGCCACTCTTAAAGTATGAAAGCTACACTATATGAGCCAAAGGTAAGGCCCCTAATAGCCTGTCCTGTGCCCTTCCCTTTCACAAATCTACTTGATGTGAGCAGTTACTATCAGAATTCCAAAGTAAGTATTTAAAGACATGATGATATCTTATTTTCCATTAAATATGGGCTCTAAGCTTTAAACCGGCAGTGAGAGCAATTGTGTTTTATTGCCAGAATCACAACCTCAAATTATACAGTGATGATTTCTGACTTAAGTAATGACACTTCCATTTCAAAATAATGAAGTCAGGCTGCTGTTTTTCAAGTTAAGCCATAAGCAATCTGTTTTAATCTTCTCCAATTTTACCCACCCATACATGTCCCTTTTTGTTTTTTTTGAGAATTGTTTTGAGTTCTTTTACAATATTAAGCCATCGCTGTGATATTTCAGTTAATTCTATGAACATTTGATCAGTCCTAAAATTGCCTGAAATTGTGAGACCTAGCCCTTTTAAGATATGACTGATATTCTACCTTAGGGCACTTGAGTTCCCATGGTATGTCAGCCATAACATCAACAGCATCTGCTCCACCAACACCAATACACAAACCACCAAGGCCACCTTGAAACAAAAGGGTGTGTCAACATAAAAGTGGTGCATAATTACATGTATGATGTAAGAAAGTAAATAATATAATTATGTGAACTGTTGGTGAACTACTTTTAACGGGCAAACGATCTTTGCAGTCATAAAGAAAACGTGACATAAAGTTCTCATACTCATTTAATATTTCATCAAGCAAAAACAAAGGAAATCATGACTCTGACTGTGGTGTTTGGATATCTAATCTTGCTTAGTATGGATTGTTACAATTTTATTTCTTAAGTTTCAATTGAGAAGATATATCAAACACTCAAGAAAGTGTTTGACCACATTACCAAACACCTTGAAGCTCATCAAAAATACTCTGGTACGCATCATATTTTCAACTCTCTTCTCGGAAATGTAGTAAAACGCAGTCTTTCGTGTTTGATATACTACTTGAAGCTTTGATGAGAATTCAACTCATATTTTCAACTCTCATCTTGGAAATGTAGTCAAATGAAGTCTTTCGTGTTTGATAATATTACTTCAAGCTTTAATGAGATTTCAACTCATATTTTCAACTCTCTTCTTGGAAATGTAGTCAAATGAAGTGTTTCGTGTTTGATATATTAATTCAAGCTTTAATGAGATTTCAACCCATGACCTTTGCAGTGCCAGAGCAGAACCTCTGCGTATCAGCTATCAGAATGAGACACCTATCTAACATGGAAATGACCTTCCATGAGTGGGTAGGGATCTTTTCTGCACTTTTAAACTAACCTCCATTTGGTGTGTGACTGTCAGTGCCAATCAGCAGCACACCAGGAAAACCATAATTTTCCAGAACGATTTGATGAATGATTCCGCTGCCTGGTTTCCAAAACCCAACACCATATTTCGCCGAGGCTGTAGCTAAGAAATTATAGACTTCTTCATTGATTTCTTTAGCTTTCTTCAAGTCTTCTTCACCTCCAACCTGTGCTTCTATCAAGTGATCACAGTGGACAGTTGTTGGAACCGCAACCTTTGTACAAAATTAACAACAAAATTTAATTGAAGCCACTGTAGCGTATAGACAATTCTGATTGCTCAAAATTTATCAATTGAAGAAGCTAGTCATAAAAGGGGATAAGTGACGATTTTGGTTGCTTTTCTTTTTTCTTGCTCCAAATTAGCTGAATTTTTGCATGTGGTCTTCAATGTAATAGAAAAACGTGTTCCTATATTTTTGCCGCTGGTTTTTGCTTCGCTTTATAAAGACGCCGCTAGGAAAACCGAGTGGTTTTTTGCATATGCAATATCCTGAAAACGAAGCAAAGTTTAGCGGAAAAACTACGGGACATTGCTAAACATACCTAAAAAAAACTCTATGCGAAATTTGGAGCGTTTTCGACAAAGTTCACTTTTGATTAAAATACCTAACGCCCTTTTCCTGCCGAGGCTGCAAATAAACCAAGCCGGGCCTTTGTTGTGATAAACAGAGCCGATCCTTTGTTATAATAACCAAGCCAAGCCTTTGTTATAAGTCGAAGTCTCGCCTCGGTTTATCATAACAAAGGATCGGCCCGCCGTGACCGTAGGGACTTTGATCTCACTTAGAAAGCAACAAAATGTCAATTTCACGCAATGTATAAGCTCAAAAATGTTAATTTTAGGTCAAAAAAGGTTTAACTGTTGATTTCACGTTAACGCGTGACGACAAGGAGGTTGATTTCACTTAGAAACCAGCAAAATGTCAATTTCACGCAACGCATAAGCTTAATGATGTTGATTTCAGGTCTAAATAGGTTAAAATGTTGATTTCACGTTAACGCGTGACGGCAAGGAGGTTGATTTCCCTTAGAATCCAGCAAAATGTCAATTCCACGCAATGTATAAGCTCAAAAATGTTGATTTTAGGTCAAAAAAGGTTTAAATGTTGATTTCATGTTAATGTGTGACGGCAAGGATGTTGGTTTCACTTAGAAACCAGCAAAATGTCAATTTTATGCAGCACATAAGCTCAATGATGTTGATTTCAAGTCTAAATAGGTTAAAATGTTGATTTGACATTAACGCGTGTCGGCAAGGATGTTGGTTTCACTTAGAAACCAGCAAAATGTCAATTTCACGCAGCCCATAAGCTCAATGATGTTGATTTCAAGTCTAAATAGGTTAAAATGTTGATTTCGCGTTAATGCGTGACGGCAAGGATGTTGGTTTCACTTAGAAACCAGCAAAATGTCAATTTCACGCAACGCATAAGCTCAATGATGTTGATTTCAGGTCTAAATAGGTTAAAATGTTGATTTCGCGTTAACACGTGACGGCAAGGATGTTGGTTTCACTTAGAAAGCAGCAAAATGTCAAATCACGCAGCGCATAAGCTCAATGATGTTGATTTCAGGTCTAAATAGGTTAAAATGTTGATTTCACGTTAACGCGTGACGGCAAGGAGTTTGATTTCTCTTAGAAACTAGCAAAAATAATGTCAATTCCATGCAACGTATAAGCTCAAAAATGTTGATTTTAGGTCAAAAGAGGTTTAAATGTTGATTTCATGTTGACGCGTGACGGCAAGGATGTTGGTTTCACTTAGAAACCAGCAAAATGTCAATTTTACGCAGCGCATAAGCTCAATGATGTTGATTTCAAGTCTAAATAGGTTAAAATGTTGATTTGACATTAACGCGTGACGGCAAGGATGTTAGTTTCACTTAGAAACCAGCAAAATGTCAATTTCACGCAGCGCATAAGCTCAATGATGTTGATTTCAGGTCTAAATAGGTTAAAATGTTGATTCGCGTTAACGCGTGACGGCAAGGATGTTGGTTTCACTTAGAAAAAAGCAAAATGGTAGGAGCCCATGATGGGCTCCTGAAAATGGTAATTTCACGCAACGTATAAGCTCAAAAATGCTGATTTCAGGTCAAAAAAAGGTGTAAATAAAAATAAAATAAAACAAATAAACATTTCAATAAGCACTTTTCCAAATACGGCAACATCTTCAATGGTTAAAAAATCACGAAATAAAACATAGTTTTCGACAAACGTGATCGTAGCTTTATGTCACGCACCGCCATAACTTCCAAGTTGAAAATGCGCTGGTACCTCTTATGCCTGATGAGGATAACAACTTTGGTGGCTGTTTAGTTTTGGATTTAAGAATTTGATGACTCCACGTGAAAACGCTCTATAAATAGGGCTGACAGATTAACAGATTAACCCTTCTGCGCAACGTACGGGCCTACATACATCTGCATGTCCCCTGATCCCAGAAGCTCAAAACACTACAAATCATACCGATTTGAAATAAAATCAATGCAAACTGGATCACAGATCTGTTACAATCGATCGCCACTTGCTGGCCATTATTATGTTTAAATCTAGTTACCAGTTCGAGAAACGTCCGCAGAACGTAATCGCAATGCATGCCGGGAAGGGTCTTTACACCTCGTGCGCGGGAAAAAAAGGCAGTCGATACAAGACAAATTTTATAAGTCTAAAACCAGTTCTCGCTTTCCAAACTTTGACGCTAGCAACGCTTGGCAAATGGGCCACAACTCACCAGAGGGTATTTTTCTTGGGCAAGAACTGCTCTTGCACTTTGCTACCTGGCTCGACCTGACTTCAAACACCGACAACACGATTACGGTATATCAGCTGCCTTCGAAGTTTCAGAACACATTTTGATTCTTTAAAACGTGCTGATGACTTACGGGTTTATCGAGGCTTTATGATGCCTCTCAACCACCAGGTAGGCATACAAGGTACTTTAAAACAATGCTTAAGATATTAGTTGACAGAGCTCTAATGCGGCACATCTCTTTTTTGTTTGATGGCATTTCGTTTGACGCTCGATCAATTCACGTGTTGTGTTCACGTCACAATAACCGGTGTAAACAATCCGTTCCCAGATTTCCGCTCTATATGCTGTGGGATTTGGTTTTGACTTCATACACTATAAACAGTCTGCCTGTTTGCTGTTCAACAAATAAACTCCTAAAGACATGGCTAGGAAAAGCCAAGTTTTTTGCCTACGTTTTAACTCGAAAACAAAGCAAAAACCAGCAACAAAAATACAGAACCACGTTTTTCTATTACATTGAAGACCACATGCAAAAATTCAGCTCATTTGGGGCAAGAAAACGAAAAGCAACCAAAATCGTCACTTATCCCCTTTTATGACTAGCTTCTTCAATTGAGCAATTCACCAATGTTTTGATGGGATGACTGCATCAGCTTTGCTAAGCAGTCTTCCACAACAAGACGATAAGGCAATCACAGATAACACTACTGACAATGATTTCACAGCTTTTTCTAACATAGCAATTTGCTACATGTACATGTGGTATTCATTATTTCTGGAACTTGCTGGATAGAGAAGGTTGCTATTAGTCAGAGTTTACTGTTGAATTTAAAAACACAACACAGTGAAAATGGTCACAGCTTGAAATCTAGATGTTTATCTGAATTTAAAGTCCAGTGAACTATCTGTAATGTCAAATCTACTCGAAAAAGCACCATGACATTTCCTACATTTTTAAAGTTTTGATGCCATGTTTATTCAAGGGCAGCACTTATTCAAGGGTGGTTCTTATAATTTGTTACCCAACAATGATGGCATCAACCACTGAAACTCCATTCAAAATATCAGTGCCACTCTTTTTTCCATACTGGAATCAAGTGGACGCATAGAAACATACGCCTCTAGTCTTATAATAAGCACCTCTTTCGAGCTCAAGTAAGAGTGCAGCACTTATTTGAGGGCAGTTCTTTTAATTCATACATTTGTGGCCATTTTGTGGTACTTAATCAAGGCAGTACATACACCATGACTAAAAGTTAAGCCTCTGTTTTGTCTTTTAGAGAGTTCTGGATGCACTCACCTTAGGAAGTCCACTAGAGATAAACTGAAGCATAGCCATCTGAAATCAAATTAACACATCAACTTGTGTGTTGACTGAAGTGGGATAGGTCAAGGCTAAAATCAATTAATTTTGATAAATGACAAAGTTTTCTCCAAAGAGTGGGTGCATATCCACATATTGACCACTTACAGACACCCTAATAACATAATGAAAAGTTTTGCTCAGCAGCTGGCTCAAAACCAGAAAGGTGTTGATGGAGAAATTTTCTCAGATATTAAGTTTCTGATGCGCAGGTCAAGGGAGATTTTCTACATGTCATGAGCAGGTTTCACTTATATACATGTAACATGGACAGCACGTTCTTCCTTTCCAACAGGTGCATATGCTACATAAGACAGAACTGTAAATTTATCCTATGGCCTTCCTGTCACTAGTTCTACCATTTTGCATTCAAGCAAACATGGATAGAAGAAATTGGTCACCTACAATAATATAAGTTGGGGCCATCATGAAAGGGAACACTGAAGTTCCTTCAGCCACGGCTGTCAATAGGGGCCGTAACCTGTAACGTCTTTTATGGCTGAGTACATTTGATGGGCCCTTGATGTTACACGTGAACTCACCTTTAAGGCTGTTGTTGATATCATCCATGCACAAAGTTACAAGTTTGAAACGAATGTGAAGATCAATACTACAGCAGAATCAAAATTTGATGACTGCCCTGCTTCAGTAATATAGAAGTCGTATGTTCCTACCTAGACAATTTTAGTAACTTGTTTCAGTTGTAATGTAATTTAACAGCAGCTGTAAAATAAATGTAGAGCAGTTTTCAATTGAGTGTCGAAAGTAATCAGGCAGTTATTTTGGTTTTGAAACAACAAAAAAAAAATGATTGATTGAAATGATGGAATGATTAATTATTTTTGGTTTTGGTTTACCTACAGTTTGAGATTGGCTGAGTAGTCTAATTGGTATGTAATTAGTTGGTCTTGGTTTTACAGCACTCATCTGAAAACCACTCTATTTTGTAATGAATAGAAACCATTCATGTAAGCACTCCTCTGAGACTTCTTGTTACCTGAGCTGTAGCATCTTGCATAGCAACACGATCAGGCCTCAACTTTAAGTATGACACACCCCTTTTTATATCCTGTCAAAACACGACCAAGAAGCTAAAATAATTTGTAAGAACATTTCTGCTCCAAAACACACACATGTATGCATAGGACAATACTCTAGCATACAACTGAACAACCCTAGAGTAATAAGCACTTAATGACTGGTCCCAAGGGAAACAGTGAGTTTTGTCTCCCCAAGAGCCTCAATGTTGAAGCCAAGGGGAACATTAACGTCAAGGGGGAAACAAAACTCACTGTTTCCTGTGGGGCCAGTCATTAAGTGTTCTGTTATACCTCCTAACTCAAAAATAGAAAAAACTGCGAAGAAATCGTTTGCTTGACACCAGCTGACTTTTTGATTTGTGGTTTCAAGAAGCACGACCTGATCATGTGCGAGTCAAAAGTTCAAGTTGTTGTTTCCCTAGGGAGTTAGTGAGTTTTGTGCACCCTAGAGAGTTGGTGAGTTTTGACCCACGACATGACATGTTCTCCTCCAATCGGAAAATGTATTTGAGTTGGCAGGTATAACAAAGAGTCTTGTCTTGGTAAAAGAGCATCTGACTCAATATTCTGTTTTTATAACGGGAATGGTATCTGAAACCAATAAGCTTGGAGATGCCTGCAAAATATCTGTTACCTTAACTGATAACATAACTATGTACTTATTGGAGCTTGGGAACTAGGATACTGAACTATGAATCAATTAGTGCAGAATATTATATTACATTCTTCAACGTAGCTACGTGTAAGTAAAACTACGCAGGTTCATTACTAAACTCACCCCGCTTTTCTATCCTGTGTACCTTCAAAATTATCTATTCTAATTCTTTGATTTCTAATGAAGTTTCAGCTGATGATGAGCTGGTTGTTAGCTACATTTCTGAATTGGGAATATCTCTGTATTATGAATAATGGTGAAAATGTTTTGATAGTCATAAACTAAACACCTCCACCAGCAGTCAAAATGTATGTACATGTACTTGTATGTAAAAGAAGAGAATCCAATATGCCAAATGCATTGCCAACATTGATTGTGCCACTGTACAAGACAACAGCACATGTTTGTCAGCACATAATAGTAAGAATAGTGCCGATATCGATGTTATACTGGTGGTGTGTTTGCCAAACTGTTCCCATCTGTTTACTAAAAATAAGCCACAAAAGCAAGAAAGTTCCTATGATTAATTTTAAGTCTATTGTACCTGGTTTGCTGGGTCATCCAAATGAGAGTAAAGAATTTTTTCAGACAGAGTCAAAGGCCTGTTAAGCCTGTAAAGAAATGATTTTGCTGCTAAATAAAAACAGCCTTCATTTGTCAAATCAGAAAAACCAGGATAAAATTGTTACTCTTATCACTAATACATGTATCTAGGTGCTTCACAGTTTGAAAAATTTAAAAACCAATTTTATGGTATTATGGAGCTTTTTCCACATCAAGAAGGTAGTAGACAGGCTTTAAAAGGCTGTGAACTATCTTCTTGAGAAGAAAAGGACTTCCTTCCACAAACTCTCCTGACTGCAAGCTAAATGAACAAATAAATGAATGAATGAATGAATGAATGAATAACTTTATTGCCGTGTCAAAAATTCTAGCTAGCTGTAAACAGTACGCTATTATTGTGGACACCTACAGTACCGCTCAGAAGAAACCTTCGCGTTTTGCGAACAGTTACAGAATGGATACAGAACGGGTATGACAGGACGAACAGAATGGGTACAAAACGGGTACAGAATGGAACGGGTACACATGGAAATGGAACGGAAACTGAACGCATTCTGTCGAGCATTCCCTGTGAAGTTTCTTCTTCTCGGTCCTGTATTATATACTAATAATAATTCTAAAATTCCAATCATTAAAAACATATGGGACATAGCTAATTAACTACAGCATAAAAGAAGACTAGGCTAATAAAACTGATTAGGACATAAGACAATTAAGTACAATTTTCGCTAAATAATTCCGTCAGGTTCATTGTTCTTAGCTGACTTTTAAATTTGTTAAGGGTTTCTGACTTTCTAAGGTCTTTACTCAACTTTGCCCACAGTTTAGGCCCTAGATAGCTTAGGCTGTGTTTGCCATGAGTTACCATGTTGAACCTGGGTATGCCAAAGTCCGCATTTCTCAGAGTGTGGCAGCTTATATTCTTATGAAACAGTTTACCTATATAGGAAGGGGCAATGTTGTTTTTGACCTAATAAGAGATAATAATATTATGTGTAGAGTAGGTAGTTGGGCCATTTGCAATAGTTCCTCATATGTGGTACTCTTGCTGCAATAAACTGCATATAATCCTCGTTCCTGTAAACATTCCACTTTGTGTGTACTGGATGAGCAACAAAAGTCCCATACTATTTGACAATAGGTCAGGTGTGGTAGTATTGCTAATTTGTAGATCTCAAGTTTGGCTTTTGTTGAAATCATGTTCCAGCACTTACGGTGAACAATGAGATTTAAATTTAATTGATTTAACTATAATTTTTAACTATAAGTAATTATTAGATTTTATTGTAATTTTTATCAAATTTAAGATTTTCTATCACCATTCTTACTAGCTTTTAGGGTTGCGCATCACATGGGTAACTTTATTTTCCCGTTCGCGCAATTCCTATTGGTCCTTTCCTTCTTTTAATTATATTGTAATTTTGTGACCAATAAAGTTGATAGACACAGACACAAAGTCATATTAAAGCAAAGTAAGGTAAGTATGCATAAGAGCCAAGTGGACCATCAGGCTGGTGCTTAAATCTCCAGTGGTTTCTGTAGCATGAAGTGATTAGGAGTATTTTTACTCCACCCCCTCCCTCTGGCCCCGGATGGGATGCTTCTCCATTCCAGGGTTACCCCCAGCATTAAATTCGCTGGTGTACATCTGGGTGGAGAGAGGCACTGTGCTTTAAAACCATTTTTCCAGGACTTACCTATCACGAACTATTCTCAAATTGTCTTCCAAGTGTTGATAATTCAGATATTTGTCTGGTTCAAATTTACTCAAAGCCACCTTGGTAAGGAAGAAAAAATCAAAGTTCAAATTACCTCATTTACTCTAACTATACATAGCTGGCACAAGGTCACAGACTACATGCAATTAATACATATAGGGGGTCTGTCTCTTCATGTAGAGAGCAACCCCTTTTCATTTTAACCATTTGTCTAGGTAATCACATTAAATGTAAGTGCAATTAATTAAGGATTAACACTACAAGTCATATTATAAAATTCTCTCAAAATTGCACAAGCCTTTAGGTGAGTGCAATTTTTAGAAAGAATTTCAATTGTCATGAGTAATGACACAAGTAGTGTTATGTTGTGTTACACAATGGTTTTACCATAATTATAATGGTCAGTTTAGTCCTGGAAAATTAAAGTGCACCTAACCCTTTTCTTTTTTCTTGGCTAAAACGAACCTACTTGTTGTTTGAAATATTTTACTTCTGCAAAAAAATTTTGGACTCTGTTAAATCCTTGATTTTCTGTACCCAACGAAATCTCAACAATAGCCTAAAATTGCCACCATTTTGTTTCACAACCATTTTTGAGGAGAATGGGTCCAGTGGCTATTGTGACGTCCACCCACGAAAGTTGAGTACCTACGTGCAGAGGTCACCAAGTCTTGAAAACTGCAACACTTACATCGCTCTTATAAACATGAAGCATTCCAGAAAGTAAAACACAAACTGGATTTAATAGAACAACCATACCTTGACAAAATACAATCTCATTAACGACAAATGTAAACAGGCTATAAGCATGCATGGGAATCTTGTGTTTAGGTGACGAAATTACCATCCAACTGACTCAAAGCAGTCCTTGAGATTTCTTTCGTGCTTTTTGATTGCCTGCTCCTCCACTTCGTATCTAGCTTTCCATTCCTAATATACAAGCATCTCGTCCACAAAGAAGTCTTCCCTGTCGTCACTTGAAATATTGCAAATTGCTCTCAAAGCTCTAAGCAGCGAGTTCACAGTTGTCAAATGTGTTCAATCGAGGTTTATTTTGGAGTCTTCTGAATCCAAACTTAACTCTGACTCCAGTGACGAAAAAGAAATAATTTGAAACAAAACTCGAGACATTTTAGTCCCAAAATATATTGGAATGATTAGTTTTGTTTTCCATTTTCCTGAGCAAATACCGAGAGCCGACTGAGACGCTATTGTGTTTGGTTCATGGGGAGACGTCATCAACAACTGCCATCCCAGACTCCCTAAACACGGTCGCACAACAATTCAGCGCGACTTTGAAAGAGCATAGAAAATTGAGGATTCAACCAAATTCAAAAATGTTTTTGCTCAAATGCTTTGAATAACAAGTGGATTCATTTTTACTAGTGGAAAAAAGTTTTTGGGGTTAGGTGCACTTCAAGCAAGCATTAATTTTATGTGTGTTAATTCTACTTCTTCTTTTCTTTCCAACCGCACCATTTTTAAAATACTATAATTTTCAATATATGAATGTAACCACATTTTTTGAAAGAATTTACTAAATAAATGATTTCTAGATATAGACAATAGTTATCAGAGTCATCAGATTAATTGTGGATACAGTAATTATGTCCAACCAACTTGTAACATGTCTAGCCAAAAGAGAGATTTGAAAGGAAACATGTCCAGCTATGCTGATAATAAAAATCACTTCTAGTACGGAAAACACTGTCACATCTACATGTATTTTCTCCACACCACATCAATAGTAATATAGAGTCAAGCAGACAAGAAATTACCTTTTGCGCAGCAACATACGAGGTGGTGAACAGTCTGCCATGATAGACTGCTGCTCGGACAGAAAACAAAGCCTGAAATGAAGATGAAACCAGCTATGAACATGGCATGAGCTGCAAGCACGAGTAAACACACTCTAAAAAGGACACACTTGGGATAAGTTCTTACTGTCCCTAAGTAGTGAATTACAGCATGAACATGGAATGAAAATAATTAAATGAGTGATAAAAACAATAGGGAGCTACCTCTACTATCTGAGTAACAGATGTCTGCTTGCCTATGCACCAGCTCTTAGACAGAGACAGGGGGACAAAGTATGTGGAAGAGGCCCTCCTTTTATCCTCTTCCTATCTAATCCTCGAGTAGGTATCCTGCTTACAGGTAAACATATATATGTCTGAAGTGAAAAATGTCCTTTTAGAGGGAAGAAATTATACATATGATGTAGGCCGATTTGTTCTTTAGGTTAGAATGATTTTCATTCATTCATTCATTCTACCTGCTCCTATCCATCAGCACTCACTTATTCCCATAATTTGGATCTTCATCTGATTCATCACTCTCGCAACTTGTGCGGACTTTCCTGCGGTATACATTGTTCTCACATTCCAGTTCCCTATTCTAATCTGAGTCCTTGGGGTCATTAGTGGTTTGTTCAGCTCCTGAGCATCCTCTCGGCTTTGGCTCAAGGGCGTCATACTTTGCCTACCTAAGCAAGGTACCACATTGGCCCCAAGAGAAGGTTGCCTTCGAGTGTTTAAGGTTTCTGTAATCTGCTTTGTTTTAAGGGGGCGGGTGATTGACCCACCGCCCAACCCCCAACCTGGAGGACCAGGGGCTGTTCTTTGTCTGGTCTCTACCCCTCGACCAATCCGGCATGGTTAAACCTGCCAGGGACTAGAGTCCCAGCCGGCACAGCTCTTAGGGTCATTGAGACACCCAAGCCTCACCACCACTACAAGGTAACAGCCCAAGGTGAAGCAGAATGATTTTAGTCTAGATTAATTTGTTTCAACCCTAGGTTAATTTTTTTTTCCTTTTCGAGAGTTCTTAAAAATAATAACTCACACAACACTCATCCCTTTCAGTTCTAATAACCCTATCCTTCAGATCCTATATCAACCCACTACCCCCCCCCCCCCCTCTCCAACACCTAGATTTGAACACCTGATCTCTGATTTTGTAGCCACCTTCATCTCCACTAAGCCACCCAAGCGATTGTTGCAAATTTGCTCATATTTGTTGGTCTGATAAGTTTTTGGTCCCAGACTTCCCCTTCCCCTTTGATACAAATTCACCTATGTTGAAATCATTCTGACCAAAAGAACAAATAATCTATTGACCAACAACACATATAGGTTTACAGTGGTTTCACTACCTGTTGAGTTTGCTATGTTCAAGTTCGCTACATGTTTACTACCCACAGGCCAAGTTTGCTACCTCAGCTAACCAGGTTTGGCTCAGCAGTGGATGAAAGAACAAGGAATAATCTATATGTACCTATGTCCTGAATTTT
Source organism: Orbicella franksi (assembly GCF_964199315.1). Lineage (NCBI taxonomy): Eukaryota > Metazoa > Cnidaria > Anthozoa > Scleractinia > Merulinidae > Orbicella > Orbicella franksi. Next base: position 17,080,011 of record NC_138150.1, on the reverse strand, counting down.
TAGTTTTATCGATAGTAGAGAATGCAAATTAAATAGGTAGTGAACTGGAAGTTCTGGGTAGCGAACATGTAGTGAACTCAAACACAGCCAACTCAATATGTAGCGAAACCAGCTGTTACCCATATATATGTTCAAACCATGTTCTATCCCAAACATATATTTTAAAAGCTCACATATGAACTGTACCCAATTGAGAAATAAGATAAGACAATGAACTTTGAAATTCCATTGGCATATCTTACATGTAGATATGGGTAAGGCAGAAGGTGGAATAAGTTAATAGAAGTACTTTTAAAGAAACAGGCTAATCAATCTTTGTCAAAACCTCTGTGAAAGTGAATGCCTATTTAATTGATTCCTTTGAAAGGTGTTTTCCTTATTCTTCACTAAACACTTGGTTTAGTGACTTGTTTAATTTTTCACCCCTTACCAAGAGAAGGAGGTCAAGAGAGAATTCAGTGTGTGCCAATTTACATGACTTGTTTATTTTGTCTGTTGACACGCAACACCATTAATAAATATTTTTGGTAAATTATTGAACTTGACAACTGAAAAGAGTTGAAAAGAGTACATTACAAGTTTTGGGTTCTAATGTTACTTTTTATATTTTATGTTGAAAGGTGGTTTCACTGACAAAGTAACCTTCTGATATATTACTGTAAACTGCTCCTATGTAAACTGTTAAAGGAGGGGTGAAAATCTAAGTTGCAAATCGATAGGTACATGCATGCAAGTGTTCTTTGATCGAGCCTATTAAAGGTCTCTAGTAAACGAATGGTATTGAACATCACCTTGCATTTCAGCAGTGCAAATCTGCAAAGGAATCTCATAATTACTACATGTAAGACGTGAAAAGAGAAAGGTCAACACGTCCACATACATTTTAAACCAAGAGGCACGTTTTGCAAGGCAAGATATATCTTCAGAAGCTTGGAGAGATTGCGAAAAAAAAAACATTTTGCGTGCCATGCCTGCGTTCCATTTTAAAACTAAGTTTAACGCAATATCTGTACTTAAATAGCCCTGAAGTCAATCAGATGAAGCAGGTAAGCTTATATTAGATCACGGTTCGTTCAGCGATCTAACTCAGTGATTTTTAATAGCTCTTTCTTGTTTTTACTACGTAAAATATCATCAGACCTTACCTTTCTGGTAAATACTCGTTGCATCTTTGCAGACAGAGGTAAATACCAGGCAAAAAGGCATAAAACAATGCCACTTGTACTATTTCCTCTCGCTCCTCTCTCGTACTTTTACACTGCCTCAATTTGGCACGCATGATCACGCGATTGTCCGCTGTCAAAAAATAAATAAATCGCGGGCTATTGTGTGAAGTCCAATATTCCGAAAGAGTTTCAGAAATTGCACGGGGTACCCGAACACTGTATCAGCAATAACATAGTCATCTTTTTTATTCATTTACATTCATGTAAAACAAATGTACTGTTATTTACCTGTGTTACTGGGTCTTTCTGAGCCGTTGAGAAGGGATTTGACTAGAATGTCTATCATTTATCTAGCAGGAGGCGTGGACCTTTGGACCCGTAGACTACGAGTAGTCCTCTTTTGCTTAGTCCATGGTGTGTGACGTGAGAGGAAACTGCGAGAAAAAAATAGCCGCGCGAAGCCATTTTTTGTCTCGCAGTTTTCTTTCTCTTCGCGCACGACCGACTAAGCGAAAGAGGGACTACTCTTACAGTCTATTGGACCCGTGGACCCGTGGACCCGTGGACCCGTGGACCCGTGGACCCGTGGACCTATGGGCTGTGGAGTGTAGACAGAATGTCTGTGTGTAGCACGGCACGAAAAATCGTCTTTGTCGGGCGTTAAATGTGTGTTCAAAGGTTTTGTAAAGGCACCCTTTGCACGCTTTTGACGATCTTCAACGCGCATTTAAGCCTCTTTAAGATCATTTGCCCGGGACCTTTGCTACCCACGTCAAAGGCGGTAAAGACCGTTTTCACTCACCAGTGAATGCCTTTGATTTGCGCGAAGGTGATCCTTTGATACACCTTTGCTTACTGTCAAAGGCGGGTTAAAAGTGTAATCAAATCTGTCTGCGATTCAAGTCAAACGTTTGCTTTTAAGTAGGCCAATGCGCAGGCCAAAGGTTTGTCAAAGGTGCTCTGCGCGTTCCGCGCTCGCTTCTCGCCCGAACTTCTCGCTCGCGCTCCTCGTTCGCGCTTCGCGACCTTTTATCGCGTTTCGCGCGATCCACATCTTAAACGCCTTTTCTGCTCGCTACACTAGCTTCGTAGCTCTGTTGTTGTTGTATACGAAAGATGCAATCATATCTGTACAGTCTTGCTTTATGCTTGACAATTCTGGAAGGAATATACCAGCTTTAACAAAGTTTTTTTGTACCAAACTATTTGCAAATGTTGACGGAAAGGCGGCCCGGGAAGATCATCGTGCCTGATTTTAATCTGAAAATTAATAAACTTAACTTCATCTCAGTTTTAATTTTTTTTCGTTTTTATCGGAAGTAAAATTGCAAAATGTGGATAAAATTAGTAGACATTGGTTTCAACTACACTCAATAAATTAACCCCTTTCCTAAACTACTGAGACAATCTGAGATGAGGGCAATTTAGACAACTTACGGCTATGATACAGTGGTCACATAGGTCCTCACCCCTGCCGTTCTCTCCTTCCAGAGTCAACTAGGCCTTTCCCCTTTGCAGACTATGAGCGGACAAAAACGTGATATGGACTCAATAAATCTTAGCAGTGTGTATGTTTCGTTTCATGTTTGTATTTTCAAGGCCCAAAAATAAACTACAACTACCGTTTGTCAAGACGGTTTTGAATTTTATCGTAGTATTTTACTTTGAGTTTCGTTTATTTTAACTTCAATAATATATAATACGCAGAAGTAGAAAATCTGACAATTATACTTCTCACGCCAACGTTTGTAACTTGATACTTTTGTTTTCCTCGGCAAGGTATGCAACACGATACCCTTGTTACCTCGAAAATATAAGAATAGATTTTTTAAACTCGCTGCTGGAGATACATGTATATGGAATAAAGTTAAATATCTGATGAACATTCGAAGGGGAACTATGTTGTTTTATATAAAGCGCAAAATTTCACTTCACCGATAAACAAGAACTAAGCTACAGTAATTATCAAATAGTCACGTCGAGTCACGGAATAGTGCGTTCTTACCCACGGAAGGGAGGGAACGTCTACCTCCCGTTTTTCCTCGGGGGTGCCTTTGACATAGGAGAGCAAAGGTATAAAGCTGAAGTCCAAGTTATTGACATGTTTGGCCTTGCCTTTTGACAGGGGTCAAATGTATGGCAAATTCATAAGATATTTGATTCCTCCTTTCACCTGCGTCAAAGGTGGAGTCAAAGGGGTGCGATCCATTCAACCAAACTTCAACCAAAAAAGCCGGGGCCGGGGCCGAGAATGGAAATTGAATTTGACCTTTCCCACCTTTTCTCAATCCCATTACCTCGTAGCCTGCGTCGCAGACAGTCTAAACCACCGGACTATATCGGGGATTTTGTGAAACGTCGGGCTGCAACGCAGGCTAATTACCTTGCTGTTCGGTACTCTCCATGTTCAACATATAGATCGTTTTCACGTGACGTCATCACTTTCTAAAATCCAAAACAAAAGGGCCAACAACGTTTTTGTCCTCATCAGGCACAAGAGGCGTTATATTTATATCTGTTTACAATTTTACAGCTCAATAGCGTGCTTCGTTTGGAATCCAGAGCATTTTGAATTTCAGGGTTATGGAGGTGCGTGACACAAGGCTATGATCGAGTTTGTCGAAAAATATATACTTATCCCATGATTTTGAGCCTTTTTAGTTAAAAATGCTAAGTTAAAGCATTAGGAAAAGTGCTTATGTAAGTGCTTGTTTGATCAGTACTGATAATCAGTCGCCTAGATAGCCAAAGTAAGTTCCAGATGTTTACACTATTTTCCGGCCGCCATATTGGTGTACCACGGAGGTACACCAACATGGCGTTTTCATACTGGGCTCTGTAAATATCGGCGAAACATTTAGACGAATATCTGAAGTTTGGGGAAACGCACAGGCCTAAAACTTGGAGAAGTGGCTTATTTAGTTATCTTCTATAACATCATAATTTCATAGCTTTTTCCACTGGATGGTTTTCGATTTATTTTTTTTATTATTGCGTGACAGTGAAAACGATCTATATTGGAGGAAAACACTTATCATTGCAGCTTTTATAGATTGCTAACGGCGGATTTATCGGTGTAACTACTACATCCATGTGCAGTAACAACAGTTATGTAGCTGTGTTACCGCAGTGTACGTTTTGGCTGTTAAAAACGGTCTATTACCCGTGAGAATCTCTAATGCTCTTTTCGTTTATTCGAAAGTGGCGTTTGAAGGTCTTTGAACTCAACCGGCAAATATCTGGGAACAGTCTGCTCAAAATAACCCGTTACATGGGTTAAATTTCTACGCATGAAACAGCTCGCACAATATATAATTGATATTAGAATCGAAATCGTCATCTGACTCTAACACAAGCAACGTTCATGTAGTGTTTGTAAGGTACATTTCGGTGCATCATACATAATATACTTAAGCGCGCAATGTAAGTTGGGAAGTTGATTAAAAAAAGGCTGGTTTTCACTAGAACATAAACACAAGCACAAGCATAAGCATAAGTTCAAGTGTAAACAGCCGCGACATAAACATAAACATAAGCGGAAACATAAGAAGAACGAACCCACTTATTTGTCTTGTGTAGTTTTCACTAGTGACGCGCTCGACATAAGCATAAGCATAAGCACGAGAAAAACGGAACTGTTCGTTTTTCTTATGCTTATGCCGTTATGCTTATGTCGAGCGCGTCACTAGTGAAACTACACAAGACAAATAAGTGGGTTCGTTCTTCTTATGTTTCCGCTGATGCTTATGTTTATGTCGCGGCTGTTTTCACTTGTGCTTATGCTTATGCTTGTGCTTGTGCTTAAGCTCTAGTGAAAACCAGCCTTATAAAGCAGCATGGCGGACTTCTGGATTTGAATCGTGTGTCGTATCCGTTCATTGCAATAATCCAGTTCCATCGGTTGTGGAACGTGACAGTTCAGTGATCCAACATCCGCCATTTTAAATGAGCGCGAAACTCTTTTTGCGAGTGGAATTGCGGAACCGTCGCGATCCATTCGGACCTCAGCCCGGAAAAAAAATTGTTGAATTTCTAACCTTTTGGACCTAGTAAATGAGATATCACTGAGAATATTACGTAATAAAGATCCTTATCTACATGCTGAGGGAGCTGATCGACAAACGTTAGCACCTACATAAGAGAATATGATATTCATCATAATACTTTTCAATACTCGTTTAATGTTTTTGAAAACAAAAAAAAAAACAAAGCTAGAAAACGAAACGGTGTCTTTAAAAAGCCTTTAGTGTGTTAACAGATGGTACACCTACAAGATGGTGCCAGTCTTATGTATTGAGCATGTAGCTCGCACGGCACTGAAACACTCCATCTCCAAGTGCATGCATAAGTGGTGGCTTTTTAAGCAATAGATCACATTGTTTGAGCGAATGAGTACTACATGAGGAGAAACAGTCGTAAGGCATAGCCGATTAAAGACCGGTGCCTACTTTTGTTAATGCGCACACGTTCTGCGCATCACGCAAAGCATGGCTTCAGATATCTTGAGGTAGATCTGTAGCAGTAATGCACAAGATCATTTCTTCATAACATCGATCGAAGTTTCTTTTATAGAACTTCTTAGGTAGTTCCTGCATACAAGAAATTTCATGACCAAATTTGTTTATAATTTCAAAAGAAAAAAAAGGAATATATCTTCAAAAAGACGCTTAGTATGTTAACAGAAGCATATCACCTCGTTCGAGGTGATACACTTCTGATGTTAATCAGTGGTACAGCTGCAAAACGCTGCCAGTTTCATGTGCTGCGCGTGTGGCGTGCGTGTTTCCAAATGCGGGTTTTTACCGAAAAAAGATCTTTAGCTACCAAACTAGCTATAGGACGTTGGTCGAAAACAAGTTAATACCTGCATAAAGAAATTTCATGACTAAATTAGTTTTATATTTTCAAAAGGGGAAAAGAAAACAAAACCATGTCTTCAGGAAGTCGCTTAGTATGTTAACCGGTGGTACAGCTGTAAACTGCTGACAGTTTCATGCACTGCGCATGCGGCGCGCACAACAAATGTGTTTCATGTAGGAGCACGTTGTTCAAAAGAATCAATACCGCATGAAGTGAAACTTCCACTAACTATAAAGTCACAATCAGACACAGTTATAAACAATTATATTGTATCTAACATGAAATACGAGCAGTCTAACTTAGCTGCATGAAGACAAACGAGGTCGTGTTTCGCCGTAAGGGATTGCTATAGCATGGTAACTTCTGACACACTTGCGTTCTATGGTAGTTTTATGCTTTAAGCAAGGGGAAAATATATATTAATCGTAAAAGCCTGGAATAAATTTTATCACATATCAGAATAAATATATCTTATTAGATGGTTTGGTGTGTAGTATCGCTGTATATTTTTAGGAGTTGTGCCGTATTTTGACGAGCCCGTAGTGCGAGTCAAAATAGAAACAATGAGTAAAAATATGCAGCGATACTAAACACACCAAAACATCTAATAAGAGATTTGTTATCCAACTGCTGTAGTCAATAAATTTATCAGTGAAAGAGGGAGAGTGTGACAGCTTTGCGAGCGCGCGCCGACCTGTACGGCAAACAGGTTTTCTACTGTACAATATCGCTGTATATTTGTACTGTTATTTGGACGGTATTCGCTGCAGTTGTTGTAAGAATAAGCAGTTCTACTGGCCGTATTGTTGTCTCTTTCATTTGCATAACAGAAACTAGAGGTTATAATTAACAGCAGATGAAACTGGTAGCAGTTTGCAGGTGTACAACGGATTAATCAGTTTAAGCAACCGTTTTTATTGGTTCACCTCAAAGTTCGTCAAAAATACTCCGCTGCGCGTCGTACTTTCAACTCTCTTCTTGGTGTTTGGAAATGTGGTCAAACACGGTCATTCATGATCATGTTTTATATACTACTTACAAAATTCAAGACGCACGGATATAATTAAGCAATTTTATTTTAATTTGACCGCAAACTTTATGAACCATTCGGTTGAGGTATTTTTTTTTGCAAACAGAGGATCTGACAGAGTGACGTCTGGAACGCTTTTCTACTCTCGTTCACTGAGGATTGGTAGTTCTGTTTGCAAAGACAGAAATCATTTGCTCTTTAAAAGTGATCCAGTTGGTCCGTGGCATGGGAAACCAAAACTACCTTAGCTTGGGGTACAACATCTTGTAAGTCAAACGATCAGTGCCCTGAAGTCTTAGCTTAACGGTGATCCAACTAGTTTATGGCGAGAAGGAAGAAAACTCTGTTAACTTTGTAAACATTGTTGCAAGTCATACTCTCACTGACCTTAAAAAAATCGGTCAATGCCATGAACTCCTTTTGTGAATTTCTGCTGCAGCGCTCTCCCAAAGTCTTCGAATTTGCAGACCTTCGTTCGACGTACATCGCTATTTGTGTCTTCAACAGTTTTCTGTCCTATACCGCCATCATGCTGAACGCTGTGACAATCCACGCGATAAGAAAAAGTTCTTCATTGCCAAAGACTTTAAAAACATTGCTTCTGAGCCTTGCTGTTTCAGATGTTGGTGTTGGTTTGTTGGGACAGCCTCTTTACACCTCACTTTTGTTAAATTGGTTACAACAAAAAGACCCTGGCTGTAAAATCCATTTGGCTTTTGCGATCACAGTAAGTATTGTTTCCTTGGCCTCTTTCTTTAGTGTTGTGGCTGTAAGTGTAGACAGGTTCTTGGCAATTCATCTTCATCTCAGATATCAGGAACTTGTGACTCACAAGCGTGTTATTGCTGTGGTGATCTCAATCTGGCTGCTTAGTGTACTTTTTCCTTGCTTGGTCTTCTGGGTCTCGCGCGATATTTTGTTGCCTATTGAGCTTTCTGTTGGAGGTTTTTGTCTTCTTCTTACAACAGTGGCTTACATCAGAATTTATTTAGCCGTACGACGTCACAAGAATCAGATTCAGGTTCTGCAAGTACAAGACGTAGCAGAGAGTGGCGAAATAGCAAATTTTGCTAGCCTCATTAAATCTGCGGTCGGTTTATTCTACGTATATCTGGTGTTTTTGATTTGTTATTTGCCATACCTTGTCGGTTTGGTCGCCTTTGACTTGAATGGCCCCAGTATCTCTTTAAAGAGATTTTCCCTTTTCTCGTGGATTCTTGTATATCTCAACTCATCACTGAACCCAATAATTTACTGCTGGAAGATGAGACACATTCGACACGCTGTCATGGACATATTGAGGAACATACCTTGGTTTAGAAATAGCGCTACACAGTAATCTTAAGACCGGCCACTTTCAGTGTTTTTGTTGTTTAATCCAGTAATTTAAATACATAAACAACAGCGGTTTAAAACCACCCTAAGGACTGTAACTGTTTGTAAAATTTTCTCCATTTCAAATTCTTTGTTATATGTCTTCATCGATGCCGCAAAGTTGATGTAGTTTTTCATCTTGTACTTTTTAATAAGCACTAATTAAAATCAGTTGTTTGAAAAGTTCCCATTTATATAGCGGCACTGTTGGTTGTCAGCCTAGTAATTATGTAGCTGATAATAATGTGAATGAAGATCAAAATATTCCAACTTGAGTTTTATCTACTGTGGATATTAATCATATTTTGAATATTGCCAAAGTTGTTTATACTCGGGCTATGCACTGTGTCATATTCAATTGTGTATGGATTGTGACTTTATATTTAGTGGTAGTTTCACTTCATATGGTGTTGATTCCCTTGAATAATGTGCTGCTTCAGGAAAAACTATCACCCGCATTTGGAAACACGCACGCCACATGCGCAGCACATGAAACTGGCAGCGTTTTGCAGGTGTACCATTAATTAGCATCAGAAGCATATCACCTCGAACGAGGTGATATGCTTCTGTTAACATACTAAGCGTCTTTTTGAAGATATATTCCTTTTTTCTCTTTTGAAATTATAAAACGAATTTATTTATGAAATTTCTTGTATGCAGGTACCAACTTTTTTTCGATCAACGCTCTAGGCATGTAGCTCAGGATCTTTATACGGTAGTGTTCTCATCTATATCTCTTTTACCACGTCCAAAAGATCCGAAATAGAAGAGAGTTTTGTAGTTTTTCGAAAAAGATATAGCTTGGTTAATAGAAACAACAAATAGGCAGACACTGTTGACATTTTCATGGTTTGAATGTGATGAGTAATCCATAAGCTGTAGATTGGCGTTTGTCTTATCTTGTTCACTATTCACGGGTATTTCTGCGATACCATTATTGCATTTGTTCCATCAACTGACAAAGAGTTCTAGTAATGATCCATCAAAGAATAAGTGATATGAATAGCTGGAAACTGTTGTCAATCACCTTAAGCACCTTAACTTCTCTTTCAAAACGAGTCCTGATGCACAACCTTTCATATTAAAATGAGTTTGTCTTGAACTTTCATTGTCTTGCAAATCAAACTCATTTCCATATGAAAGGTTCTGCACCAGGACTCGTTTTGAAACAGCGGTAAAAAGTAACTCGGAAATGACTTATTAGCCCATGTCTATTTTTCGGTGTTTTTAAAACTGGTTATTCATCAGTGAATTCATGCATTTCAAGTTGATCTCGTTACCATTGTTCGCTCCTACTTGTGGAGCCGACATTGGAACAAATAGTAATTTCATTGCAGTCGTCGGTTTAGCGGAAAGCATTACATAGGCTAGGAGTATGTTTTAAATCGCGAAATAAATGAAACTAATAATTTAAGTTACATTGCACAAATTAACATATGAATATGATCAAATGCACGGTTTTGTTCGCCGCCGGAACCAACAGTACATATTTAGACTTTTTCTTTCTTTTTTTCTGTTCCAATATTTTAATTTGATAAAAATTGACCAAATCTAAGTGTCTTACTATTATTATTATTATTATTATTATTATTATTATTATTATTATATTTACTTTCTTTTCTTTTCTTTTCTTTTCTTTTTTTTCTTTTTTTTACTATTACATACCATACTAACATTACCTACAATACTTACATTACTTACAATACAACCGTTACTTACACTACGATTACTACTTACACTACGATTACAAACACCACAAATACTACAGACACGCTGCCTACACAACTGATAATACAAATCTTACTCTACATTGTACTCTAATTACACAATTACTTTTTTAATCAAAACTATAACAAAATTCTCGAACGTGATTGGCTAACAGCAGCCCGATTTGAGCATTAATTGGACAGTGTACGCGTTATGCTTGTAATATCATGGGTGACAAATTACTCCTTAATTTTGGCGCGAAATTTTAGCGTTAATTCATAATTTCACATGTGAAATTACAAAATTGCTATGGCAACATCTCTTGTTTCTCGATCAGTGCCAAGATGGCGTCGAGATTTAAGACGGTGACCATTGAAGAAGTTACGGTATTAAAAGAAGCGGCAGAAAACTGAAATACGTGAAAGAGCACAATTAACTGGGTGAGGGTTTTTGAGAAGTGGTGAGACGAAAATAGACTTGAGAGAAACCTAGAGATGAATCTTCCTGAGCAGTTGGATGACTGAAGTACTTGAGCGGTTTTACGCCTTTGTGTGTAAACAAGACGGAACCGATTACGAACCTGGGTCCCTAACCCTGCTGATTATCTAACCACTCAGTCCGGAAAACGGTGGTCAGAAAGCTAAAGGCCAAGGGAGTTCCAAACTCAGTGGCCACGTTTACAATTTCCACAACTGTAATGTGGTGATAAACCAAGGATATGCCGGGCAGGCTAACGCTTCCTGCACAACAAGCCGCAATGTATAATTTGTCCGCAACCATGTTCCTTGCCAGCTCTGAAGGATTTTCAACTTTGTGCATTTTCGCTTGACTTTCATTTAGGCAAGTTTTCTGAGACCATAAAGTAAATTTTTAGTGATAATTTCACTTCAAAACAAACTGTCGAAACTTTATATGGCCTCGTGCAAAATTTAAGGCCCGGTTCAAACGTCGAACTTTACATGTGCTGAACCTAATAGCCCCAATTAAGTACATGATGAGATCGACGTTTGAATCAATTAAGTTTGACAGATGTTATTTGGGTCGACCCGGGAATTAAGTTCGACATGGCCAGTCGGTCAGTTCGACTACGGAGCGACTCCGATTCAAACGTCGAACTTTTCATGTACCGAACCTAATGCATACATTACAAATACATTAAATGAATGAATTTTTACCCAGAGATCTGCACGTTTCCTATTTTTGTCACGCACACACACCTTGTTTTGATCATTTGGAACAAAATAGCGGGAAGAGCGGGACGATATGTGTTCTTATTGCTTCAAGAGCACGAAACATACTTGCCTAATTTGCATAAACCACTTCTGCATGAGGTGTTCCGTATTTGAAAACGATGAGACTGTAGCGGGTTGGAAAGCAGCTAGTTCGGTGGCGTACTGCGAGTCGTGTTTTTGAGAGAAAATGACAAAACAAATGAATCTTGAAGAAACCGACGACAGGAAAGAACTGGACGAGGAATTGCGATGTTCCTTTGGGAATAAGCGATAATATCAGGCAAACCAAATTCAAAAATCGTCTTCGGTTGTTTAATGCTGATTGCATCTGAGTCGCCTTCTTCGACTAGTTCTACCCTTCTTTATCGCACTTGCAAGAAAAGCAAGCTCTTCATTTTCACAATTTGTCTTTCCCACATTTTCCCGCCATTTTGGTCAGCAATAACCGTCGTTTGCAGTAGTGTCTCTTTTATTTTTGCAATTAAGTTCGATTAAATTAGGTTCGACGTTTGAATCAACTGCCGAACTTAATTATTTGGGTCGACCCAAATTGGTATTAGGTTCGGCACATGTAAAGTTCGACGTTTGAACCGGGCCTTAGTTTCAGCTCATTTCAACGAGCGCCGTTGTCATTTCATTCATCAGTTCATGACGAATTAGAGCCAATCATTTAAGAAAGATTTGACAGTTGCCTTAATTTTGAAACATTATGAACAAGCACGAAGAAGTCGAAAGGTCTTTTTTGAGAAGAAACTCAGAAAATTACGAACTTTAGAAATAATGTGTGCTTTCAACTAAAACTACATTCTTCTTAATGTTCTCGGTTTTCTGGCGATAGAATAAACCAGTAAAAAAGTTACGGTTGTGAGCGTAATTTGTCACCCACGATATTAAAAGGTAATCAAATGGTTTTCTCGTGAAATTAGGAAATAATTTCACTTGCGTTTTGTCAAAATTCTGATAATTTTCCGAGCCTTTAGGCGAGGGAAATTATCAGAATTTTGACAAAACGCAAGTGAAATTATTTCCTAATTTCACTCGTCACCATTTAATTACACATACTAATCAAAACTATAACAAAATTCTCGAACGTGATTGGCTGTCAGCAGCGCGATTTGACCATTAATTGGACAGTGTACGCGTCATGTTTGTAATTGGACAGTACGCGTAATTTTGCGCGCGCGCTGTTTCGGTGCACTTTCTTGAGTAAACTGCTGTGTTTTTCAGCATTGATAACGACGTTTAATCGTTGAGCGCTCAATCGATGGTTTGTTCGTTTCTCGAATTTGGGGTGTAAAGTCCAGCTCCACGTCCCTGTCGTACACCCTGGGCAACGTCCTAAAGTAGGGGAGCGCCAGTCAGGGTGAAGTACGGTGGGGAAGCCTCATTCCTCAGGGCCGCTACGGTAACCGTGAAGGCCTGACTGGAACCCTGAAACGGGGCGGCTAACGGAGCTCTGGTGAAGCTACGAAGGCTAACCCCCCTACGTGGTGGATTCATTAGGTTACTGAAACCGAATTTTGTTATAGTTTTGATTAATTGGTAACAGGGCTTCGCGTCGACCAATTCAGTCTGTAATCATACTCGTGATTAACAAATCGGACTCCCGCTTCCCGGTCGTCCGATTTTGTTAATCACTCGTATGATTACAGACCGAATTGGACTCCACTCAGTCCTATTACCATTATTAATCATATACATGAAAAAATTACTCGATTACTTGTCTAATCCATCCTCCCGTAGTCCTTCTATCTCGGGTACTGAGGAAAATCAAAGAGGATCAAGCAACTGCAGTCCTCCTAATTGCCCCGAACTGGACCGGACAGCCATGGTTTCCAGACCTCATTCAAATGCTGGTGGATCGCCAACTGCTGCTACCTCAGCGCCAATCTCTGTTGTTTCTCCCATTTCAGCCAACAGCATACCATCCCCTGTGGAAGTCCCTTCATCTAACAGTTTGGTCGCTATCAGGGACCGTTACCAAGCAACAGGCCTTTCAAAGGCAGTTGTTGACATCTTGTTGGCCTCACGGGGAACGGACGCCCAGAAGCGGCACTCAGGTCCCTGGAGGGGATGGATACACTGGTGTTCTCAACGGGGTTCCTGTCCCATTTCAGCTTCTGTAGCAGAGGTTCTTGCATTTCTTGCATCCCTAGTTACACAAGGCAATTTGGAATACAGGACTACAGCTCTCTATAGGTCAGCTATTTCTCAGGCTCATGACCCATTTGGCACTACTCAGTTAGGAATTCTCCCCGTTGTGGCTCGTTTTATGAAAGGGGTGTTTACGATTAAACCTCCCAAACCTAGATACTGCTCTACATGGAATGTTAAGACTGCCTTGTCATTCCTAGAGTCCCTTGAACCCTTAGAAGAATTGACACTAAAGCAGCTTTGTTATAAAACTGTTTTGTTATTAGCACTGACTTCAGCAGCAAGAGCTCATGAACTGTCTGCGTTGGACCTATTCTCTCAGAAAAGAGGGATCATGGGAATTTTCACTCCCCACTCATGTGAAGAACTCCAGACCTGGTCACCCAGCTCAGAAGTTTCTTTTCTTGGCATTCCCACTGAGAATCCTAAGATTTGCGTTTTTCGTAGTCTTACCGCTTATGTGGAGAGGACAAAAGGATGACGGAAATCCACCCAACTATTAGTGTCATTTGTCTCTCCGCACAAGGCAATTTCAAGTCAGTCAGTCTCTCGGTGGCTGTCAAGAGCCTTGCGTAAGGCTGGAATTGAATTGAATTACATTGGCCACTCCACTAGGGGAGCGTCTACCTCTGCCGTTGCAGCGGCAAGACTGTCTGCTGATCTTATCTTGGAAGCAACGGACTGGCCTGGTTTCTGTGCAGACCTTTGAATGGTTCTATCACAGACAGTCATCTGCTGGTGCCTTCGCAAGGGCTGTGCTTAATGGTTGGATTTTGTCAATCGCGGAATACCTCTTTGTTATACAGCTTACAGGAGGCTTTGTATTGTTGCAGGACATTAAGTTTCTATCTAGCCTCATTTGAGTATTTATTATTCATTATGCTTGTGTTACTTCGCCTTATCCTATTTGCAGAAGGCATTGTATTGTTGTAGGACCTTATGATCTCATCTAGCTTCATGTAGTATTATTAAATTGTATGGCTGTGTTACTTTGCCTTGTCCTATTCGCTTGGCAGTATTGCTTTGGTAAACTGCACCAGTATTGCGACTATCAGTCGGAGAGGGGTGAAGAAGAAATTATATTTCCCGGGAGGGTTACTTACCTGACGGGGAGATGCGGTTCTCCTCTACCTCATTTGTTAGGAGAGAGAGCCTGGGAACGAGGTTGCGGTTTTCCCTCTAAGATGAGGATACAAAGGTAAACTATTCATTCTTTTCGTCCCTTTATTTACCCTCTCCCTACTCAGAAAGATTGTGTGCTCCCTGTGATCAGAGGCCAAAGAAAACTAAAGTGTCTGTCTCGTCAAAGAAAATTTCGGATGTTACGCTTGACTCCCCGCGTTCCCGGCCCAGGCTTACCCGCCTTAACATTTGGCGCCAGGTGTGAACATTGCCACTTCCGGCTTCTTTGCAACTGTGTTTCGCAGAAGTCGCGGACAGAACTTTTTATAATAACAAGCATGGGATTGGACCCATTTAGTGGCCATATGGCCGGACTGGTTGTAGATTCTTTCCTTCAGTATCCAGTGGCCTGTTCTTTGGTGTGTTGTATCGGGCTTTTCATTTTCTACCCAGTTTTCTATGAGAAAACAGACGCAACGAAAGGCTTGCGGTGGGTGATTTCTTGTATTGTCGTGTTCGTTCTTCTGTCAGTGGTGTCAATGTTTCTGAAGCCGACCCTCTCATTAACCGCTCCTCGTATCATTTTTCGACCAACACCTTCTTGCTCAACATACGACCGACCACCGCGCTACATCTGCTTTACTCTGAGTGGCAATGATCATCATCAAGTGTTCTACACCACAACGTGGCGAAAATGTCAGAATTCCGATACAAATATGAAGAATGCCAGCAAATTCTACGTCATCTCCTCCTGGATACCCTCGTTCGACCACTTTATTACAAGAAGGCCTGTGAAATTTGAACCCGAAAGCTCTCCTGGTGAGACCAAGATGTCTTATGTGTTGCCTGAAAATTATTGTGTGCGTGCTGCAGGTCCCCTGGGGGAGGACAGACTAAAAGTTGCATTTTACAGCATAAACGGAACCCAACATCATCTGCTCGATTCTGGTTACATCAACAAAACTGACCTCGAGGAGTTTCATTCTGGTTGGTACCTTGTGTCCAACTGCAAGTCTTACGTGTCAAACTGGCTTTTCAACTGTACAAGGGGATACGTAAGTTCCAATTATGTGCGATTGCAGCAGTATACCAGGCTTCTCCTTCTTGAACAAAGAGGTCAGCTCCCTCAATAAGGAGATTTGGTCTAGCATGACACAAAACGATGGTAGTGGTAGTTGTAGCAGTTGTAGGAGAAGTGTAGTAGTTTACACTACCGATAGTACAGGGGCAGTAACAGCAGCATGCACGCACGATGCAGTGGTCGTCTTTATCATTTGTGGTGGTTATTCATGGCTTTATGACAATCCTGGGAACTCTTCTGCATGTGTTTGATCATGAGACGAAATTATTTTGCGGGAATGGTGTTTCAAATGCTGCCTCCAGCTGTCCTGATTCAGGTTCCAAAACTGCTACTGGCAGTGTGACACTCAAATAGGTTCTGCACATACAGATCAAAGTTTTTCCACAAACAATGGCCCAAAATCTTTCAAATTACATTGAATCAACGATAAACTTGTTCTCTGGTGTACTCTGCAGCCCAGTTTATCAAAAGTACAATGGAATATATTTTTTGTAGCTGTTCTAAATTTGCACAGTTTGTTTTTGTCAATTATCATGCAGACTTCTTTTGATTTGCATTAGATGTACAGTATTCATGTCCACCTAATGGCAGCTCGAAGGAAATTGTTTTTTGACCCATGAAGGAATTTCACATTTTTTCCCCGCGTGAAAATAGGAAAATTGCAATAAAATACTAAATTTCTCTGTGAGACCACATAATGGCTTTATGTGCAGATGCTGTTGGAGAAAGGATATTCTGTATTGGTCTTTTGCAACTCTGCCCAACACAGCATATATTTTCTCCTAACTAGCCATCATTATATAAAGTTTGCTATCTCAGAATGGAATGTAGTTAGTACTATGAGAAGTATGAAGTGTAAGAAACCAGGTAAAAATATCCCTCACTGCTTTGTACCAGACAAGAAGTGTTCTGCTCAATTTACCACAGATTCTACAAAGATTTTCAACAATTCATGAAGAAAGATAGCAGAAAGTTTCCAAGTCCTGTTTGAGGGTCTTAGTTTTCAAGTTTCAGGGTCTTAATTATAATAGTAGGACTTTTAGGGTTCATAGTTTTCAAGACACCCCCTGATGGGACCCCTTTACACACTTTCGCTGTGATAAAGATTAATCTTATAAACATGCTGTTTTACTCCTTGTATTTGGATGCCCTTGACATCCTGTTTAAGGTTGACAGTTACTGGGTGACTCTCCACAAAACTTTGCATTGGGCAGATTAAGAAACAAAATTAAGTATCCCTTACCCAAAAGGACAAACCAAAAGTATACTTTAAGTAGATGACAAGAATATGGCATCAGTATTAAGTATAATTTAAGTATACCTGAATAATACTGCATGCAATGAAGTATAATTTCAGTACAGTTTGGAAAGTATACTTACAGTATACTGCATAAGTGAAAGTAATATTTACCAAGATGAAGTAGGTTTTAAACATAGTTGAAATGTACTGCACAAATTAAGTAGAAATTATTCTGATGCCTGACAAAGTAGGGAATAAGTATAGTGGAAATATACTCCCTGAAAAGACAGTAACTAACACTGTTATTTTAATTTAACATGACAAAAAAAATATTTATTTTTTTTTTTTGAAGAAAAGGTGGCATGAGGGAAAGCAGGGCTTCAAATAACAGCCGGTCAACGGCCAATGTCCAGTCAAAAATAGGTTTTGTCCAGTCAAATCCTTAGATGGCCGGATAATTTGTCCAGTCGTTTTACGCTGGTAAGGAAAAAATTTAGAGTTCCAAGTTTTAGATATTTAAAGGTTCAATATTATTGGCATTTGTGAAAAAGGAGGGAAAAAAGGCGGATGCTTAACTACCAGACCAAAACTTTTTATACATGATTCATAATAGTCGTTATTGTTTATTTATGGTCTGTGTGGGTTTTGTAAACATGACGTGAGAAGGATAACAAAACCTCTCAGTGTTGGTACAAGGGTGTGAAAATAACATTAACAAGAAAGCAAGTTTACATTCATTTGTCTACTTGTCAACATTTCCGTGTGAATCACTTAAGCTATAAATACCACGATTAACTAAACATTCTATATTCCAGACTTTTCCTGCAATGAGATTGATGCTCATGTACAATAAGTGCTATGAAATTTTACTTGTTTCATACTTAAACATCATGTGAAGGGTGGAGGGGGCACTTTTATAGCGATAAGACGTAATCAGTGTTTGTCCAGCCAAAAATGGGATATGTGCGAGCAAGAATAGGTTTGACCGGACAATTTGACCGTCACCAGCCGGGAAATTATTTGAAGCCCTGGAAAGATGTTTTTAAATTGCATTTAAGGTCATAAGTGCAGTTCACCATATGGATATTTCAGTGTGATTCAATTTTATCCTTGGTTAAAATTTTCTTCTCTTTTGTTTCAAACACATTATAAAACATTACCATACCCCAAAACAAAGCAAAAGTAAAATTTGAATTGAGAATAAAATGAAACAACACCATATACAAACACAGTTTTTAAAGCAATCATGATAATTCCCAAAATTTATTATCTTTGATGGTAGATTGTATGGCAAGGGGTAAAATAGCCAGCCTTCAAAATTTTACTTCTCCATTTTACCCTCACTTTTTTCATTAATCAGTTTAAAATCTTATGAGTTTAGTGCCTGTAA